>NC_085136.1:152216897-152551568 GCF_035046485.1 Aedes albopictus | reverse complement strand
AAAATACTAATATTGCAGCACATGAAACTTCAACTTTGAAAAAATCTACAAGACTCAATTTTCGACCAAATGACTTGAAAATTTGGGGTTTTCTCAGTTGAAGTATCTATAATGGAAGAAAAATATTAGAAAAATAAAATATTGAAGTCGATTTTTGAGTTTTGTCCGGCTTCCGGCCACTGTGCGTCGTTGCGGGTGGATGTTTATATGATGCAAATCGGCTCCAATGGTGCTCCGGCGTGTGACTGTTTATGTTTACGTTATGATGACTGCGTTTCAGAGTGGTTCAGCGAAAGTGGCTTATTAACGAATATCGGCATGATCGGGTGGTTTAATTGTGGTCAGCGAAAATGGGTTGCTCGTAACTACTCCCCTCCGTGAAGTCGAGACGTCCCGGTCGACAAAAGTGTTTAGTGTATGCTTGGAGATGATGAAATCTCTCGTAATTCTGATGACTCAGCGTTGGTTTTGCGATTTGATATTTCTTCTGAAGATGGTTTTCTGCGTAAATTGATGTTTACATTTTTGGTTTTGACCTTGTACAAAATGATGAGGGTTATAATTCCCAGAATGCTAAACTTATTGAAGAAAAATGATGAATTTGATGACTTGTCGATAGGGTTTCCAAATGGTTTCGATTAAATATTTGCAGATCTCCAATTGAAGTTTCTAAAATCTGCTTTTCGATATGTAAACCATCTAATGGTACTATCAACGACATCTCTGTTTTAAACATTTCGGTATTTTCAAATTTTGTACTGTCTAAAATGATACTGCAATTGCGAAATTCAATTAACTACGAGCCTGTAAGGTTTCTATTAGTCATTTCGCAATTTGACGTAATACCCAAGTAACCACAAGCATTATATCATTGCGTTAACTGAATTCCATATCAACAAATTAAATGCTAAATGCATTACTTCAACAGTGCCCGTGCAATAACACCTTTTATTGATTTTATGAATGCATGGTAGCATTGCATTATTTCAACCAAAATCTTTGCATTAAATGTGTATATGCAACCACTGAACCATGTTTGACGGCATTGCACGCATGATGCTTCATGGCAAATTAAAATGCAAACAATCTAAAGCCCTTAGTGTATCATTATCAAATGCCATACTGTTTTGAACACTTTGTTAGAATCGAGTGCATCGAGATGGCTGCTAATTCGCAAAAAAAGTGGAAAACATTTTTGAAAAGTGGACATTTTAAACGCAAAGTTAATAAATATCTCTCCATAACACCAGAAGTTATTCGCAGAGGCAAAATCCGATTTCCAGAAAAACATGGCCAGGACAAAAGAAAACAACAAGAATCTTGTGTTGAAGTTGTCGAAGAATCACCAGAACCACGGATCGAGGATTCGCTGCTCACCATTGATCGGCCAGAATGCGAATTTGGACGACTGTCATACGATGATGGGTTAGACTCTACCATTAAATCCGAAGCCCTTAGTGTCCCGAAATCAACACCAAGTGGTTCGCATCAGCAAGAACCGTCGCATGAAATATCTCACACGGCGAAAGACAATGATGAGCTCATTGGAGTCAACTATGACGTGTACAAGGATATGGAGCTGGAACCATTTATGAAAGAGTGGAGTATCGATTATAGAATTGCCCACCAAGCTTTGAAACCACTGCTCCATAAGTTGAACGAATATCATCCACAGTTGCCTGTTGATCCTAGACGTTTATTAAATACACCACGAAGAAAACCCCAGATGTATGCTATAGAACACGGGTTCCCAACCGGTGGTCCGCGGCCCCCTGGGGGGCCGTGAAGCCAGTCTAGGGGGGCCGCGATGTTACCAAAAAAATTGTAAAATTTCTATTCTATTTTGTGCAAATTATATAAATTTTTAATTTTGTATATCGCCACCCCCAAAAGCCACAATTTGAGGAACAAATTTTCAGTATAAAACGCCTCCAGAAGAAAAAATTTTCGGCTGCGCCGCTATTTTTCAGCTATGATTCAAATGTTCATGATATCATTTTCATGATATCATTTTTACGAAATGTGAGTGTCATTGATTGTCGAAAATCCCTCCCACAGTAAATTTCTGGCTACGTCACTGTACCCAAAAAACTCGGTTTCTTTAGTTTAATTAATTTTTTTTTTCTAAAAATTTCCATTGGGCCGCGGATGTTTTGGCAATTCTTAAAGGGGGTCGCCACCTCAAAAAGGTTGGGAACCCCTGCTATAGAAGGTGGTAATTATTGGCATCATAACTTGGGTATGTAAATAATTTTATGTAAAGGCTTTTTACTATATAATATATGTTTGCATCTTCCAGAGCATTCCTTACGTTTATTCTATGCAGGCATAGTAGAACCATGCACAGCATCCATAAACATCAACATTGATGGCCTCCCTTTATTCAAAAATGGGACAGCGCAGGTTTGGCCAATACTGGTTAACGTTGCAGAAAGACCTGAAATTCCGCCAATAATAGCAGGAATTTTTTACGGACACAACAAGCCGAAAAAGGTCGAGCAATATTTACAACCATTCGTGGACGAAATGTTGATCATAAACGATGGAATACTGATTAATGGCCAAAAGCTTACAGTCAGGATCCGATCTATTATTTGTGATGCCCCTGCAAGAGCGTTTGTAAAAGGTGATACAGGTTTTTTAGGTTTAGGTATTCGATGTGATCATCTTGTTGTTATAGGTGTTGTAAACTTCAACTCTATCAACGGTTGCCTGAAGTGCTGCACCATTGGAGAATTTTCTAAAGACCTACGAACTACAATTTTTCCTCAATCGAATGCTCCTCTTCGAACTGACCGAGGTTTCCGTGAAAGACTGTATAGTGGACATCATCAGGACTACAAAATAAGTCAGGAGAGAAAAATCATCAGGACACCTATAGAAACACCTTTCCTTAAATTGCCAATTGATATGATTCACGATTTTATCGTTTCCGACTCCCTTCATCTGCTTCATCTAGGGGTGATGAAAAAACTACTGCTAACTTACAAGGATGGAAATAGACACATTGCAAAATGGTCGGCAAAACTCATTAAGGAATTGTCAGATACGTTGGTGGCCATAAAATTGCCAATAGAAATTCACCGTGCGATGCGTGGACTAGATTACGTTAACCATTGGAAAGCCTCTGAGTTTGGTACATTTTTAAACTATATCGGTAAAGTCGTTTTCAGAAAAGTTTTAAATAAGGAACATTATAAAAATTTCGTGAGGCTTTTCTGTGCAACTACTATTTGCTCAACAATAGTTCGTTTTTTGCCAGTAGCGAAAGTTTTATTCAATCAGTTCATAGATAAGTATTATGAACAATTTGGTTCTGTTACGAGTAACATCCACAATTTAGTACATGTTGTGGACGAGATTGAGCGCAAGGGACCTCTTCCATCTATTTCGACTTACCCTTTCGAGAACCACTTGCAGCAAATCAAAAAGACAGTGAGATCAGGCAGGCTTCCTTTGTCTCAGATTATCAATCGGATGTCAGAAAGGGACTCACATAACTTCCAAGTTTCTTCAGATAATCAAACCTTTCCATCATTCAAAGAGCCATCAAAAATAGACAAGTCACAATTTCATCGACTTTTGATCAATTCAAATTGTACTCTACGGTCAAAGTCTGTTGACAAGTGGTTTTTGACCAAAGAGCATCAGATAATTGGAATGAATTTCGCAAACTCGGAAGGTATATATGGCAACGAAATAATTACACCAAAAAGTCTGTTGTTTGATGACCCTTTGACTTCTTTCTGTTTGAATGTTTTTATAATTAAGGGTAAACTTACTTATAATGATCAACGGCTGTATCCGATGAACAGCATGCTATGCAAACTGGTAATTGTAATTAGTGACAATGACACTGTATTTGTACCCATGCTTCATACGTATCCATTAGATGAACGAATGTAAAAGACTAGCAAACAATTTGTGAATATAAGGTATGGTTTCTATAGATATTCGTTTTATCGTGATATTGAATTACTAGATCTACTCCCAAAGACATACCAAAACTGTTCATTACCCTACCCTTGACCCTACCAACACAATTCAGGATCAATTTCTAAATTGCATTAGTTAGCAACATTCCTTGTAACCCTTTGGGACCAGAGGGGTTATATATGGCACCGACGATGAAACCGACCATAGCAAACGTGTCTGGGGCCAGCAATGTAGCGTCAGCAGCGGCGAAAGGTTAAGCCCATTTCAACTTACCCACACAAACTACGACGTAAACCAAGATCGCTATAATAAACAGCAAAGATGCTCCCTTAAGGAGCGTCCATAAATAACGCAGCATTTTTTGTGCGATTCTGGACACCCTCTCCCCCCTCGTAGTACATTTTCCTATAATTGATACATGGTTCGTCACAAAATCAGAGACTTTCCTCCTCCCCTAAAATTGTACGTCATTTATGGACGTTCCCTAACAATATCCCTGGGTCTCGCCCTGGGTAGATTATAAACATTTTAGCTAGAACAATCCTTTTCCGTTTCTGAAAAACAACCCAACAAAACAAAAAACGACAATTAAATGTTTTCGAAGATGAAAGACGGTGCCACTACTTTATAATAAGCCTAAACGTTTGAAACAATAAGACTCTGCTAGGATTTTGTTTTATTTCAAGAAATAGAAATTTGAATGAATACAGTTCATACAGTTCATGTACAACATAGTTCTGCTGTTTCGCAGAGCGATTTAATAATTAAACATCCCTCTCGAATTCGGGATAACTTCATCGTTGAATAAAGTAGATTCAATATATTTGATCAAGAATGTACCATTGTAATTCAATTGACGTCTGGTACAGCATAAACGACCTCTTCGATGATAACTTCACTTAAGTTATCAGTTGCCCCTTCTTCTTCTTTTTCGTCGATGATCATGTCCTCCTGTGTATCATCGATCATCTCCGTGTCCAGTAGGATTTTCTTGCACCTCTTCCTGGCTGCCGGCATTCTCAAATTCCTTGTTTCGTCCAAACGCTGCTTTGAGTTTCTTAGGCACTGTTTCAGAAACTTGTGGCACTGCTCCTTCGTGAAATCTTCATCTGCGTTACGGACAGCCGTGTAGAATAAGTCAATGTAGTGCTCGAACTTCGAAAACGCTATTTTCCGTACCAGTTGTTGGTTTTCGTCCATTGTTTTGCTTATGCCTGTCCAGGAACAGTAGCGGAAGAATCGTCGATCAACAAAACGGTCAATAATTTGGTGACAAACAGTCCCTCCGTTACCCTTGAAGCGGTTTCTGCCATGAATGGTGCCAATGGAACGGATGACGTCGTCGACGAACTGTTCATCTTTACATCGTTCTTCCACAGCTTCCAGTTCAGCCAATGTTTTCACGGGGTTGAGCGCAATCTTGAATATTTTTTCAGGCTCCCCCGTCACTTGCTTCCTTCCCGAGTCCGATCCAAGAGAGTCCAGTTTCGCATTTGCTTGCGCGAGCAATAGCAGACACTTTTGTTGATTCTGTAGGATATCATTCATTTTGTTCTCGATCGATTCTTGCCTATTCGATTCCTCGGTTCTTGTTGCCGCCTGATCAGATCCATGATTCGAGTACAAGCTGACGTTGCTAGATGCGGTAGAGTCAAATTCGGTAGATTCCTGCTTGAATGTGTACGCTAGTTCTCCGCGGTCGCTTACATCTAATGGAGTGATTGAGATGAGTTGCCCTTCAGATCCCGATCCACCAGGCTCCGCAGATTCGATTATCTTTGTAGTTCCAGCTGCGGAGCTCTTTTCCGCGGGTGCGGGAACATCGGCCACCTTGTCATTCATGTCTTTTAACTGAAGATGATTTCCAGCTGCAAAATTATCCGCAACACTACTGCCGGCGATTGCTTCTCCAGGGTCTGGTTTGCCTTTGGCGATTTTGGCAAACAACTTCGCCGGGTTGGTATTTGCAACCGTAATCTTTTTTTTTTTTGGATTTCGGAGGCATTGCTGGAAATGATTGAAAGTAATATACACGGATTACAAGTAATATTGCTGATAAACTTACTGTTTTCCTTTGAAATGCTGGCGATGCTGGCGAAATCAAACTGAAGCAGATAGTGACAGATGTTTACACAAAACAGAGCGTATATTGCGACGCATAAGACAATGAATAGCTGCGGCGCTGCGGCGATGTTGAAATATTATCGAATCCAGTGGCATCGGTGTACGTTATGCATGGATTGAAATTTTCTATTTATAGCGTCCTTGGCAATATCTGTTAGTAGATTCGTATGGGAGAATGCATTCTTTATATTGGGTAGTTTTCCACAATATGCATATAGCGTATATGGATCAGAGGATAGGCGCGCCCACGGTTTTCATCGAGCTACTGGATCTGAGTTCGAATCTCAAAGCAGGTGAGTAATCATTTGTGTAATATGAAATCAGTTTAAAATATCATGAAGTAACCCCTTACAATGAAGGTGCTCCAGCAGGAAGAAACAAAGTTGACAGCATAATTTCTGAGAGGATTTAAAAATAGATTTTGATGATTAAATCTAGGTTTGTTCCATTTTTATTTATTATGTCACGGAGCCCTTATTGTACATGCCTAAGTCTCATGTACAGCATGTGCATTTATCCTGCACTAGCACAGGCTGACTACCGGCATGCACTAATGATGCATTTAAAATTGTTGACAAGATGCTTGCTGGTGTAACATTAATTGGGCTATTGTGGGGCCTTTTTCGACTTTAATATCACTTTAGTGGTAACTTTATGGTAATGGTGCTTTATAACATGTATAACATATTACTCTATAGAGCATGAATGATGCATGCATTTATAGCTTGGTGGTTACTTGGGTATTCACGGGAGATTTCGATTTGACAATAACATGATTATTAGTTATTTGCTTGATTTCCTTTTGATGATTGTACGTTTTAAATGAACATTTACCGGTCATACCTCGTAGTAAGAGTGAGAAACAGGTGTCATTGCTCAAATCTAATAAATCTTCTTTTTGATCACATATGCGATATTCTTCTATGTTACGGCATTCCTTGGTAATGAAATATGTCTCGTAGTTAATTGATCATAGCTGTGCTTGCTGGTAAATTTAAAATTTTGTTTTCAATTGGCAATGCTTCTAAAATCAAACGACTGTAAGTATGATTTTTCAAAGATGGTATTTTAACTACAAAAATGAGTTTTGTCATATTATAAAAAGCTGATATTTCTAAGAAATCATATAACTGTTCAATATTACGAATTATAGGTAATTCCTTTTTTTCTAATCTATCGATCGAGAATGACAATTCATCGGGATGCAAGATATGCTTTGAAATAATATTAATCTTTGCTATATGAATAGATTCAGAGATATCTTTAAAATGAGAGATAAGATGATCCGATTGAATATTAACATTTATAATGCTTTCCAATATTTTGATTTGTTTCTGTAAGCTTCCTGATTGGTTATTATTTATAGAGTTTATAATGAGTGATTGCTGATTATTAATCTGTTTAATCAGTCTATTGGTTCTATCTTGCATATCATAATTGATTTTTCTTCGTTCATTATTTTCGTTAATAAGTTGATTACTTTTCGTAGTAAGATCATCTAAATCTCGTGAAATGTCGATATAGTCTTGATGGTCCATATTTTAAGTTAAAAATTTAATTCCTGTACCTACCAAATCCATCAATCCACGTTTTTGTCTAGTTTTCATTTGAAGTCCAAAATAAAGGTTTTTGAGATTGAAGAGCTTTGTAGATAAAACATCGTTCAATTCTGAAAAATTTCCATAATTTCTTAATTCCTTGGTTAATAATTTCAACTTTGTGAAAGTGGGTTCGTATAAATCAAAATCAATAGTATGGTAAATTCTATGTTCACCGACTTTCATAAAGCTTTCTCCTGCTGTCAATGCCAATAATCCTGGGTTTTGATTAAGGTCCATGATTTGAATAGTACAATGAATGGGTTGTATCATATAACTAGTAGATATTAAAAACAAGAGAAGTACTGTTGTTACCATGATGAAATCTTGAACGAGAAAGAAAAATAATTTGAAATTTATTTTCTGATACAACGCATTTTAGTTTTATGGAGTTTTCTGTTTTTATCGTCCTTGTAAGTTTGATTTCTATCCGAGGTTACTTTGACTTTTTCAAACCATTATTTGGTTTTAGCTTTAATTCCTTGTCGTCTATTAAATGCTTGTTGATCTGGTTCTAAAGCTGGTGGATCTTCTCTAGAAGCGTTCCGGTATTTATGCTGTTCCTGTTGAGTAGAAGTTATTTTAGTAATGGTTTCATCATAAATTTTATCACGGTATTCTATGAGTTGTGCACGATCTAGTGGTCTCTCTTCACCATCTTTTATTCCATAGAATACTTCACGTGGTTTTAATTTTGTTGAGGTGTGAATTGCGTTATTGTATAAACTACATGCGATTAGAAACATTTCTTTACTGGAGAGGTTTTCATATTTGTGTTTGTTGCATCGATAAATTTTACTTAGGGTAGAATGGAACCGCTCAACAATTCCGTTCACTTCACTGTAATTAGTTGGTGTAAAATATTGCTGTATGTTGAGGTTATTTAACAAATCACAAATTTCAATTGATTTAAACGCTGGTTCATTGTCTGAGACAATTAACTTTGGTGATCCAAATTGAGAAATGAATTTGATCAAGCCTTTTCGAATGTCTATTCATTTATTTAGTTAACATCAAATACATGATAATACTGAATC
Organism: Aedes albopictus; assembly: GCF_035046485.1. NCBI lineage: Eukaryota > Metazoa > Arthropoda > Insecta > Diptera > Culicidae > Aedes > Aedes albopictus. The sequence continues at coordinate 152,542,873 of NC_085136.1, read as the reverse complement.
AACAATTTGCCGCCATAATACTCGATTTGCAGCTGCAGCTCTCCAACGTCGGTCACGCCTAACACTCGCCAGATCACGCTCCACCTGGTCCGCCCATCGTGCTCTCTGCGCTCCACGCCTTCTTGTACCAACCGGATGGTTAGCAAACACCAACTTTGCAGGGTTGTTGTCCGGCATTCTTGCAACATGCCCTGCCCATCGTATCCTTTCGGCTTTGGCCACTTTCTGGATGCTGGGTTCGCCGTAAAATGCAGCGAGCTCGAGGTTCATCCTTCTCCGCTACACACCGTTCTCCTGCACGCCGCTGAAGATCGTCCTTAGCACCCGTCGCTCGAAAACTCCGAGGTCCTCCTCGAGCATCGTCCATGTCTCGTGTCCGTAGAGAGCCACCGGTCTTATTAGCGTATTGTACATGGTACATTTGGTGCGGGGGTGAATCTTTTTTGACCGCAGTTTCTTCTGGAGTCCATAGTAGGCACGACTTCCACTGATGATGCGCCATCGTATTTCACGGCTCACGTTATTGTCAGCCGTTAGCAAGGAACCGAGGTAGACGAATTGGCCGGGGTTCTGCTAAACCGAACTAAGCGCCAAAAAGATAATTCCGAGATAATTATGCTTAAAGTTCAACCACTCACAAATAAACAACAGCGGAGATTATTTGAAACTTTTCCGCACACATGTTACTTACAAGCCGTCATTAACCATCAGAAATGAAGAATACATGTAAATTATTTGAAATCATTGATATAATGACATTTTATTTCTTGGTACTTTGCACTCACTCTGGCTAATCAAAAACATTAGAAAGTGGTTTATAGTTCAGTTTGGCTGAATGTGTTTTTTTGTTTCAGATAAAACCAATTGGATTGTGCAAATAATCTTGATTTTTCATCGTCTATCAAGTTGAAATCGATATCACTCACAATCCTTAACATGAATCAAAGAGGACGCGTATAGTATGGTAGCACGAAAGTCTCAAAATAGTTTGAAATATAAACGGCGGAAGCCCTCCCAGCTCAGCCCTTCCCACCCATGTTTTTTTTTTCATAAGCGGTGCATGTGGAGGCACAGAGCAAGAGTGACTATGTCAAATGATGTCCTTGCATGCCCTGAGGTTCTGAGATGTGAATGTGGAGCAATTTGTGTACATACTTCAAATTTATGCTGGTCGGAGAAAACCATGGAAATGTTCTGCCAAAGTGCACTAAGTACAAAATAGTTTTCAAAAATATGAAAGAGATTCGAACTTAGATCATCTGAGTGATAACCAAGCGCGTTACCTCTAGGTCACATTACCTCGCTGAAGGTCTGTTGTTAAGTCTGAATCAAGTTCTAAACATTCTTCTCAAGGATGGTTTTCGTGAAAACGCCATTTTCGATCAGCCAAAGTGAACCAAGTGTTTGATTTTTTTTTTCAAGCTTTATTATTCTAATTAGTCTTGTTGTTCAATGACGGCTCCTGTGTTAAATTGCCAGTATGAGGTGTATCGACATAACGCTTGTATTAAAAACCAGTTGGTTTTTGTATTCTTGAGAATAAATTGATTCTAAAATGCTGTGGACTTGGTTCGGTCTGGCTGAATATGATTTGGAAAAATTGCGATCAGCGCCTTCGAAACATAATTGATTCCTCCATCCCTCATATTTCTAATAACGTGTTTATTTCGCTCACATATTGTTACTATGAGTCGGTTAGAAGTTAGAAATCTGACGGCGATGAGGAGAACTTGAAATGTTCATCATCATAGGCGACCCCCTAGAATTTGAATGCATTACTGTGAGATATGGGGTGATAAATGATGAATGGATGAACTAATGAATATTTGTTTGTAGGGCACCCCCTGGCACAAATCGTAGTTTCGCCAATGTTCATCACCTGGACCAAAACTAAAATATTTCGCTGATTCTATCGAATGGTTTACAGTTCACTCTGGTTGGATTATTATTTATTTATTTAGTTAACATCAAATTCATGATAATACTGAATCAACAATTTGCCGCCATAATACTCGATTTGCAGCTGCAGCTCTCCAACCTCGGTCACGCCCAACACTCGCCAGATCACGCTCCACCTGGTCCGCCCATCTTGCTCTCTGCGCTCCACGCCTTCTTGTACCAACCGGATGGTTAGCAAACACCAACTTTGCAGGGTTGTTGTCCGGCATTCTTGCAACATGCCCTGCCCACCGTGTCCTTCCGTTCTCCTGCACGCCGCCAAAGATCGTTCTTAGCACCCATCGCTCGAAAACTCCGAGTGCTTGCAGGTCCTCCTCGAGCATCGTCCATGTCACGTGTCCGTAGAGAACCACCGGTCTTATTAAAGTCTTGTACATGGTACATTTGGTGCGGGGGTGAATCTTTTTTGACCGTAGTTTCTTCTGGAGCCCATAGTAGGCACGACTTCCACTGATGATGCGCCTTCGTATTTCACGGCTCACGTTATTGTCCGCCGTTAGCAAGGAACCGAGGTAGACGAATTCTTCTACCACCTCGAAAGTATCCCCGTCTATCGTAACATTGCTGCCAAGGCTTGCCCTGTCTCGCTCAGTCCCACCTACCAGCATGTACTTTGTCTTAGCCGCATTCACCACCAGTCCGACTTTTGCTGCTTCACTTTTCAGGCGGGTGTACTGTTCTGCCACCGTTCCAAATGTTCTAGCAATAATATCCATTAGTATGGGACAAATACCAAATCCTCGCTCCAGTCGACTTTTTAGATCCCATTTAGGTCCCATATGAACTGTGCAAAATTTCAGCGCAATCGGTGAAACTATAATTTAGCGCAAGCGGTTCAAAGTTTTCATAGGATTTACTATGGGAAAAGTTGCACTTTCAGATAAAAAATCCCAGAGGTCGTCCCTTGTCTCCTTAATTCAAATCGATCAATGTTTCTTGTAGAAAAATCAATTATGGCACTTTCCTTCGAAGACCGCAAAACAATTGGATGCTTGTGGAAAAAGTTATTGATTTATTACCGATTAGTGTTCCAATGAACGGCTTTTTGTTTTGTTTTATTAGCAGCACTGTAGCTGTTGCCTTGGCTGCTGCTGTTTCTGGGGGTGGTGATGCCTCCCGCCACCCCATGCAACAACGGCAGCAGCAGTGCTGCTGATAAAACAAAACAAAAAGCCGTTCGTTGGATCACTAATCGGTAATAAATCAATAACTTTTTCCACAAGCATCCAATTGTTTTGCAGTTTTCGAAGGAAAGTTTCATAATTGATTTTTCTACAAGAAACATTGATCGATTTGAATTAAGGAGACAAGGGACGACCTCTGGGATTTTTTATCTGAAAGTGTAACTTTTCCCATAGTAAATCCTATGAAAACTTTGAACCGCTTGCGCTAAATTATAGTTTCACCGATTGCGCTGAAATTTTGTACAGTTCATATGGGACCTAAATGGGATCTAAAAAGTCGACTGGAGCGAGGATTTATTTTTTCCATACAAGCGTGTTCCATACTAATATACATGTCATCCGCAAAACAGACAAATTGGCTGGATTTCGTGAAGATCGTACCCCGGCTGTTGAGCCCAGCTCGTCGCATAACACCTTCCAGAGCAATGTTGAAGAGTAGGCAGGAAAGTCCATCACCTGGTCTTAGTCCCCGTCGAGATTCGAATGAACTGGATAGTTCACCCGAAACCCTTACGCTGTTATGCACACCGTCCATCGTTGCTCTTATCAGTCTAGTCAGCTTCCAGGGAAAGCTGTTCTCGTTCATAATTTTCCATAGCTCTGTGCGGTCGATACTGTCGTATGCCGCTTTGAAGTCGATGAACAGGTGATGCGTTGGAACCTGGTATTCACGGCATTTCTGGAGGATTTGCCGTACGGTGAAGATCTGGTCCGTTGTCGACCGGCCGTCGATGAAACCGGCTTGGTAACTTCCCACGAACTCATTTACTTTAGGTGAAAGACGACGGAAGATGATCTAGGATAGCACTTTGTAGGCGGGCATTCAAAATGGTGATCGCTCGAAATTTCTCACACATTAACTTGTCGCCTTTCTTATGGACGGGACAGATTATCCCTTCCTTCCACTCCTCCGGTAGCTGTTCGGTTTCCCAGATCTTGACTACTAACTGGTGCAGACAGGTGGCCAACTTTTCCGGGCCCATCTTGATGAGTTCTGCTACGGTACCGTCCTTACCAGCCGCTTTGTTGTTTTTGAGCTGGTGGATGGCATTCTTAACTTCCCTCAGCGTGGGAGTTGGTTCGTTCCCGTCCTCTGCTGCACCAACATAGTCATTTCCTCCGCTGCCTTGGTCCTCCGTGCCTACATTCTCTTCGCCATTCAGGTGCTCGTCGAAGTGCTGCTTCCACCTTTCGATCACCTCACGTTTGTCCGTCAGGAGGCTTCCGTCCTTATCCCTGCAGATTTCGGCTTGCGGCACGTAGCCTTTGCGGGATGCGTTGAGCTTCTGATAGAACTTACGTGTTTCCTGTGAACGGCACAGCAGTTCCATTTCCTCGCACTCCGCTTCTTCCAGGCGGCGCTTTTTCTCCCGGAAGAAACGGGTCTGCTGCTTCCGCTTCTGTCTGTATCGCTCCACATTCTGTCGGGTTCCATGCTGCAGCATTACCACCCGCGCTGCATCCTTCTCCTCCAGAACCGCTCTACACTCCTCGTCGAACCAATCGTTTCGTCGACTCCGAATTTATATCGACATTGATTTCGCCGCCTCCAAAACCATGGCCATACGTAGCACCTTTTCCAACACAGCCTCCCTTATCGTTACACCTGGAGATCACCACAGCATACGGAATCACAAATCAACTACGTTCTGATTGACGGACGGCACTTCACCGACATTATCGACGTCAGTACCTATCGACCAACATTGACTCCAACCACTATCTGGTGATGGACCAGAAGCTCAACGCAGTCCGTTGCGGACATTTTTGTGTTTTACAATTTGTTTACACCATAAAAACACTGAACCTGTGACTAGATTGCATCTATACTTTTCATGGATCACTTGGCATCTTACAACGTAGTAATTTATCAGCACAAATTTTGTATCAATTTACCAAAAACAGTGAGATTTGGAACGAATTTATAAAAAAATCATCAAAAATAATGTCCGTGAAAATTTTTTACATGAAAGCATATGTATTTTTTAGGTGGTTGCCGATGGAAAAATTTGCCCGAACCTGCCCGACTGCAAGAACGTCCTATATACATTTTGCGTGATTTTCGGGAACTTCCTATATAAAATCAATGCATATTTTGTTTTTTTTTTAACAATTTTCCTTGATACATGTTTTATTTTACAATTTTTCATTAGTTAAACACAACAACGAGCATTGAATTTATTTTGAACGTATTTTAATGAAAAAATTCTATTTTAGGTAGTTATTTTATAAATCGGCATATATTTCCAGGCTTTAGAAATTTGACGTCTTCGGCAAACTTTTTTCAGAATAAATAGCGGAACAACTTTGCCGAAGACACCATATCGCTTAAATGTAATTTGGCCAAAATGGCTTATAGGAATTTTATGCGACCAACGTAAGAATAATTACCTACCGCTCGGAATATCGACCTTGTTCATAGAAATATTTTCTCTGAAGACACCAAATGAGGATCTCGACATCTCGACGAGCTAGAGGTTTTTTTCCGTTCATTTTCAGTCCAGCCCCAGTGTGAGACGGGGACACCTTCGAGGTGGTGGAGGAATTCGTCTACCTCGGATCCTTACTGACAGCTGATAACAACGCGAGTCGTGAAATTCGAAGGTGTATCATCAGCGGAAGTCGGGCCTACTACGGGCTCCAGAAGAAGCTGATGTCTAAAAATATTCACACACGCACCAAATTCACCATGTATACAACGCTAATAAGACCGGTGGTCCTCTATGGGCACGAGACATGGACTATGCTCGAGGAGGACCTGCTAGCACTCGGAGTTTTGGAGCGAAGCGTGCTAAGGACGATCTTTGGCGGCGTGCAGGAGAACGGTGTGTGGCGGAGAAGGATGAACCACGAGCTCGCTGTACTTTACGGCGAACCCAGCATCCAATCTAGCTGAAGTCAGAAGGACAACAGTGCCCAGGCTGCACTACCAGCTAAGCACACAACTCTAAGCTGGCGGCCTTTGTCATCGCTTGACCGGTGGAAGCATGAGAAAGGAACTTGTATGGACCATAGCTATGTTGGACGGTCTCCTTATTGACTCATCATTTTGCAGCCCAAGATGACGTATGTAAAATTGAAAAAAGTCCACTACGGCGCAATCACAAAATCTGTAATGTAAATTAGTTATTATGTAGGAAACCAGAAACGTTCAATTCAACTTGTGTCCGGTAAGTAGTCATACGAACTTGCTACAATTGAGTTGGTCTCATGCAAGGTCTCCTGTGTAACATTGAATGGATATGACGTGACGCACCATGAGCCATGGCTACCAGCCGGTTACCCCTGATGGGCGTCGTCGTCGTCATTCCAGACCGCAAACTGGTGATACCCTCGCTGTTCTTGCTGTGTAGGTACCCATATCTATGTGTGTGGTTCTGTAGCGGCGGCGCTGAGCTAATTTGTCAGTTGGCACTTATCACTATCGCCCATTCTTTCATGCTGTGTAACAAGTGGGAAAAGGGGCGTAGTACCATACACCCAGCCAGACCAGACGTTACCTACTCTGATCCGGTTTGATCATTTGCATTTCAAACGGCACCCAGAGATATCCTGCTGCGTGCCGCGTGATTGCTGCGTTGCGTAGCATTCAATCGATTTGGTTTGATAGATTAAGCGAACCGTCGGTGGCGGTTCTTAGCGATTTATTGACTTTCGTGAACAATAGCTAATTGAACTTATTGTTGTGAACTCAGGGTCAGTGCTACTAAGTACACTTGTTTGTAATCTAGTATGGCTTGTTTCCTCTTTATTATGGTATAACATCTCTATTGCTTCTCAGCTTCCAAAAGCACTGCCACATACAATGTTACTGAACTTTAATTAGCAAGCTTTGGATTAAGCATAAATTTGAAACACGTATCTTCACTAGATAAAAATTTCAAATGTTGAGCGGAAAAAGCTGAGCACCGCTGTTTTAATAGAATACCCAATTTCATTAAAAGATATTTCCCCTTCTATGATTCTTGGTTCCGCTGCAGACGAGGACAATCTATTCCATCCAACAGGCAATTAAATGTTAAGATCTAATCAATCGTGAATACTTTGGTTCCTCAAATCGACGTAGTAATAAGATACTTTACAGTTGTACAAATACAAAATCAATGCTTAAAAATGTGCAAATTATTTCGGCTTCATTAAGGCCATGTGGCGTCGAGCCTTCCAAATAAACGACAAAGTAAGATTCGGTTATAAATGCCGACTTACGTGACGAGTTTGAACAATGTACGCAGCAGCGATTCATTCAATATTATAACATTGGTATCTGCGCCATGTACGTGTTCACAAGGCTATTAAAATTAGGCTATCAATAGATGCCAGCGTGTTGACAGCTAAATGTCTTCATTTATTATGCCAGTTGAGTGAGTGAACTACATAAAAAATATATGCAAACATCTTGAAAAAGATAAAAATAAATAAAATACTCAGAATAAACTAAACATAAATTCTCGTTAAACTTACCAGAACATTTGAAGTAAAGTTATTTACTTATTTAGATTAGCAGCTACTACAATTACTTGTATTCTAATAGCTTCAACCAACGATAATAAAAATACGTTTCTCTTAAATCACAATTCACGAGCCATACACCTACAAACCACCAACACAACCGCAAGCAAATATTTCTGAAACCGCTCGATCGTCTAAATGACAGTGATTAGATCTTGCGTAAATTAGCACCACGGCTGCGATAAATATTTATCATCATCCACCTCCAATGATATCTTAATCATCTAATCGCAAAAATCTCAGATTGAAATCGGTAGGTAGAGGTATGCTGCGGCTAGCAATCGATCCGGTTCATAATGCCAAGATTGTGCTTTGCGGCAGCGTGTAGCGCAGCACTTGGCTATTTGATTAGCATTAACATTTTTATTACAAATCTTAAAAAAGGTGTGATAATTGATTTCTGACTCAGAATGGCACGGCGGCTTTTTAGCGGGGGATTTGAGCCGGATCGAACGGACAAAGACACTTCACGAGAAAGTGGTAGCCGGTGATAAACAAATAATTTAGATGGCGATTGACAGCGTATATGGGTTTATGGGACACATTTCGACATCGGCCACATCGATCGTTTAATGGAGCACATTTGTATGTTAATTGGTTTTAGATAGGTTACCTTCAATCCAGGAACTAATTTAGCATATACATTAGAGGAGTAATTCAATAATTATTGGAGCACTGAGTGTATACGACACTTGCAGAAAACGGAAAGACACAGGGCCCACGATTTGGTCATGTTGACGTTGATGGTAAGACCTGCCGCTGAGGAGCGATTGGCAAGATCATCGAGCTTGCTCTGCATATCAGAGCACCGTAGAGCTAGGAGAGCAACGTCATCAGCCAGTTCGAAATCATTTAGGTGCTCCATGGTTATGGGTTGCCACAGCAATCCACGATTTGGTTCACGATCAATCGCATCAACCAGGATCTCGTCGATTACGATGAGGAACAGTAGCGGTGATAGTATACATCCTTGCCTCACTCCAGCAACGACCCGGATGGGATCGGACAAAACACCGTTGTGCAGTACTCTGCACGGAAATGCTCTGTACTGTGCTTCAATTAGGCCGATGATTTTCTCAGGGATACCCTTGCGCCTGAGGGCTTCCAACATGTTTCCGTGATTGAGACGGTCGAAAGGTTTTTTCGTAATCAATGAACACCAGGTAGAGAGATTCTTGGAATTCATTGATTTGCTCCAGAATGATACGGAGCGCGACAATATGGTCCACACAAGATCGTCCGGCACGGTATCCTGCTTGCTGCCATCAGAGAGTTGCGTCAATCTTCTCCTGTATCCGGTTAAGGATCATTTTGCAGACGACTTTGAGAACGATGCCCCGCCAATTATCGCATACAGTCAGGTCACCCTTTTTGGGTACCTTTACTAAGACGCCTTGCATCCTTTTGGTCGGAAATGTCGCGGTTTCCCATATGTTGCATAATTCTTGATACAGCAGTTGAGCGGATACTACGAAGTCAGCTTTGAGCATCTTAGCTGATATGCGATCGACCCCTGGGGCTCTGTTCGATTTTATGCTACGAATGGCTGTTTCTATCTCCTGCACTGATGGAGTTCCGGTGTTGACACGGGTAATGCGTCGAACCCTTGGCGGATCATGCTGAGGTGTTGATGGCGTGACCGACACTTGAAAAAGGTTTCCAAAGTGCTTGAACCAGCGTTTCAACTGTGTAACGTTTTGCGTTTTTTTAGATAAAATTGAATAAAAAATTAATTAATGGACTAAAAGTTATTTAAATTTTTGTTTTTTATTTATGTTAGCGATATTGAGATATTTCATTTGTCTGTAAAATCGGTCGATGCCTGTTACTTATGATCATGAATGTCATAGTATGTGTTAAAGCTTTCGTGTTATTAGCGCTTTTATAGCATGATACGCATGGCGCTTACATACTTTTTGGCGGATTACAGTCGCGCTGCAATTTTGTCGCCATGCATGAAAATCGCCATGCCGAATTAGTTGGCGCGATTTGGAATAATAGTTAGCAATTTCAATAGTGGGACTTTTGAAAAGCGGCACAGTTTCGAGGCGCAAGTGATATTCTGACTCGGTCATTTCGCTACGAGTACGGCTGGAAAGCAGAAGTGCGCGAGTTAAGTCCAAGTTATTCGAAAGTTATATTGAGTTTGAGTTCAGTCTAAGATTGAGTTAAAGTTAATTGAAGTTTATTACGGTGCAAGTTATTTTTGCAAATTAAAGGTAAAAGTAGTGAGTGAGTTTCTTAATGTAAAAGTGATGTTAAACGTTTTTGGTGTCTTTCTTTCACGTTTAGTGGACCGAGGTTCGAGATTTCGCGGTTTCTGCTGAATTTTTATTGAGTTACGGAACTATCGATCAAAAAAGGTAATTAAATTCTAATTAAAGTTAAAGTGCTTAAATCTAATAGTAGTTCCTGTTGGACGTGTAGCGCCCAGCGCTTTTTTCGTACGGCTGGTTTTTGTGAATTTCGTTCGGCAACTGTCATCGCCGAGTCGGGGAACTTCTGGTGGAGTGTACCGCCCTTTCCGTCTGGATCTTCGCGACCCGTGTGCCCAGCAAAGGCCCGCCTCCAGTAGGCAGTTAAACGGAGGCGTGAGTGAAGTCGCTCGTCCATTATCGTAGCGAAGTTCTCCCGTCGGTCGCTAAAAGCCGAAGGTAAGGTCCCGTCCGTCAATCCCCGTGGACCGGAGTACGAGAGGCGATTCGCTGAAGCGTGTCGTCAATAGCACGCCACGAATCCGATCCGATTCCGGAAAGTAGGAAACGTACTATTCCCCGCTCGGTCATAGCTGGAATCTAAGTACGCGAAGCCGGGTCGCTGGGTTTTTAGTGCCTTCCTATTGACCGGAGGAGGATCCTCCCGGGTACAAGCGGCATCCGCCGTGTCCCTCTCGAGCAGAACGAATCGGAAGCTTCCAACCAGCCACCACTCCCTCCGCATCGGTAATTCGGCCATACCGCACACGGGTCCTTCGTCGTCGCTGCGCGCCAAATCGCAGCACGGTCACGCCGGCAAACACCATTATTGACCGCCATCACCGAACGTCGAAGTCGTCGCCATCTTCGAGCTACGTCCCCCGTCACCGAGCATCGGATCGCCGAAAAACCTGCGCAGGTACGTGAGAGCTTTTGTACATGGCCATGTTTTGCTCTTTTCCATTCCGTATGAAAACCTTCCGTCCAACACGAATGAATTCCTAGAATAAATAGTAGAAAGTTTGAAATTTCGTTTAGTTCCGTTACGTTTCACATCGCTTAATTGAATAAACATACTCACTACCTTACGTTACGTTTTAGTCCCGTTACTTCGCTCAGATGAGTAAGAATCCCTTCGGTTTTCCCTAAGTATCTTTTAGCCTGTGAAAGAGTTGGAGTTAATTTGCGTTCGAAGAAATTCTGCCGTTTACCAAGAACCGTTCAAAACCGTCCCTGAGTGAAATACCCGCATAGATAAATACAATCTGCCATACATTCCAAACAGTAAGCATGTTCTAAATAGTATAGTTAATATTTCACAGACTGTTGTTCTAAGGTTGAACAATATGAAAGTGAAAGCAAAAGACCATAATTAACAGATGAGATAACCTATACCAAGCATTAACAATATATCATAATGTGCATGCATTGTCAAATTATTTGTAAATGTGAACTCGATTTAAACGGTGGCAATATGAAACCACATTATATCATATTGTTGGTTTTTATGCTTGCGCAGCACACTCACACCAGCGCATTTCACTATACATTACTTCTTTCTAACAGTATGACAAAAAGTTGCACGTGTTTGTAATTGTGATCGACATTATTGAATAGAACATGCATCGCGTGTTCCTAATTTCTCGTAAAATGTTTTAGAAAGGTCTGTTATCTTTTTATTCGTTTTTGCTAAATAACATTAGCACTTGCACTTGCAAAACTGAATATTTAAAATATGTTTTGTATCCGCTGGCACTTTAATATAGTCTAATTTAATTTGTTTTCAGCGTTTATGAATCTTTGAATAAAAACTAAAAAAAATATATAATCGAGATTTTGTTTAAATTGAGCGTAGGTCCAGGTAGGACATTCTCGAATGTTACGCGAGTTTCGCATAACAGCGAAAATCACCACTTCATCATCGCGAGATAAAAGTTGATCCGAACCGGGATCCGAACAACAAATTCGCAAGTCCACCAATAAAAAACGGTCCCTTTTCAACCCCAGAAGTAGAAGCATCTTGAAGCCTGTCTTGAAGGTAAGTTGACTCTTTGTGTGCATCGAATAAATAATTAACGTTAATCAAAATATCATTAATCTTATTTCAGGTTGCAGAAAATCGTCGGATACGTCATACTCGGAAGATCGGTGCCGAATAGGCCGAGAATAGGCAATCTGCCGCTGAAGGAAGACCCTAAACTGATTCGAATCAGATCCGGCAACATCCGTAGAACAGCGTTTTAAAAGAAGGAGGTAAGTTCTTCTCCACACATTTCATTATTCGTTCAAATTCCGACATTTTCATCTTATTTGTAGGAACCTCGAATTGTTCACAGGCCGGATGTGAAACCCGCTGCCGGATTCGGTCAACCGACTGTAGCAACCAGGCTTCTCTCACTCTCACTCTGTAATGAAGGTGCCAGCAAAGAAGGAAGGCCTTCAAACAATAGTTCTGACGACCATGAGGAAGAACCAAAATCAGCACCGGCGAAAGCTGCAGCTGTACCGAAAAACGAGGAAGAAGAGCCAAAAGTGGAACCTTTGTGAATCCACGAATATAAGAAACCTGACACAAGTTGTTGCTACCTACCGTGGCTGCCAAGCAACAGATTCTGACCAAGTACAAAGTCAAGTGGAGATTCTAGCGATCGCTAGCCTCGAGGCGCTAGAGGAACAACCGCCGGTAAAAGGAAGCCGTAGCGGTGACTTCTTCAAAGAAAAATCTTGAATCGTCCAGCGTAGATTCTTCGGATTCCGACGCGGAATTCAAAGGGGAACTAGCCGACAAGGAGGTCAGTGTGTCAGTCAGTTCAAAAACTATGCGTTGTCGGCGTTGATGCAAGCAAGGATGCAAGTGGCTGTGCTCAGCTGTGCCCCTGAACCAACTAATAATAAACTAATAATTGGTAACCAAATTTGCCTGTTTGTTTTTTTTTTTCTATTAAGAGAACGATAGCTCCGTTTCTAAGTGAAAAATTCCAAATATTCATGTTATAACATGAATAATATATAATATGAATAATAACATGTTATAAATGAACCAGTATAACCCGGTTATGCTGGCTTACGCTTTTTGGAATTTTTCAACTTAGAAACGGAACAATCATCCTTTTTGATTCAATTTATTTATTAGTTCTTTTTAAATGGTTTAAATACAATTGAACAATATGGCATACGTTTAAAATACCCTGAAGAACAATAAATCAACAGTAACACATACATCGTTCGTTTTTCTTCCAAGTTTATTGTTAAACTGTTTATGAACTGATTGATTTACTGTGGAAGGGAAGAAAAAATGGATAGTATACTGACCTTCTGACATACTGTTTTCGAAAAATTTTGTTCGAGAAAATCGGCGTTTTTTTATGGTAACATAACTTAACCGCCTATTCCCCATATTGTAATTTGCCCGAGAACCGTCTGTGAAACTGTTGAAAACGTTTGTGGTACAGTTGGTTTATTGTTATTCTGGATGTTATATGATACTGTTGAGGTACCGTAGGAAATAGTTGCTAACAGTATGGTGAACAGTGTAAGTATTGTTCATGTTTATGCGGGTAGTCTCTTGCAAAGTCGGGCAAATTTCAACACAACCGGTGGTCTCTCTTTGAGAGTGGCGCTTAAGCCACCGTGCTTTAACCAAATCCTCAAGAATAGTTTACGAACGGTAACAACTGGTAAACCGAGTCGGTCAGTAGCTGTCCAGACGTGTCTTTCACGGGCATCGTAGCATTCATCTTGGTCCCACTAAGGCAACGTGAGACATCGTAGAAGAGACGGATGTCGCCGGTGTTTTCGGCTTTCTCACCTTCGTCGGCTCACGCTCTTTTGTCCCGTGTACATGAGCGTTTCACTTCCTTCTCGAGAGCCGAATAGCGCTGACGGGCTACGGCTTTGGCTCCTCGAGTTTTCGCTCGCTCTATCGCGGCTTTGGCGTTCCTTCGCTCCTCTATCTTCCTCCAGGTATCATCTGTGATCCACTGCTTTCTTCGGATGCGTAGCTCGCCCAAATTAAAGGCGTTCTTGATGGCGCTCTATTGATCTTCTGCGCTTCCACCTTCTGGAATATTCGCAGCACGGTTCTCTAGCTCCCCGACGAGGGACCTTTTCACCGCAGCGTCTTCCAGTCGGCGTGTGTTGAACCGGCGCCCGATATTCTCCTCCCGTCGCTGGATCCTGGCAATGCGTAGTCGGACCTCGCCGATTAGGGGATGATGGTCGGACGCAATGTCGGCGCTTTGTTTGTTCCACACATCAAGAAGGCTCCGTCTCCATTTTTGGCTGATGTAGATGTGGTCGATTTGATTTTCCTTGACGCCATCCATGTCACTTTGAGCACTGGTCGATGAGGAAAGAGCGATCCCCCAATCACCATGTTATTTTTGCCCAAAACTCTGCAAACAGCTCTCCGTTTCCACTCATTTCTCCAAGACCATGGCGTCCCATGACGTGCTCATAGTCCGAGTTGTCGGACCCAACCTTCGCGTTAAAGTCGCCCATGAGCATCTTGATATCACCATTCGGAATCTTGTCCACGACAGCATTCTGTTGACTGTAAAAGTTCTCTTTATCTTGCAATTCGGCAGCATCGGTTGGCGGGTAACATTGAATCATGGTAAGGTTTCGAACCCATGTTCTGAATCTGGCTACAATTATCCTCTCATTAATAGGCTCCCACTTCATGAGCGCTGCGTGGGCGTGAGCGCTGAGCAGGAAACCAACTCCATGATGCCGAAGAGCGTGTTCACCTCGTTGGCCAGAGTATAGCAGAATTTGACCCGATGCCAATCTATGTTTTCCAAAGTTCGGCCAATGGACTTCGCTCTGTGCTAGGATCTCAAACTTCATACGGCATGCCTCATTAGGTAGTTGTGCCAGTTTACCCTGCTGGGCTAGGGTTAATACATTTCAAGTTCCAATTATTGTTCGTTGTTTCGCGCTAATAGTCGTAGCCGTTGAATTAGTTCGTAATCTTTCATTTTCGGTTTCAGTAACGTTTTTTTTTTTGGATTTCGGAATAGTAGTTTACGCAACAAGGTGCAGAATGATGATTTTTACAGCACGAGCCGTACATTTATCCAACGAGGCTTGCCGAGTTGGATAATTACGATGAGTGCTGTAAAAATCGAGTTCTGCACCGAGTTGCGTACAACGTTTTTTGCAACTTCATAAATTACCACTTGAGGATAGTTTTTAACAAAACTTTTTCATCAGACTGCACACTGATGTTCATAGTCATGATTAAGGAAGTCTGATCATAGCAGGTTATACTGTGCAGATGTCACAATTTTTCAAACCTGCGTCCAGAAAGCATCCATTAAGTTGATCAAAACTGAAAACAGTGCTGTAATGGTTCATTACGCAACGCAAATCAATGCTGTAATAAACCATTACAGCACTGTTTATTTGGTGTGGGAAAGTAGGCCTTTTCCTGTCAGATTTGCGTGAGGTAAAATGGCCTATTACGATGAGAAGTTGCAAAAAAAAGATTAACAGCGTTGATAACGGTGAAGCAACTGTTACAAAGGTCCTAAACAAGATTGAAAACAATAAAGCTACTGGGAAGAACGATATTTAGATGCGTATATAACGTAATATAACGTAATATAACGAGCCAATGAAGGAGTTCGCGTTGTATAGCCGCTGATCTCTACGGTTGCTTTATGCGGCCTTGGACATCAAGGAAGTCGAACGGAGATCGTTTGCTGTTTGCAAGGTGCAGCAAAATGGTGAGTTAACAATCCGGTGCGTCCAACACAAATCCGGCCGTCAGAAGTTTGTCCTGCTTCCACGGGCCAATCTTTGACAAAGGCTTAGTTGTGTGCTTAGTTAAGTGCAGTATATGTACTGTTTGTCCTTCTGACTTCAGCTAGATTGAGGTTGTACGACACGAGCGTCTGTTCACTAAGGACTTACTTACTTACCGATCAGGCTTAGGCCGGGTTGGCCTCTGCTGTACATAGTAGCCGCCTCCATTCCACTCGATCCATGGCTGTTTGTCTCCAGTTCCGCACTCTGCGTAGGGTCCGCAGATCGTCCTCCACTTGGTCGACCCACCTAGCTCGCTGCGCTCCACGTCTTCTTGTACCGGTCGGATGACTCTTGAGAACCATTTTAGTCGGGTTGCTATCCGACATCCTGATGGCGTGACCCACCCACCGTAGCCTCCCGAGTTTTGCGGTATGGACGATGGTTGGTTCTCTCAGTGGCAAAATTAGTTGCAGGTGCTACCCGAAGTAGAAGGTGTTCAGATATCTAGGTTGTACCCGAGCAGAGGAGAATATCAAAATGATAACAGCGGAATAACAAAACCTGTTTTTATATCTTGGTTTGTTATTATTAACTTATTGAGGCATTACCTTTCCATAACACATTTTGTTGGACAATCTTATTTTGTTATGATCGTGCTATTGGTATATTTTCATTAAATAACAATTCAATAATATGTTTTGTTGTAGAAAAATTTCAGTTTACCAATAGCACAACAATACCAAGTTTTGCGATCAACACTACACCATTGGAGATTTACGTCGTTTAGAGCATTTCGGGAGGAACTAGAATCTGGTTATAACGGAATAACGGATTACACGTAGCTTTCCTGATTTTTTTTTTTAATTTATGAAGTTCTGATGGAGAAGTTGGAAAATGCCAAGGAAAAAAAAACAGAGGTACATATCTATTGGATTTTTCAACGATTTTCCATGGATTTTGCTACGGAGCTTGTTTCATGCCTAGAAATATAATCCTTATAGAATAATCAAAGAACTTTGCCAGAATTCAATCCGCTTGATTTTTTTCCGAGAATAATACGTATGAACAAAAATATCACGTACTCAACGTTCTGCCGTCGGAATTAGAAGAGTATGCAGTACATATTGGAGCTATCAATGTCAGCAATATAAATGATTAAGGAAAAAATATCCTCAGGCAACACCATGGTATGTAGATAAAGACTGATAGACTATGCATGTTTGAAAAAGTTAATGGCAAAAGACAAGTGGTGAACATCAGAGGATCTGCCCGTACATCAAGCAGTTAAGAAACAAAAAATGAATTATGTATGCCTATGTATGTCATAGACTCATGCATGACGAGCCGTATTGAGAATATGTAAGTCAAACAGTGGTGGGCTGGTTTCTTTGTGCGTATGCCGGAATAGCCTAAAACAGATAATAAAAGAATCAATTAGAAAAGTAACTTATCGATAAATAAAAAAAAAAAAAGAAAATCGGGTTAAGTACGGTTCCTTTGAATTCCACTAAGAATTTGCATCCTTTGACAGATACGTATTTCGACCTCAACTGTAAGGTCGTCTTCAGTGTCTTGTACTTGTCGAGTCAAGTACAAGACACTGAAGACGACCTTACAGTTGAGGTCGAAATACGTATCTGTCAAAGGATGCAAATTCTTAGTGGAATTCAAAGGAACCGTACTTAACCCGATTTTCTTTTTATTTACAGATATTCCCCTAACAAGCCCAGGTTAATCATCAACTTATCGATATTAATTATTTGGTATATTTGTTATGCTTTTGATAACGTTGTTCCGAAATCGGAATCCCACTGTACATACGCGAAATTCACGTTTCAATTTCACTTTACTTACGAGTTGAATTTTTTTCTTGTTTTGCGTACAACGAAGTAACTACACCAAAGCAGCAGCTAGCCGAATTGTTCTTCATCACCGTTCAATGTTCGCTTCGCCTGTCTTGATTCAACCTGTTTCAACAATGCCTGTCAGTGGGTTGTTCATTTCACAGCCCACAAAAGCTCTGTGTTACTACAAAGTTGGATTTCACTGCTGCAGAATGCAGCTGAAGCTGTTCAAGTATTTATCCAAATAAAACACTTTTCCGTCGATGAAATTGAATTCTCGCAGCGCGGTGTCACAAACATTAATGCAAAGCTATTGGTTAAAAATATGTTCGTTTGATTTCGCTGAGCACAACTGATTTTTGTTTACTATTTTCCACCAGTAATTCAAGTAGTTTTCGTGTTATGCTACGTGTACGTACACGCTTGCAGAAACCGCTATGTAAACAAGTTCTCTTCGCCTAGGGAGGATAGACAATATAAATACCATAGACTCGCGAAGACATGGTTGAGGAATATAAATTATTCAGTGTGTTTGCCGTGAATTTAGAGTGTGCTTAGCGAATATGATGTCACGCAATCCATTGTTGCTATTTAAATTGTGACGTCATGCTCATTTGGCTACACGAACTGACAGTTCGTTTGGCTACAGTTCTCTTCGCCTCCGCGAGTCTATGGTATCTATAGTGTCTACAATTCGTCTCGGTCGTCGTCATTTTCAAAACAAATTCGTCACAGGAAAGAAAAGTAATCCAGTGCGTGCATTACTGCGAAATTAAGTGCGAGACCCTCCGGAAAAAGTGTTTTCTGTTTGTGTTTTGTCCGCAGGGGTCCAAGTTTTACCCGGTTTCGTTCCGCAACGGTCGCTGTTTAGGAATTTTGCATCGGGATGCCGGAGGCCACAAGACAGGAGAAAAAAATCAGGGGACTGACATGCCGCCATCTTTTTGTAGCCCACATTAAAAATGTTGAAATGTCAAAAATGTTTTGTTTACCTCTTGTTTACAAAATCCTTAGCATCGCGTAAGCCGCGTAAATAAGACAGCGGAGGATTATTTGTAGTTTTTTAAGTTAGAAGCCAAGTATTTTTATTACAAATTTGTCGTCGTGGTGTGAAAGCGGTGTTAGTCGGGAAATCGGTTCGGTTATCTACAGAGTCGATTCCGAAACATGAAGTGCTTCGTGCCGTCTTGCCGCAGTGATTTTCGTTGCAACACTAGAAAAAACGGATGGAAGTCCAAACACCGATTCCCAAAGGACACTGTTGAACGTTTTGGCTGGTTGCAGGCTATAGCCAATGCGGAGAACATTATCATTAATGTGGAAAATATTAACTTCCGAACAGCACGAGTATGTTCCAAACACTTTACGGACTCCTCGTTTTGTTACCGAAAAACCAAGAGGTTTCTCACCGACGAAGCTGTCCCGACTGTGTTTGAAAGTAATAAAGAAAATATCAGGTATTATTTTCTTTTACCTAACTATAGTAGAGTTTTCAAATGAATGTTTTTTAACTCCAGCGAATTTCATGTATCCGAACTGGCTGGCTCGGTCACCAAAACCGTTAAACATATTCCCGATTAGGATCTTGGAACTTTCGGCGGCGGCAGTTCATGCAATATGAGAACGCAACAGCGGCGCTCTGGCCCGGTTACCGAAACCTTTCATCAAATTTGTGATCAGGATAATCTACGATCCGGCGCTGGCAGTGTAACATGTACCCTCAATGTTGGCTCGGATCAGCTGCATTTTCAGCACCGTAATGAATATTCTTCCTATCCAAAAAATCTCGAGCGCCATTATTTGTTCCATCACAACAACAACCATCTGCTGGATGCCTCCACCCAAACGAACAACATGGGCGAAAAAAAAAATAAGGTTCCTTTTGCATCTGAGCCTGCTTTTCAACATTTTTTAAGCACCTTCACTGTTATAAAATGACTCTTAGTTACTACGTGGCCTCCAATTTGAAAACGCACCGACATAGGGGTCATCCGTAAAGTACATCACGATTATAGGGGGTAGAAATGGTTCTAGCAAAGTAATAAGTATATGAAAAACTCGTTCGGGGGAGAATTGGCATTAAGCCGCACCTCCTTGGTTAACAGACGCTCGGGACCTACCTCCTTAATCTAGCTGAAGTCAGAAGAACAGCAGTGTCCAGACTGCACTATGTACCAGCTAAGCACACAACTCTGGGTGGAACTCTTCATCGTCGCTCGACCCGTACAAGTATGAGGTAGGAACTTGTGAGGACCGCTCTTTGTCAACTCACCATTTTGCATTCTTAATGCACAGCCTGGTTGTTTTTAGCATTACGTTAAAATCACGACTAAGCTTTGAAGAACATCAACATATTCTAGATATAAACCAGAGTTATTGAAATTGATCATTTTTGCTTCATAACGATGAATAAAAAATGGCTCAGTTTGACTAGTTATACTTATTAAACAATACTTTCAGCGTTTCAAATCGAACGGTGAGCTGTTTAAAGAACTATTGCTCCGGAAAAAAGGAGAGCCGTGTAGTGAAACACTACGGTCTTTTGCAACAACTTTGCATTTTTATTCGGCTAAGGCTTACAGGTATGTATGTCCGGGAAGTGTTCCAGAATACCTTGCCGCATGAAAGGACAATAATCCGCTGGTACGTTTCCGTGGCAGGCGAGCCCGGCGTAACGAGTGAAACACTAGCAGCTCTGAAGTTGAAAGCCGACGAAAAGACGAGTAAGGGTGAGCCTCTTCTAGGAGCGTTGATGATTGACGAGATGGCAATCCGCCAGCATGTAGAATGGAACCATTATACGAAGCGATTAGAGGGTGTAGTTCAACACAATCGGCTTGGTGGAAGTGATACCCCTGATCATTCAGTCCCAGCAAAAGGCGCTTTAGTGTTTATGGTATCCGGTGTTCAAGACAGTTGGAAAATTCCAGTAGCGTATTTCCTTATTGCTGGGATCAACGCAGAGGAACAAAAAAAATTGGTTGAGGTTATCCTTACTTGTCTACACGAAGCAGGAGTTACCATTGTATCACTGACTTTCGACGGAACGACAACAAACATATCAACGGCAAATGCTCTAGGGTGTAATCTGAAAACCAACTTATCAAGACCGCTTAAAACCAGTTTTAAGCACCCATGTGCAGACTACGACGTGTTTGTAATATTAGATCCGGTGCACATGCAGAAATTAGTGCGCAACACCTTAAACTCTCAGCGAACACTACTCACCCAGAACGGGGTAGTGCAGTGGAGCTACATCGTGCAGCTAAACGATCTGCAAAACCGTACTGGAAACCGTCTAGCTCCGAAGCTAAGTGACAAACACATAAATTTCGAAAACTCAAAGATGAAGGTCTCGCTGGCGGTTCAAGTCATTAGCCAAAGCGTAGCCACTGCATTAAGTGTGCTGAGAGCATCTGATAACGCTTTCGCAGATAGTGAAGCAACAGAGGAGTTTCTAAGCGTATTCAATGATATGTTTGATATGTTTAACAGCATGGATGCAGATGCAGAGGGATTCAAACGACCGTTATCGAAATCGAACTTCGATCTTTACCAGCACGCGTTTGACTATCTTGAACAGTACATTCGTAGCATCAAACTAAGTGATGGCACGCCAATACTCGAGACCCGGAACAAAACTGGGTTTTTGGGGTATCTCGCAAATATTCAAAGCTTTAAAGAACTATATCGACTGTACGTCGAAGAGTCTGGAATTATCGATGAACTGTGTACTTACCGTGAGAGCCAGGACCACGTTGAGACCTTTTTCGCGTCGGTCAGAGCAAAGGGTGGGTGCAACAACAACCCCAGCTCAACGCAATTCAAGGCAAGCTACAAGCGATTGATTACTAACAATCAAATTACTAGCTCTGCTAAGGCAAACTGTAGCCAGTTTTCCGAAACCAAGACATTGTTTGCTTGCTACACCGGTATACCTACTGTTAGCTCCGAAAATCGTTCAATGATGTTCAAACAGTCGTCATCAACACCCGAAGAGCCCATTGGTAATCCACCAGAAAACGATGACTTTTTCAAAGCAGCACTAACCGGATATACAAACGAAGTACACAAACGTTTGTTGTCTAAAACAACGTGTAGGGAATGCATCAAAGCCTTAATACAGGACGAAACTGTTCTAATAACGATTGTTTGTAAGATTGCCGATGCTGAATTCAAGGTAAGCTACATGTGACCACAGACAAACAATCTAAGGGCCGATTTCTTCACCTCGGCTTAACCGGTAAGCCAGGCTTACCCATACAGTTAAACCTGGCTAAACGCTTAAGCTAGGGTGAAGAAATCGCCCCTAAGTATGTAATTGAATTGCTTTTCGATAGAATGCTCATCCCAATTTAGAATTGAATTTTGAGGTCTTTTATTTGACAAGTCAGCGAAAAAACTGTAACTTAAATAATAAAGACAACGTACGACTAAGGGGCCCATATAGCCGAGGCGGTAAACGCACGGGTATTCAGCATGACCAAGCTGAGGGTGACGGGTTCGATTCCCGGTCGGTCCAGGATCTTTTCGTAAAGGAAATTTCCTGGACTTCCTTGGGCATAAAGTATCTTCGTGCCTGCCACACGATGTACACATGCAAAAATGGTCATTGGCAGAGGAAGCTCTCAGTTAAAAACTGTGGAAGTGCTCATAGAACACTAAGCTGAGAAGCAGGCTTTGTCCCAGTGAGGACGTTACGCCAAGAAGAGAGAGAGAACGTATGACTAAACTAGTCCTGTATCTATTAAAGCATTAATGGTTCAGAACATTCACGTCGATTTGTCTGTGGTAACTAACATTTTTGTCTTGATGCTTCTAATAGTATACAATTATTCGACCATGTATATAAATATTTTATATTATTATTTCATATTCCAGGAACTCGTCGGTGAAAGGAATAACGTGAATATTGAGAAATACTACGAATTTCTCATTTGCAACAGTTTCTTGATCGCGCAAACCCATTTAAGAAACGAGTACGAAATTCATATTGATCATTGGCTTGCAGAAGACCATTACCTAACCGTCATCAGAGAAGCAATAACCGTTTTCCTGGACATGAAATGCAAAGAATACAGCAAAAAAATCATACCATTCAAGCAAACTAACCGGCAGAAGCTAACAAAGCTCATCCTTTTTGAGGGAAACTAGTTCAAAACTGTATTTTGCATTGCTAAGCAGTTAAACGGCGGATGATTATGAAAAATTCATGATTAAATCCTTTATTTTACATACCATTTATACATAAAAATTCGAGACAATACAGGATAACTTTTGCTATTTTCAGCAGCTTTCTTATCTTCGTCAATCTGTTGGACAAGTTGACCTTAAAACTGTCCCTACCAAACTGAATTAGTAAATTATATGGCCAAATTTTAGGCATTTTGACCAATAAAACGAATAAAAACTCTCAAGACGAAGAAAAAAATGTCGAAAATATCCAAAGCCACCCTATGTTGCGTTCTTATATTCCCTTGAAAGATATGAGCACACCATACAGACACATTTTTGGTCTTCTCAAACTACCATCCTACTTTGCAGAGTTTAGCTTGCTCTCCATAAACTACGTCAGCTCCAGGGGGTTTGACTTGCCAAAGTCGTCAAAATCTAAGATCCACACATTAAAAAATGAATAAACAAGCGTTATGAACCGCGCCTAAACAAGAAATATCGGGCTACTGTTGCAATTTGCCACTTATGCTTCATTTGTTTGATTTTGCTTGGCTCTTTCCTTCCTGAACTCTTTTCTTATTAGGAGCAGCAACTTTTAAAAGCAATTGAATTAAAAAACATATTTCGAAACGTTAAATGAGCAGCGCATGGCGACTACATCAAACTAGCTCAAGTAATCGAAAAACTAAACAAAAATGAGAATGCGAAATGAATAAGTGTCACCCATCCACCTAAGGGTGCCTACAAACGAGGGTTGGCAAACGTATCTTTCCTCTCCCTCAGTAAGAGATTGCAGTACGAATTGCAGAACAGATAGTCTGAACGTTTGAGAACATCTGATCTTAAATACTTACTTTTGTAACACTCATTTAAGGAGAAACTTCAAAGAATACCAATATGGCTGCCACAATGGCCGACTTAGACCCCTACTCACGTTTTCAAGAGCACAAATCTTAAAAATTCGTGAACAAATGCGCTCGATTTGGAAAAGTTGCCTCTTTTTGCAAGTGAGCAGAGCCAGGAAAATCAAGTTCGGCTTGGTGCGATGCTTCGTTCGTCAAATTTGTTCCTCTAAAGTTTGTATGCAAAATTGCAATGGGATTTCTTGATGTTTCACCTTAAGATGGCCTCTCATGAACCCTAATTAACAAAATATAATAAATTGATGGCCCCGTATAACCGAAGTGGTAAAGTACAGACCATGCTGAAGGTAACGGATGGAATTCCCGGTCGGCCTAGAAACTTGGAAGTTTCCATGACTTCCTTGAACATATATCATCTCTCGCTCTCAGTTAATTATTATGCAAGTACTCACCGTACGATAAGCTGAGAAGCACGCTTTAACCCAGTTGGGAAGCTACGCCAAGAGGAGTAATTTGAGCAAAAACTTTCTATGATATTTAACATTTTCTATCAACAAACGAATTTTGAGTGTTGTTATGGGTTGTTTAATGTCACCAAACAGTAAACTATTATCTCTCAACGAGTATTTTGGGTAATTTCACAACAGTATTGCGAATGCGAGTAGATAAAGCGCATTGAGCCCCCTCTTCAATGTCGTGCGCACCGTCTGCAATGCATGACAAGCGACCACGAAATTGCAGCTGGGGGGCTAAATGCGCTCTATTTGCTCGCATGGTATTTTGCATCACAAACCGCATAATCCCGTCTCTTTTTATAGTAAATATATGGATGATCTGGATCTGTCTGGTCTGTCAGTGAATATGTAGTTTCCCTCTGCAGTTGCCACAGGATCCTAACCGCAGAGTGCCACAGGATCCTCACCGTTCACTAAATAACGCAGCTACTGGTTCTGTGCAAGTAAGGGCTTATTCTCCCTATCCTCCAACTGGGCTGAAATTCACATATGCCTTGCATTTCGAGGTAATAAACTGGGCATTCTTATCCTGGAAGACGTATAGAACAAACTGAAAAATCAGAACGAAACGAAAAATGTTCTAACTATGAATCTTACCTCAATTGAGAGCCAATTCAACACCCGCTGCACCATCCCTCAGTATGTTACGTAAAAGAAAATGTGCATTGTAATAATATTTCCGATATTTAACTTTGGAATTTTCAATAATTTTCCTAAGTTTCTCAAAAAACGGAGAAACCCGTTCAAACCAACCACAATAATAAAACAACAAACAAAGAAAAATATTGACAGCTGTCGACGTTGTCAGCTTGAGCCGTGCGCTGGAGATGCTTGAGCCGGCGATATGTTGGCTACGATCAAAATACGTTGGATTGAATAGGGATGCCAATTCCTTGAAAAAAATCAGCAACCCAATCATGTCCGAAGAATACGATTAGGATTTCTCATCATAGGTCGGACTGGCAGTGGAAAGTCGTGGCAAAAACAAATTCATAGAGGACAGTTCGCACACGATCGGTGTCGAGTTCGGATCTCGCAAAGGCACCGGAAAATCCATACAACTGCAGTCTGGGACACGGCCGGCCAGATGCGGTTCCGTTCGGTCACCCGATTCTACTACAATGGAGCGGCCGGTGCCCTGCTGGAGTACGACACAACCTCTCGGGACAGCTTCAACGTTCATTCAAATTTTTTGAACGATTCCCGGACGCTTGCTTCGCAGAACATTTGTATTCCCCTGGTGGGAAACATGAAAGACATGGAGAGGAACGAGATGTAACCTTTCTGGAAGCGAGTACCTTAGCCCAGGAGAATGAGTTGATATTTTTGGAAACGAGCGCCAAAACCGGGAAGAACGTTGAGGAAGCGTTCCTCAAGTGTTCGAAAACGATCCTGGCCAAGATTGAAATCGACGAATGGACCCGGAACGGATTGGCAGAGGCATTCAGTTTGGTGACACTTCAAAACGAAGTGGAACAGGACTTGCCCGAAGTCGACAGCAGAGTAGTGGGCGCCGGATTACGCGGGAGGATGCCGCACCTGAGTAGTAAGTCCCAGCGCTGATAAATAGCTTTTTCCTTCGATCTTTCGTCTGTCACTGACATATTTTTATGGTAATAACTAGAGAGATTGAAAGGGAGAGTGGCGTCATGTTCCAATTTTGACAGGTTTCCTGCTCGTTTGGAACGGAAATTTGTATGGATTTGATAGATGATTGCCGTTCCGAAATTGACACTGATGCCTCTCTCCCTTCCAGCCACTTGTATTAACCACAAGCCGTGTAGAAAATTATCTGGGCTTGGATTATATCTTCCTGGGAGCTTTGATTTTAGATATGTGGTCGATGTGCTTTGTAGTAATGATTGGGGTAACTGAATGAACAAGCAATGACAAACACTTCTGTAAACATCAGATATTCAAGTTTATCTGATACAGTGATACTATTGAATCATGCTTCTGCATAGTGCATCGAGAATTTATTGAAGTCATTTATGCGCCAAGAAAATATAATTCCAAGTTAATGAGAATATTACTACAAGGGGTCTCCAGGGGCTCAAGGGGCTTTGGGTCACTATTCCGGAAACGGTGAGTTGGATTTCCGTTCCGGTCGGGAAATTTTCTCGACTTTCTGGACATAGTGTATCATTGTGCTTGCATGACAATACAGAAAAAAACTGTTGTGTAATATTACATCTGAACTGCTGCAACCCGATAAATCCGTCATGCAACCCGATCAAATTCATGCAATGCAATGGCAAGCAAAGAAAGCCCTCGACTAATAACTGTGGAAGTGCCCAAAGAACACTAAGTTGAAGCGAGGCAGGCCAAGTTCCAGTTGGAAGGTCGAGCCAGAAATAATAATAAGAAGAAGGGGTACAACAGACCACGCAGACAATTCGATTAAAGGCCTAATTGGGAATAATCTGCTATCCGGGATTGAAGGAGCATTTTTTCCGGAGTGGTTGGCGAGTCGGAGAGTAGGAATGTCCGTTTATCATAATGAATTAACTGCATCGGCTGTTTTCCTACTCTCCGCATCGGCTAATGTGGCGCTAACCAATTTTGATATAATAACTCATTTTGCTTTCAGATTGTTATCAATAACTTTTTAATTTCAAAATTTGTTATTGATATTTTTTACATATTCACTATTATTAAGTTGTTATTGAATCTAACAAAACGTGTTATTCAACTGGTCTTCCAGGAACATTTTTTTGTTATGATTTTTGTTATTTTGCCGCTTATGACAGCCAAGTTTATAACATGATATGTTATATTAATAACACAAAAATAACTCTTTCCGTTACTCAGTTATTTTGCCAAAATAACATATTTTATTATACTGTTGCTATTCCTTTCTGCTCGGGTATCACATTCAGGACGTCTCCAATGGAAGTATCGAGCGGCACACGTTCGTTGATGCCAGTGAAACTGGATTTGCTGCCGTATCGTATGTAAGGTTCTTGGATGACGATGCGGTAGAATGTATTCTCGTTACGGCAAAAACCAGAGTTGCTCCTTTAAAATTCCAGTCCATTCCTAGGCTCGAGCTGCAGGCCGCAGTCCTCGGTGCGAGACTTGCACAAACAATCACTGAATCCATGCCCATACAAGCAGACCGACGCTGTTTTTGGACCGACTCTCGCGATGTCTTGTGTTGGATTACCTCGGACCACCGGCGTTTCACGCAGTTTGTAGCACACCGAGTTAGCGAGCTTCTTGATACCACGGAAGCAGCGGAGTGGCGTTGGGTGCCAACAAAGGATAATGTAGCGGATGATGCAACTAAATGGCAGAGACGACCAGACCTCACCGCTGGAAGCAGGTGGTTTAATGGTCCCGAATTTCTTCGGAGCAGCGAGTGCAACTGGCCGGAGCAACCTGAAATAAACAAGCACATCTAAGAAGAACTTCGTCCACATTTAGTTGCGCATATTTCAATTCGGTTGTTTTTCTTGTTTTAAATGCTTTTTGTTGTTCTGCACAGAAACCCACCGAGAGATTATCCGAATATTGGTCGTATTTTTCGGAATAATTCGAAGAGAAAATCGATGAAGAGAAATCGATAATTGTCGATAGGGGAAAGTGGGGTAAAATTACATTTTTCAAACGGCAAAAGGTTATTGTGACCATAATAAATTACAAATGCTCCATAGAGAATCAAAAAACGCTCCCTAAAGAATGAACCTATGTTCCATGAAAATGTACAATGTTACCCATACATAATTGAAAACGTTCCATACTTTATAGAAAATGTACCGGTAAAACATAAAATTTTCTCATTAAAAGTGCAATTTTGTACCAATAAATAATACTGAAATGCTCCATACTAAAACACAAATGCTCCATAATAAAATGCAAATGCTCCATAGAAAATTAAAATTATACCCATAGTAAATTGAATATTGCTCCATAGAAAAATTAAATTGCACCATGAAAAATTGAAATTGCACCATAGAAAATAGATAAATGCTCCATAAGTATTATCAAACGCACCATATAAAATATGATTTGCTCCATAAAAAATTGAAAATTCTCCATAACTTTAAACATCTGCACCACTTAAGTGGTGCTACGTAAAGCAATTCACCACTGCCGAATTTAAATTACAACAATATGCTATCTATGGAGAATTTTCAATTTTTCATGGAGCAATTCATATTTTGTATGGTGCAATTTGATAATACTTATGGAACATTTATTTATTTTCTATGGTGCAATTTCAATTTTTTATGGTGCAATTTAATTTTTCTATGGAGCAATATTCAATTTACTATGGGTACAATTTTAATTTTCTATGGATCATTTGCATTTTATTATGGAGCATTTGTGTTTTAGTATGGAGCATTTCAGTATTAGTTATTGGTACAAAATTGCACTTTTAATGAGAAAATTTTATGTTATACCGGTACATTTTCTATAAAGTATGGAACGTTTTCAATTATTTATGGGTTACATTGTACATTTTCATGGAGCATATGTTTTTTGTCTATGGAGCGCTTTTTGATTTTCTATGGAGCGTTTCTGTTTGTTTATGGGTGCAATAAATAGGCTGCCTTTTCAAACTTGCATCGTTTTCAATGATAAATAGCTTCATTTACTAGGCTTTCAAAGTATTAACAGCAACTAGACCATATTTGCTCGATACTTCAGCAAAAATATTCACTAAACTAATGCATTTTCATCGATTTATAACGATTTCAAAAACTGGTTCGTAAAACGGAAGTGGTGCAAAAAGGCCGTGGGGTAAGATGCCACTTCATGAAAACGTTCAAAAATTACGTCCATCATTTTTCGGGCATTTCTGACTCCCTCTGGTCCGCTATTTTCGTATGCTCAATACATGGAGTGTCCCCCTCTCTCCGCCAAACGATGGTCGTCATATTTGAATGACCCCTAATATGAAAAGCGAAGACATCAACAACCATGCGCCTCCATGTGTGTCTCAATCTACTTGAAAACACTTGACTGGTAATAAAATCACCAGAAAACCTTAATTGCAAGCACGAAAAACCGGAAGTTGATAATTTTCATTGGGAAATCGAAAGATTTCCCATGGGTACGGTTACGTAAGCATATCTTGACACCATTCACCTATACACGCAGAAAAATGACGCATGTTTGAAACAATAAAACGCTTCGTTGATTTTCAAACTGAGAATTTACTTATACCAAAGTTATATTTCTCTGTTCTTACTTAGAGTTTATCGATTAAAACAACCAATCACCATTATTTCATACAACGTTAGAAACTTCATTTATTTCTACAAAATGGGGACCACAAACATGGCCTGGAAGTACTCACACATCTTTGAAAAACTTACCCAACTTCACCACAACGAGGAACGTGTAGCAAATCCATCACTGCAACTTCCAAGTGCAGTTTTGGCCGTGATGGATAACGCGCAGGTACTAAAGACAGCATTCGCAAAAAGTTGGCCGGTTTCGCCTTTTTGTCTCTTTTTATTCGACCTCCTTTCCATCTGCTTGCCGAGCGTCTAAAAATAGATTTCCGAACTGCCGCAGGAGCTGCCGTCACCAACACAATCACATTCCTTCTTTGTTAATAGCAAAAGTGCAGTCGTTTGAAACGAACCGTTATTTTATATTGAATCTACCAAATCTCCGTTTGTTCTAACAAAAATTTCGACAAACGAAAATATTTATATTATCAAACAATGAAACAGTTCAGTTTTTAAACTTGAAATTAGTTTGTCGTTATAGTAAACTGAAAAATGATTTGAACTAGATTTTGATTGTGTTTACAATTTATTTCTCTGCGTGTAGTATATAATAGTCAAATCACATCGAGGAATGTTTTTATGAGTTGGGCCATTTTACCCCATCATGGCATATTGGGCTTTGTTCCCCTACGCCTGCATGATACTAATCGCGAGAAATGTTCACAGATTTGGTCCTTCAGACGCAAATCTTACCCAAGGGGAAAAAAATGTTACCAAATAATAAAATGCTAGGTAATCTTTAGGTACTAGCTATCCACAAACGTTTCTTGTTTTATGCTGTGGATGGATTTACCGTATTTTACCGACTGCCATGATGGAGCTTTATTACTCGTGCTGCATAAATCCTTCGGCCACCTACCGGTTAATAGCAAAAGCTTTCATTTCAACCGTTTGGCGAACAGTGTGAAGCGTGCGAACTCGCCCAGATTGATCTTACACGGTTAAAAAACAAAATGCTAAAATGCATACATTCCATACTAAAACCATATTCGATCTGCCCACCCTTTGGAATGCATATTTTAGAGTTTATCATCCCATAGTTTTTAATCGTTTATGCATTGGAATGCATACGCCGGCTATATTCGTTGCTGAATGCATATTCGAATTTGTTTTTGTTTTTTTTTTTAATAAACACAATAACCAAGAAGAAAAATAAGTAGTTTAGCAAGATCCGGGAGAAGATTATCAAATTTATTATCATTTTCTTAGATATATATTACAATAATTTGAATAAACTAAATACAATTCACCTAACTCTAAACATGGGGTATGACGTATGAATCGATGATATATAAACTGATGAGCAGCATCCTTGGTAGGATTCAGATATATCATCCGGTAAGGTTCCTGCTCCATCGTTTTCCTTTCCGCAACGTTCTTTCTCCATCGCTTAATGCTCCACCTGTTCTTCGGATCATTCAAGGAGCAGGAACCTCAGCAGGAACTTGGTCGATACAGCTTTCCGATGCTGGCGGAATCTGATGCGGGTAACACAAATTTAATGTCCGTGAGAAAAACAAATGGCTAAGTACTTACTGTGAATGAAACGAATAACTGCGACCGGCGATTCTCCGGCTTCCAACAGGACTCTGAACACTCGAGGAACTCGCGGACAAACAAGATATAACAGTACGGATGATTTATTTAACTTTCTAGCAATAGCGGTGGTCGAGTTAAATATTCTCAAATCCTAAGATTAAGATATGGGCTTTGATATTCACGGAAACCAATATATACTGTAAATACAGGGGATTGCATAATATAAATGATTGCAATGCATAGTTTTTACGCATGACAAAGTTTGAAACAGTAAAATGCAAAATTATTATAAAGTAATAAACTAAAATGTATATCAATTTTTCTCCGTGTGTGTTGTTTGGGAAGGCCCGCTCGATGCATGTTAGGTAGGCGTAGTTTGTTCGAGTTTGACGTGCCTGCACCATCCCTGGTTTTTACAACTCTGGTTTCCAATCAAACAATCGCATTATGATTCATAATGCAACCCAAATGAGTTGCATTATGAACTATAATGAAATTCTTTGATTTAGTCATCCATAATGAAATTCAAACGAGTTGCATTATGAACATTATATAACTATTTTTCATTATGCAACTCGTTTCAGTTGCATAATAAAGCAGTTCGGAAAAATTGGTCATTATGATACCAATATCAGTTCTCGCGCTTAGGGGTGATTTCTCCACCCTGGCTTAAGCGTTAAGCCAGGTTTAACTGTATGGGTAAACCTGGCTTACCAGTTAAGCAGAGGTGAAGAAATCGGCCCTTAGTATCTACAATGGCCCTTAGTATCTACAGGCGTATCTACAATGATCGATTTCTCTTCATCGATTTTCTCTTTAATGGTTCATAACTTGGCCGGCAAATCGGGAAAATCATTTTCGGTTGTATTTGTTGTTTTAGAAGCTTGTAGTAGTTGTCATTTCCCGAAATACACCGAGAGATCATCTGAATACTGGTCGTGGTCGTATTTCCCGGTATAATCCGAAGAAATAATCTATGTAGATACGACTGTATGGTACTAAACGCGAGATATCTAATATAAATTATGATACTGAATTGCATAAAAAAAGGTATTTCAGTGGCTGTGTACGGAAACATTTGTTGTAACAAATCTTGATCTTTGAATATTCTTACACGAGCATTTATTTGTTTGGAAAATAAAAGAATAAAATTTAATCTGGCAGATATTACCAGGGAGGGTGCAGGCAAGTTGTAAAATTTCTACTGGGAATCACAGGAAAAAAAACTTCTGAAAATATTCCAAAAGGATCTAGAAGAAACTCAGAAGGAATATCTGAAAGAACTTCCAGAAGAATTTCAGAAGGAACTCCAGGAGGAATCTTGACAGGAAACCATAGAAAAGTGTCAAAAGAAATTCCATGAGGAGTTCTTGGAGCAATTCTAGATGGAACTTTTGGAGAAATCTTGAGTAAACTCCTGGAATAATCTCAGAAGGATATATTTGTAGATTCGCAGAAGATATTCCTAGTTCAGTTTCTGAAGAAAACACAAAATAAATTTTTGAAGGAATCCCGGAAGGATTTTCGAAGGAATCCTGAAAACAACTTTTGGGGAGTCCCGGAAAATTATCCGGATATAACTCCTGTAGAAATCTAAGAAAAAAAATCATTGAGGAATTCCAGAAAGAACTATGAGAGGAATCAGTAAAGGGATTCTTCGCGGAATTCTAAGAGATCCTGGAGGAAGCCTGGATGGAGTGAATGGAGGGATGCTGGAAAAAATTCCTGGAGTATTCCCGAAAAAAAAACCCTGGATAAATCCTAGAAGGAAGTCCTCGAGGAATCCCAGAAGAATGCAGAAAGGAATTCCTGAAGGAATCCGAAATAGAACTTCTGAAAGAATCCCAGAAGCAACTGCTGGGAGGGTTTTGAAAGAATGCCGGAGGGGTTTCCTGCAGATATCTCGGAATGAATATCTGAGTGAATTCCTGAAGGAAACCAGAAGGGACTCCTGGAGGAATCCCGAAAGAAACTTCTTCAGGAAACCCAGAAAGAAGTTCTGGTAGAATCTCAAAAGAAATTCCGGTTGAAATCCCTGAAGAGATGTCCGAAGAAACTGATGTTGGAAGAGAGGAAAAGAAAGCCCTAAAACAGGGGTTTCCAGATCGTGCGCTGCGGTGCACTTGGTGCACCGTGAAGCTATGACAGGTGCACCGCAGCACTTCATAAAAGTTCATTACCTGTTTAAGGCTTTTACGGCATCATCAGCATCGGCAGCCATGTTGGATATGTGGTTCGAAATTTCAAAGTGATAATTTTCTGTCACCAAAGCGAATATTCGTATGAAAAGTGTCATCCTATATTCTCACTCGCACTGACTACGATGATACTTTTTCTGCTTCGTTGCTGCAGAATTCACAGTTTTTTATCACTTCAAAAACGCGAGACAAAAAATCATTGAAAAGCAAAAAGCCAATGAATCATTGGAATGCTCAGTGATGCATCATGACATTTTAATGAAAAATTATATGAACTAATTAGAACATAGGGTCCATGGCAAAACTATTGGACGATACTTCAACGGATTGAGAACAACATTTATTCACGCCGATGAGTTAACCTTGAATCCAGTAAAAACTCTTTAAGATATTCGCGTACAATAATGGAGCAAATCTACCAAAACTCTTGATATTCAGATATTTTTTTTTTTCCTAAGAACTAGCTATTGATATTTACTTGGAATCTGCAATCTTTCTTCAAAAAATTCGCTCAAATATCTCAAAAAAAAATCTAATATTTCTGAGGTTTTGATTATTACCAGAGAAGAAATCTATCACTGATCTCGAAATTAGTTGACAAGGATTTTTACTGACAACGAATTTATGATTTTCAAATGAAGTTTCTTCCGAATTGACAAAAGAGCACTGAATGAAATTATCCAAAACCTTGTCAATAATATGCCAAAGCTCCAAAAATCAAGCTTCCAAGAGTCTTTCTAGGAATTTGCCATCTATCAAACACCATGCAGGGATCATCTGTCCCTCCAATAATTTGGCATTAATTCTACTTCGAATCTGCTCAGGATTTCGCTAAAAATCTTATGTGAAAATTTCCAGAAATATTCCAAAAACAACTGCGTCACTTCACTATGCTCTGATAAGTAATGAAAAGAGGCACTGTCATAAATAATCAGTGAGAGTATTTTTTTTTTAACGACGACTGTATGCATCTGGGAGTTGCTATGAAAATAGAACAGCTTTTTTAACCAATTTGAAATTGCTTTTTTTTACAATAAACAACATGTGCACCGTGAAGCAATTTATTTCCAAAAAGTGCACCGCGAACCAAAGGTCTGAAAACCCCTGCCTTAAAAGAACTCCTGAGGGAAATGGATAAACTTTTCGAAAAACCTTTGAAAAAAAAACTCCTGGAGAAGCTAAGAAGGAACTCTTGAAGGAACCCCTGAAGGAATACAAGAAGGAGGAATTATCAAATGGATTCCCAAAGAAAATTCTTGGAGAAATCCCAGAAGGAAGTGCTGGAGGAATTAAAAAGGGAGAAAAGAAACTCCTTGAGGAATTCCAAAATGAACTGCTGAAAGAATTTTAGAAGAAACTCCTGCAGAGTCCTTCGGATGTCGTGGTGAAGTTTATTCAAATAAAACCAATTTGATATTCTTAATAGACTTATTAGTGAGCAAACTAAAGAGCTCCTAGGCTAATATGGTATTTAACTGTATTGGGTGCAAAGTGTCGAAAATAAATTAACTAACTAACTAACTAACTGTATTGGGATCACAAACTTCGTGTTCTTCGGCATCAAGCAGAATTTGATTATTGAGTCATTAGCTTTGGTAATATTCTCCACTGATTGCACCTATAGTCTTGACGTCGGCGATCTGAACCTTTCAGTTGGCAATGTTTTCTTGCTATTGTTGTTTTTTCATAATATTCTATAAACATACAGTATGACCCATAAAAAAATGCGACAGTTTTCAAAGTCATCGTTCCCCTACTTCGAACTAATTAACTTTGCATGCATCTATTGGATAGTATAGTAGAGCCACTAATCTGATAATGGCAAAGGAACATAGACTGATTTCATGCACATACCTTTGGAAATGTAATGTTGAACATATGGATGTCGAAATGGTCCATGCGCCAGAGGCCGTTTTTTAAAGATATAATTTTCTTTCAATTGCTTTCAATCACATTCAATCAAATTTTATTTTCAAAATAGTACTTTTATGGTTGGTTAAGGTCTTCAGGAGTTTTACCTTATAAATTAAGAGACATTTTCTGAAAATTAAATTGTTTGACAAAAGATAATTTTTAGAAAATATTATGTTTTAAGCATGAAATTGTTATTAAGTACTTAGTATTTGTACCTATCATAAAGGCAGGTTTATATGCCTTCATCGACAAAAAAATATTATGAAAAATGTTCAAACAGTAGTTAGCACCACACCAGCCAGTACAGCAGCACCCATTCCAGCTAAATTAAACAACAAAAGAAAGACTAAACACACAAATGGAATTCAAAACATGATAAATCAATAAAAGGGCAGAAGCTCGACCGACACTGATTAGTCAGTGTTAGGTAGTTAATTAATTGAAGAGGTTGGTTGGTTATCCGAACGTCATTAGGTTTTTGTAGTTTTTTTAATGTAGGTTTTTGTAGTTTTTTTAAAAAACTATTTTAACTTAAAAATTTATTAACTGGCGCCCGAATAGGGACCAGCGCGAGTATCGTTTAATTCGTCGCGAGTGATACAACATCGTGAGTGTTATCCGAAAATTTCAACTTTACCGCTGTAAAAGTAGCGACCGCCACTATCACAGCAGCCGTGGAGAGGAGCGCCCCTAGTCACCAACCAGCATAGGAGAAACGGGAAGATCGCCGCTTCACCGGGACAGTTGAAGCTCGTGTCTGGTCGTCTCAAGGAGTCCCGACGATACAGGACGGGACCCGATTTCAAGACGAAGTGCTCTCTGGTACAGGATAGAGCATTCGTATTATGGTTAAGTTTCTGTAAGTATTAACTAATAATTCATTTAATTTCAGAAAAAGTGTGAAGTTTAAAAAAAAAGTTAATTAAGTGTAGTGAAAAGTTAATTTGGTGAATTATTCAAAAAAAGTTAATTAAGTGTAGTGAAAAGTTAATTTGGTGAATTATTCTAGAATATCTTTCCCATTAAAATTCTGGATAATTTAATTAAAACATTCAACAAACTAAAGATTAATATGCCAAATAACGATATGCAAGATATATTAGATCGGCTCGATGCTCTGGAACAAGCAAATGTGGTTCCACCGGAATTAGACTATGAAGATCCGATTCTTTATTATCTAAATCCAGATGGAACACCTGCTGATCCATCGTCTATTGAAAAAATTCCAGACTTAATAAACGGAATCCCAAATTTTGAGGGATCATCAGATGAATTGAGCAGCTGGATAAAAGATGTAGATACGTTAGTTAGAGCATATC
Organism: Aedes albopictus; assembly: GCF_035046485.1. Classification (NCBI taxonomy): domain Eukaryota; kingdom Metazoa; phylum Arthropoda; class Insecta; order Diptera; family Culicidae; genus Aedes; species Aedes albopictus. The sequence goes on along the minus strand of NC_085136.1, from coordinate 152,506,665 downwards.
AAGTAAATTCTTCCAGCAGTGTTGCACAAAAGAATAAGTTTTACGCAATCTGTACGGTGATAAGGAGGAAAATAAAAGGTGAAGCCAATACGGCTCTGGTTAATTCGGACGTGAACATTAATTGGAATCTAATAAAAAAAACACTCCTAACATATTATGGCGAGAAAAGGGATCTGACCACCCTAGATTACCAATTGATGAATATCACACAAGGCGGACGAAACTTGAAAACCTATTACGATGAAATAAATAAACTTCTTTCATTAATTGCAGGACAAATTAAGACGAACCAATCTTTTAGACACCCAGAAGCATCCAAAGCGCTAATTGGTATGTATAATAAAAAAGCCATAGATGCGTTTATTAGAGGATTGGATGGGGGCATAGGTAAATTTTTGAAAAATTATGAGCCTGAATCATTAGCCAATGCGTATGCGTATTGCATAATATATCAAAACATTGAGTTCAGGAAAATGATGACCAAACCAAAAAGTCAAGATATGCCTTCAACATCTAAAAATTTCATGTCTTCAAAACTACCACTTCCGATTCCACCAAAAATACCATTTAGGATGCCAAATAGCATCAATGTACCAAGTTATCCATTCTCTAACAGGCAACCAATGATTCCTAACATGAAGCAGCCTTTACCTCACATGCAAAGGTATGTTACTAGACCGCAATTTTATCAATATCCTCAACAAACAATGTTTCCACCTAGAGTTATGCCTCAACCATTTACAATAGTTCAATCACCACCTCAACAAATATCTCAACCTAAACCACAACCAGTTTATCAACCTAATCCCTTCCAACGTGGACAAGCTCCAATGGAAGTTGACTCCTCGCTTCAAACTAATTTGGTGAATTACGCCAACAGACCACGAATCTTCCATATTGAATCTGATGATTCAGAAGAATATTTCCAACAGCTTCCATATTTGACAAATAATGAATTCCCCGAAATGCCTTCATTTGAAAGGTATTGCGAAAACTTTGAATATCAACAACCACTTGAAGAACAGTCTGTTAATGATGAACCTGTAGGCGAAAGTGAACTGAATTTTTTAGGATAAAATCATCATTACCATATTTTTTACATTATGGTAATGGTAAATTGGAAAATCCACTTCGAATTTTAGTTGACACCGGATCGAATAAAAATTTTATTCATCCAAAATTTGCTAAAATATCCCATGCGGTTCAAAGACCCTTTTATGTCTCATCGGTAGGAGGAGATATCAAAATTGAAAGTTTTTCTCAAGGTAAAATTTTTGCACCATATTCAAATATCAATGTGAAATTTTTTCATTTGCCAATGCTAAAAACATTTGATGCAATAATAGGTCACGATACACTTAGGGAAATTAAAGCTGTAATTGATACATCAAAAGAAAAACTAATAATTGATTCAAAATTTGAAATCCCTTTATTGCAGCGTAAATTACAAATGATCAATAAAATAGATATTCGAGATGAACATTTGGAAATACATGAAAAGAAAAAACTGCATAATTTGTTAGAACAATACAAGGATTTATTTCAACCACCTAATGAAAAATTGACTTTCACAACAAAAGTGAATGCTGATATAAGGACAATTGATGATAATCCCATATATTCAAAATTGTATCCTTATCCGCAAGCTTTGAAAAATGAGGTTTGTACTCAAATTGACAAAATGTTACAAGATGGGATAATAAGACCATCTAGATCGCCTTATAACTCTCCGGTCTGGATAGTTCCTAAGAAGCTAGATGCTTCAGGACAGAAAAAATATAGACTTGTTATTGATTACCGTAAATTAAATCAGAAAACCATAAGTGATAGGTATCCAATACCAGATACCTCCACTATTTTGGCAAACTTGGGAAAAATGAAATATTTTACTACACTTGACCTTGCGTCTGGTTTTCACCAGATACCCTTGAATGGTAAAGATGTAGAAAAAACTGCATTTTCAGTAAACAACGGAAAGTACGAATTCGTGCGTTTACCGTTTGGTCTGAAGAATGCCCCGGCCATCTTTCAGCGTGTGATGGACGATGTGTTGCATGAATATATTGGTAAAATTTGTTATGTCTATATCGATGACATAATAGTATTCGGAGAAACTTTGGAAGAACAATTGAGCAATTTGAAAATCATTTTGGAAACCCTTCGTAATGCAAATTTTAAAATACAATTAGACAAATCTGAATGGCTAAAACCCAAAGTTGAATTTCTTGGATTTATTGTGTCCAGAAATGGATTGAAACCAAATCCAAAGAAAATTGAAAGTATCCAAAATTATCCAGAACCTAGTAGTTTAAAAGAATTACGTGCATTCCTTGAATTATCCGGATATTATAGAAGATTTGTGAAAAATTATTCAAAAATTGCAAAGCCATTAACTAAATTTTTGAAAGGAGAAAACGGTTGTGTACACTTAGTCTTTAGCACTGATTTCAGGTCGTCGGATTACACGGATAAACGAAAAAACTCGCGGACTTTTGTGGGTCGGACTGAGTGGGAATTTATTTAACACTGACTGCTAACGTTCACAATGGTACAATATTGAAACACGCGACGTAGGTCAAACGCGGTCTGGATGTGCGAGAGGTTTATTTGAGACTAATTTATTACAAGTTTCTGACCTGCCTGCCGACCGTGTGCGATGTTTTTTGACCATCGTATCGCTACCTGCGGTCGGCCCTATCATCGATCGTGAGGCGATCGATATGATACGGGATAGAATAACAATTCACTTCAGTTAGAGTAGTGCGACTGTATGTTTTGCTCGGACACTAATGAGAAACCTAGTGGTCTTGTAGTAATGGTAGTTGCAATGCAAATTAATGACCTAACTTGGCGATCGGCGCAAACATACCGGCCGCCTTGAAATGACTTGAAATTTCAACTAGAGATAACGTTTACCTAACATCTTATCAACTAATGTATATAAACACTGTACACATGCAATGGGATTCACTGTTACAACTATTACTCGAACGGATTGATGGTCTGCTGCTCGGTCTATAAAGTCTGCTGAAGTCACTGCTGCTGATGTAGTTCGTCACTTGGTTCGTCTTTCCTAGGAGCTCGAGTACGTTTCCTCACACGGTCTGTGTGGCACAATCGCTTGAATCGGGAAGCTTCTCCACGAATCGTCTCCGGCGGGCGTCCAATCGACCTCGGCTGAGGGATTCTCCGACGTGGTTGCTATGAATGAGATGAGAGGCGATTTTTTAACTGTAAAATTGAATATGAAAACGACTTCCCTGGGTCGCGGAGGCCGTCCGCCTCCGCGGGCACCGAGGCGCCATCGGGACTCCCGTTGACTTCTTCTTGGACGACGGTTGACTGCTCCTGGGGTCGGAACATCATCAGCTTGATACTCAGGACTGTGGCGTCACACATCTGGGGTTCGCTAGGATGCTGGAGCTCATCGGTTGACATCTTGGACGACGATCTTACTCTGCGTGACATCCTGCTGACCAAATGGAATGGTGTTTGATTGTACGAATTGACGAACAACATGCAAGACACGTAACTTTGTGTGGGGATTCCTAAACCCCCACAGAATACTTGACGCAACAACTTCATTAGCAGACGAAAACAGGACTCGATGGTAGACTGCTAGAGCGGCGAGCGTCTTGGGTCTAACAGACATCGTGTGGGTGGGTTGACAAACGGACTTCGCGTAGGCGGATGGACGGCTCCGGCCGCCGTGGGCGAACTTGGCTATGGAGGACGAAACATTCTCTGAGCTTTTTGACTATTATTTAAAATACAAAGACTTAACTGGGACGCGGAGACCCGAAGGCCTCCGCAGCGCCGGAGGGCGCTCGATGAAGAAGGAATCAATCCTCCTCGTGAGCTGACGCTGGTGTCGACTCGTTGTCCCGTATTGGTAGGACACAAACTTTGGATATCGCTCGTAGAAAATCTCCGTCCTTCGTGTGAGCTTTGACGACACGAATGTTGCCGTCCTTTCCTGGGTGAATCTCTGTGACCCGACCCAGCCGCCATTTGAGGGGCGGCACGTTGTCCTCGCACAGCAGTACCATGGTGCCGACAAAAAGGTTGTTACGCTGCTTGGTCCACTTTGTACGAGTGTGCAGGTTCGACAAGTACTGTGTTGACCAACGATTCCAAATTCGTTGCAGAAAATACTGCACACGCTGCCACTTCGAAAGCCTTGATTCGTTGAGGTCTTGCAAAGATGGTTCTGGGATTGCTGTGAGCGGCCTGCCCACCAGGAAGTGACCGGGAGTTAGGATTTCCAGGTCGTTTGCGTCGTTGGATAGTGGTGTGAGGGGTCTCGAGTTGAGACACGCTTCAATCTGTGCCACCAGAGTGGCCATTTCGTCTGAGACGAGGACTGTATTGCCTAGAGTACGCTTCAGGTGTTCCTTCATCGACTTCACGGCGGCCTCCCACAGGCCTCCGAAGTTGGGTGACTTCGCCGGGATGAATTTGAAGTTGATGTTCTCCCAGGATGTCTCCTCAGTAACAGCTTTCACGAAGTCTTGGTTGTTGAACAGCTTCCGAAGCTCGTCCAGTTCACGCCGGGCACCGACAAAGTTCGTTGCATTGTCGCACATGAGAATTTCAGGCCGACCTCGACGGGAGACGAATCGTTTCAGTGCTGCGATGAACGCTTGAGTTGTGAGGTCTCCCACGACCTCTAAATGGACCGCCTTTACAGCGAGACACACGAAAACGGCAACAAAACATTTTATCGGACCGCCCTTGCGATAGGGGTACTGGATATAGAACGGACCACAGTAGTCCACCCCTACGCGCATGAATGGTGGAGCCGGAGTGACACGTTCTGCGGGTAAGGACTGTTCAATTTATAAAACGGACAACTTTACAAGGCTATAAAAAGAAGACGCGTAGTTCAAATTTAACCACCCTTGTTTCGTTGTTCAGTACATCATCTGTCATTATAGTGATCATTTTTGAATGGAATAAAAATAGTTTTATTTTATAGAAAATCGGCCAGGTGTTAAATAAGGTGAATTTTTCGATTGCTGAAAATTGAAAATATATATAAAATTACTGTTCACATATGGTATATCGTTTTTAATACCAAAAAAGTATGTGCCATGCTGCAGCAGCATGAGTAATAAACATTCTGGCAAAATTTAAACTCAATGGGAAAATTAAGTGTTGAGATATTATAGTCTCAAGTAAGGTTCGATTTTTTCAATAAAATTCAATTGTAAAGCAAAAAGGGCATGAAAATATTAAATAATCAATTTTTTTATGAATCCAGTCGAAAGTGAGAATAATGTGGTTTTAAATGCAGAAAACTGCTTCTCAATAGCATTGCTGGTTTGGTTATTGTGCGCTAATGCAGACACAGTAATCAAAACGGTTTCGTTCTTTGAAGGTTCTTACAAATAACAATGCAGCCTAATGCAAATTTTGCGTAACAATAATGTTGGAAATGGAAACTTTGCATCCGATTATTATTAAATAAGGTGTACAATAACATGGGACCAACTTTGCTGAAAAAAAAAATATAATAACAAGATTCGCTAGAGTCGAAAATCTGCATCAATGGAGCAACAAGTATGAAATTTTTTAATATGGACATCTTTATGTACTAAATTTTTGATGAAAAATGCAATTATAAGTAAATTTTTCTTCTGTATCATTCAGAGAGCAATATTCTACTACTCTGGACAAATTTTTAGCCGAATCCGTGATGTTATTGCAGCACAGGACTTAAATGAACATTTTTTCATAATTTCTATGAAAATAAGGTAACTCACTATATCAAGCCGGAGACTGCTTGGTGCATTATTACTGATCAACTATTAAGCTTTACCTTTAGTAGAAGAGTATAAGATTCCAATACATTGAAAACCTCATGAAAATGTGCATATTAAGTATGTGGAAAGTTATGTCGAATTTTGAGAAATGGGTTTTTATTGATGTTTTACGAAAACCGCTTCAGTTACACAATAAAGAACATTTTGCTTAATGTTATATTTTTCCTACATTTGAGAATAGCTATAGAAAGTTATGCAAAAAAGCTGATAATGATTTTATTGAAAAATAAAAAAGATATCGCACAAGCAAGTTGTCCGTTTTATAAATTGAACAGTCCTTAAGTCCGCCATGAGCTGCTCGTGAGCCGTCGGCCGTGCCCGAAAGCATTTGACGCAGCGGTGGATCACTCTCCGAGCCAGGTTGCGAGCAGACAATAGCCAGTACTTCTCCCGCATGCTGGCGATCAAGAGCTGCTGTCCTGCGTGCAGGTTCTTCTGATGGTAGTGAACGGCGATGATAATCGATAGAGGATGATGGTTGTCCAGAATGACGGGATGCTTCCGTCCGGCCGAGATATTAGCGTTCCGCAGCCGGCCGCCGACCAGGATCATTCCGTTCACAAGGCTTGGAGCTAGCTTTCTTAATTTCGATGTTGATTTAACTTCACCGATTCTGCGAAGCGCGATCAAATCCTCCGGGAAGCTTTCTTGTTGCGCTAAGAGTAGAAGCTGGTGTAATGCCTCTGACCGCTCTTCGTGCTTGATAAGGCCTGTCTTCCGACCATCGGGGTTCCTACAGTTATGAACGAATCTTCGTAGAAGGGACACGATTCGAACTAAGTCTTGAAGCGACGATCGAAGACCAAAAATCGGGCTGGGTTCGACAACTTGAGCTGGGGCCGCTACCGTCGTTCGTTCTTCAAGGAGCGAAGGATCCAGATCCTTCGGGTTGATTGTCGCGGTTTTCGGCCAGGAAGACTTGTCCAAGTGCAGCCACGGTGGACCTTGCCACCACATCTCGTAGTCCTTCAGTTGATCTGGAGACATTCCTCTTGACAAAACGTCCGCGGGGTTTTCCAGCCCAGCGATATGGTTCCAGATGCCTCCACGGGTGATGTGCTGTATCTCGGACACTCTATTTGCAACGAAAACGTTCCAGCGTGACGGAGCAGCAGCGATCCAGCATTTAACGATCATCGAGTCCGTCCAAAAGTACGGTTGGGCAGTGATTTTGATACTTTGGACGACCTTCTCAAATAGATGAACTCCGGTGAGTGCGGACGACAGCTCCAGACGAGGAATTGAGGTCTGTTTCCGCTTCTTCTCTAGATCTTCGAGCGGTGCCACTCGAGATTTCGCGGTGAGTAGTGCTGCTGTGACAGTGCCGTCGAACGAAGTGCACCGCAGATAGATGCAGGCACCATACGCTTTCATGGACGCATCACAGAACATATGAAGTTCAGCAGATATTGTGTCGCTTCCAAACGCAACCCAACGAGGAACGCGAAGCTGGGTCAGGTTCTCCAAACTTTCTCGAAATTCTTTCCACCAGTTTTGAAGCTCGTCTGGCACAGTTTCGTTCCAGGAACACTTTGTTCTCCAAAGATCCTGGAGAAAAACCTTGGCTGGAACTAGACTAGGTCCAACCAGGCCTAGCGGGTCGAAGAGCTTCGCGAAATCGGACAGGATGATCCTCTTGGTGATCTCAGTAGCAGGGTTCCACTGAGGCACAGTGAACCGAAAAATGTCCGATCGGGGTTCCCATTTGATTCCAAGGGTCTTAACGGTGGGGTTTAAGAGCTCGAGGTCCAACGAAGAGCGTTCGTCGCGCAGATACGGAGGAATTTGATCCAGCAGTTCTCGAGAGTTTGAACTCCATTTTCTCAAAGTGAGTCCCGCAGTGCCGAGAACGTGAATGAGGTCTTTTGATAGTTGAACTGCCTCTTCAACGCTGTCGACGCTCTTCAGCATATCGTCCACGTAGAACTCGTAGATTATCGTATCAGCGGCGACAGGAAACTTAACCTTCTCGTCTTATGCTAGCTTTCGCAGGCAGCGGGTTGCCAAGTACGGCGCCGAAGACGTCCCATACGTGACGGTCGTCAGTACGAAGAATCGAATCGGCTTGGTGGCGTCTTCTCGCCACATAATGCATTGAAGCGAGTGGTCCATAGGGTGCATCTTAATCATTCTGTACATCTTCTCGATGTCGGCCGTCATCGCATACTTCCGTAAACGAAAACGTAGTGTAATCGAAGTTAGGTCCTCCTGGACTACAGGACCCACCATCAGAGCTTCGTTAAGCGACACTCCAGAAGTGCTTGCACACGACGCATCAAAAACGACGCGCAGTTTGGTAGTCGTGCTGTCGGGCTTAAGTACCGCATGGTGCGGCAAGAAGTACGTGACTGGAAAGGTGCTCAACTCTCGTGGTGAAATCTCTCGCATGTGTTGCATGCGAAGATACTCGTCGATGAACTCGATGTACATTTTCTTCACGGCAGGATCAGTATCCAATCTTCGCTCGAGTGCCATGAAGCGACGAGTGGCAATAGCTTGAGTTTCCCCTAGGCGATCAATCACAAACTGCTTTTTCGGTAGCTGGACGACAAATCGGCCGCTTGAGTCCCTCTTCGTCGTTTTCTCGAAGTGTGCTTCACACGCTGACTCCTCCAAAGACAACGTGCTGGTGGTGCGACACGATTCCAGCTCAAAGAAACGTGCCAATCCTTCTTCAATTTTCTCAGTTGCGCATGCTGATACCGCTGGTAGAGAAGCAGACTCGTCCGGAATACCTCCGGAAACAATCCAGCCCAGCAGAGTGTTCTGCAGAATCGGACCGGAATCTCCTAGCTTGATTTGACGCTCAGCGATCATCAGCTCCAGGTACACCTCAGCTCCTATTATCAAGTCAACTGCTCCGGACTCATGGAATGTCGGATCAGCCAACACTAGCTCCTTCGGCACGTTCCAGGATCGAATATCGATGCTTCGTGTCGGAAGATCGACAGTTACTCGCGGTAGCACGTGGAATTTAAGATTCGTCACGTACTTCGTGACAAGCGAATGAACCTCAGCGAAAACTGCTTGAGTGGAAGCAGTTCGCGATCCACCGATTCCAGCAATCGGTAAATGTTCACGGGTTCGCTTGAACTTAAGCCTTTGCGAAATGGCTTCAGATATGTAGCATCGCTGGGACCCAGAGTCCAGCAACGCACGAGCGAGTAAGGAGTTACCAAACTGATCGCAAAGATTTACGACAGCGGTAGAGAGCAAAACAGTGTGTGGAACGTGTCGTGTAGTTGCAAGAGGTGTAGTGTGATAACTTGTACTGGGGCAGTCTGTGGCGGAAATGTGTGAATGAGCATTGCTTGCATTTGTGGAATTCGGTGATTCTGTGTGTCCACTTTGTGTAGGCTGAGTGTGTGTTGAGTGACCGTTTGGTGTTGGCTTAGCTTGTGGTGGTTGCGTGTTCTGTCCTTGTGGTTTCTTCATTTGTTGATTCCCATTTGACTGTCCAGATTTACTTGACGGATTCGCGGTGGTCGATGAGTTCGCGTGAAGCAACGAGTGGTGACGTTGACCACAGTGGAAGCACGATCCTCTGGTGCAGAATCGCGCGATGTGCCCTGATGACAGGCAATTCAAACAAAGCGAAAGTTTCTTCATGGCATCGACCCTTTCCGAAATCCTCATCTTCGAAAACCTTGCACACTTAAAGGCGGAGTGGGCAGATTCTCCGCAGAATGGACAGCTACTGGGTGGTTGGACTCCAGCATGGCTGATAGACGGCCGAACAGGTTTCCTTACTTCGGATTGGAAGGGCTTCACAGGGGTGATGGACTGCAGCACCGAACAGTAACTCTTCAGGAACTTGATCAAATCTTTATAGTTCGGCACCTCCTTGGAGTTGTGATGCGACTCCCACTGCCTCAACGTTGTGGGATGTAGCCGCTTGCAGAGCATGTACTGAAGTAGCGTACTCCAGCCATCCGGATCTTCACCGATCTTGGTGAGCATCTGAAGGTTCTTTTCAAACCCGTTAACGAGTTTGCTCAAAGTCTCGAAGCTTTCTTGACGAAGTGGCTCAAGAGAGAACAAAGAATCAAGGTGAGTCATCACCAACAGTTTCTTATTCTCGAATGCGTTTTCTAATGCCTCCCACGCAATGGCATAATTGGCGGAGGACATCTCAATTGCGGCAATCTCTTGTAGTGCCTCCCCGGTGAGGGATGTGCGCAGATAAGTAAACTTATCCATATCGGAGAGGCTGTTATCGTTGTGGATCAGGTTCTTATAGGTGTCTCGGAATGTCACCCAATCCGTCATCCTCCCACTGAACGTGGGCAGTTTCAACTCGGGTAGTTTCACTTTAGATTGCGGCACAGCTGCCGGTTGGTGATGTTGAGGCTGCTGCACACGGCTCGGGCCAGCTTGAAGCATACTGAACAGCACCTTCTTCAACTGGTACACTTCATTCTCGAAATCCTTCAGAATTCTCGCATTATCACGATCATGCTGTCTCTGTAGCTTAACGATACGTTGCAGTTTTGTCTCCTCCGTCTCTTCGGTATCCGTGGAAATCTCATCATCTGCTGCGTCGTCGGTTAGCAGCTCGATTCGCATCCTCACATCGGTAAATTTCTGCCAAATTTCGTCTAGCTTGGCTAGGCGTAGGTCGACGTCATGCCTATCCGCACCGGCTTGGTGGGACTGTACGAACTCCTTCAGGTTCTCGAGAGAAATTCGCACGGACCGCTCCTGCTTGCACAGAAGGCGGTAGTCATCACTCACTGGCATAATTAATCACTGTTATCTCACAGAAGCACTTATCCACTTATCACTTCACTCGATCGCGATACTCGAATCGACCACGCGGTTTGACTGGACAATAGAGGCTCTTGACTGGGAATTGAACAAAGCAAACCAACCTACAAAGCGGACAAAGCCAACAGAGACGGTGGACTGGTCAGGGCTCAACTCAGCTAGGAATAATTTGGACGACACACGTGTTTCATGCAAGCAATAAGGGGAATCTTTATTAACATTCCAATATTGATTCACTCTCAATCACTTTTTCATCGGCGGCGATCACACATGCAATAATCGCGCCACAGACAAACCTGCCCTCAGTACTTATCCTGATCTCTGGCAAATTCGTCCGGTCTCCGCAGGAAACTCCGATGACTTCAGGAACCGCCGCAGGAACGACAGCAAGCGATGAACGATGGCAGCCACACTCGATGAGGACGCCCGTGTCCTATTGTTCTCCCTTGTGGAGAATAATCAGTGACCACGCGGTACACCACGAATCAAAAAATAGTCCACTTAACTTCCGCGTTTCCCGACGATCCGGTTCGATTCGGACCAAAATGTGTACACTTAGTCTTTAGCACTGATTTCAGGTCGTCGGATTACACGGATAAACGAAAAAACTCGCGGACTTTTGTGGGTCGGACTGAGTGGGAATTTATTTAACACTGACTGCTAACGTTCACAATGGTACAATATTGAAACACGCGACGTAGGTCAAACGCGGTCTGGATGTGCGAGAGGTTTATTTGAGACTAATTTATTACAAGTTTCTGACCTGCCTGCCGACCGTGTGCGATGTTTTTTGACCATCGTATCGCTACCTGCGGTCGGCCCTATCATCGATCGTGAGGCGATCGATATGATACGGGATAGAATAACAATTCACTTCAGTTAGAGTAGTGCGACTGTATGTTTTGCTCGGACACTAATGAGAAACCTAGTGGTCTTGTAGTAATGGTAGTTGCAATGCAAATTAATGACCTAACTTGGCGATCGGCGCAAACAACGGTCATCGACAAATTTCTAAAAATGAGTCAAAAAATTTCAAAATATTATTGGATTATGAAGGAAAGAAAGCTTTTAAATTGTTAAAAGAAATCTTATCTTCAGAAGATGTTTTAGCGTTCCCCGATTTTAGTAAACCCTTTTTACTTACAACCGATGCTTCTAATAAAGCAATAGGTGCTGTTTTATCTCAAAATTTTAACGATGGAGAAAGACCTATTACATTTATTTCAAAAACGTTATCTAACACAGAGGAAAATTATGCAACGAATGAAAAGGAGATGCTTGCAATAGTTTGGGCATTGCATACTCTAAGAAATTTTATTTATGGTCATAAAATAATTATTTATACTGATCATCAACCCTTGACATATACAATTTCTCCGAAGAATAATAATGCAAAACTAAAAAGATGGAAAGCTTTTATTGAAGAGCATGACCATGAGATTTGTTACAAGCCTGGTAAAGCTAACATTGTGGCAGATGCTTTGTCACGTATTCAAATTAATTCCCTCACTGCGACTCAACATTCGGCAGAAGAAGATGACAGTTCCTTTATCCCTTCGACAGAAGCTCCCATAAATGTCTTTAAAAATCAATTATTCTTCAAAATTGGAACAAGATCCAGTTATGTCCTAGTAGTTCCTTTTGATAATTACAAACGACACATATTTATTGAACCAAGATTTTCAAGTGCATATTTAAAAGAACAGCTAAAAAAGTTTTTAAACCCAAATGTTATAAATGGTATATATACTGATGAACCAATAATGGCAACAATACAGGAAATTTACAGAGAAATGTTCAATCCAAGATTAATTAAAGCTAGATTTTCCCAAAGCAAAGTCCAAGATTTGAATAATTTAGAAAAACAAATGGAAGAAATAAAAAAGGTTCACCAATTTGCCCACAGAAATTCGAAAGAAAATTCAGAACAATTGTTAAAAACTTTTTATTTTCCAAAAATGACTAGAATGATAGAAGATTTTGTAAAAAATTGTGAGATATGCAAAACTGAAAAATATCAAAGAAACCCACAAAAGTTTATATCATTTAAAACACCAATTCCTAATCAACCTTGTGAAATTGTACATGTAGACATATTTACGTATGATCAAGATCATCTGTTTCTTACATCAATTGATAAATTTTCTAAATACTTGAAATATAGAGCAATAGAAAGCAAATCACTTTTTGATATTGAAGATGCTCTATTGGATCTTATGCATGAATGGAACATACCTAGAATGATCATTATGGATAATGAAAGCTCATTTAATTCAAATGTAGTAGAACAACGTTTAAGAAATTTAAATATTGAAATTTATAAAACTCCGATAAACAGATCTGAAACGAATGGACAAATCGAACGTTGTCATTCTACTTTACGCGAAATTGCGAGATGTATTAAAAAAGAATTGCCAGAAATAGATGTTTCCCAATTAATTAGATCAGCTGTTCATAAATACAACAACACAATTCACAGTTTTGTCAAAAACACCCCCCACAACATTTATATTGGTGAAGTAAATAAAAACTTAAGTACACAAGAAATAGACAGAAGAAAAGCTAAAACTCATGAGAATCTTACAAAATTATATAAGAAAAAGAATGAAAATATACAAGACAAAAATTATCCCATTTACGAACCAGGATCCTATGCCTTTGAAAAATCAAAAGAAATTTCAAAAAGAAAAAGTAGATATAAAAAGATACAAGTTAAAGAAAATTTTGATACATTTATTATAGACAGTAATAATCGAAAAATATATAAAATGAATTTAAGAAAAAACTAACATACACATATATCAATTTACTCTATTTGCAGATTAATAATATGTTCCATGTTGTTGGTGCAAGGAGAGATACAAATTCATAACTTGAATAAAAATCCACTGGCAATAATTCCATTGGGAAAAGCAAAACTTACATTAGGATATGGGAGAATAATACAACCAATAGATCTTACGCAAATTCATGATATATTCACCAAATTTGATGAATTGGTAAGAACAAATGTTTATAATAATAACCTTTATAGACTGTTACAAAATAGAAACCATTTGCTATACCAAACATATTTAAAAATTGCACCACACAATAATTCACAATCTCGTATAAAACGATGGGATACTATTGGAAAAATCTTGAAATGGGTTGCTGGAACTCCCGACGCTGAGGATTTGAGTATAATTAACAACACAATGAACGCATTAATCGACAACAACAATCAACAAACCTTCATCAACGAAGCTATAAACTCCCGAATCAAACATTTGAATCAAGTCACCAACGAATTACTAGAACTGGACTTTAAATCTCAAAAACAACATGTTATTGAAATCAACCTTCTAACAATCTTGCTTAACCTGAATGCAGCTCAACATCAAATTGAAATACTTGAAGATGCCTTATTACTCGCAAAAAATGGCATTCCTAGCAGTCAAATCTTATCTATGAAAGATTATTCAAAAATAAAATACTTCCTACAGCAACAGAACATCCCTGTTACGTCATTTGAAGAAATGTTGACTAAAACAAGTACACAAATTGTCATGAACAATACGCACGTGATGTATATGCTAAAAATTCCACAACTTTCAAACGAAACTTACAACTACGAATTCATTAGTCCTCTGATTCAAAACCAAACAAAAATACATATTGAATCAAGCTACATTATCACTAATGAATCGCATACTTTCGAAACATCTGCACCATGTAAAGAAGATTCCGAATATTTTTTATGTGAATCCAAGTTGATAAAACCTACAAGCCCATGCATCAGAAATTTGATTCTGTCACGACACGCAAATTGTACATTTGAAAAAGTGTATTCATCTGGAGTAATTAATAGAATCAATGATGCAACATTACTTCTGAATAATGTGAATATATCGCTATACACCAACTGCAGTAATTCAAGTAAACTATTGGAAGGATCGTTCCTAATTCATTTCGAACAATGTGAATTGTACCTCGACAACATTCGCTATACAAACATCTTTATGGAGACCCCGAAAACATCATTCAGACCTACAACAGGAATATTAGCATACAAAGAAAATATCATCGATGTTCCGCCACCAGAATATTTGGCAAACTTGACATTGGAACATAGAAGAATACTCAAACATGTGTACTTGCAAAATCATTCTTTCAAATAGAAACTGTACATATTTGGATCAATTACTATCACAACATTTACATTAATCATCGCAGCAATTATAGTCTACGTACTCGTACTAAAAAGACAAGCTAAAAAAACACAAATCGAAATTAATTTACATGAGCAAGAAAAACCATCGGCACCAGAAGGTATCCAAATCAAATCACCGTATCCTGATGTTTCCGATGAAAGACTTCAACAAATTAACAATTACTTGAGAATGCCAACAGCAGATCGATCCATACGACTTTGAGGACAAAGTCATTTAAAGGGGGAAGAGTTAGCACCACACCAGCCAGCACAGCAGTTAGCGCCAACACCAGCCAGTACAGCAGCACCCATTCCAGCTAAATTAAACAAAAGAAAGACTAAACACACAAATGGAATTCAAAACATGATAAATCAATAAAAGGGCAGAGGCTCGACCGACACTGATTAGTCAGTGTTAGGTAGTTAATTAATTGAAGAGGTTGGTTGGTTATCCGAACGTCATTAGGTTTTTGTAGTTTTTTTAATGTAGGTTTTTGTAGTTTTTTTAAAAAACTATTTTAACTTAAAAATTTATTAACTCAGTGTTAAGTTTTTTATCAATTTATCTCAAATACGGTTTTTAATATGTAGCACCTTTTTTAGTTTTTGTTTCCTAAACGTTTGAAATTATTTTTAAAATATTTTCCAAACATGGGCGTATTAAAGAGTACATATTTCTTCATGGTTTCCATGTGTTTAAATGTTTTTGTCTTAGTTCATTTTGCTCTGAAAATTAGAGGAAAACTTGATTTTATTTAGAAATTGTTAACAATTATAAGGTATCCCATATACGTAACCAATGAATATTTTGACAAACATTTTAGAGATCCTGTATGACAATGACCTCTTTATTGTATCCTAATACAAAAAAGTTTAATTTATTAGGATTATTTCATTAAAAATCATCAAATACAGCAAAAAAATGGAACGTCGCATTTTTTTATGGGTCATACTGTACAAGTTAAAATTGAAAATTGAGATCCGAGCTAAGTTCAAGGTTGTTTTTGATTTTTGACATGGCAATTTTGTTGGGCGGGGGGGGGGGTTGGTTGGAGGGTGTGTTGTTTAACAAGCTCCGTCATTTATAGAGGGGGGTATTTGAATTTGTGACGAAATGCTTCAAGGGCGGAGGGGGTATTAAAAATCGCTTAAAAAAGCTACGTCAATTATGAACGCCCCCTTATTTGAAGTTGTTAATTTGAAAGCGAGAAGTAACGGTTATTTTGTTTAGATTTTTTTATGTTTCACAGAAAATGTTCAATCTTTATACTTCCACGAGATTTTTAACACGAGGCCTGTTCATCTCGGGTTTTTCTATTCCCGAGCATGAAGTTATTTTACATACAGTCATAGCACAATCATGGGTCACCCACAATTATGGGTCACTTCCATTTAATTAACATGGTAAAATGACTGACTAATAATTGGGATAGAGTGAACCATAATTGTGCAATGACTGTACTACTAGCTTAAGATTTTTACCTATTACATTCCCAACCACTTGAGTTCAAATTAAATGCAATTTGGTTTTGATTAAAGTGCTAGTTCAATCAGTCATTTAGTTATTGTATAGAAGTAGCTATATAATTGGAACAAATTGTTTCGTAGACAGAAAAACCATCCATCTTCTCAGAATCTCAATAATTCTGCTTCTCTTTTCCTTCGTTCAATGCAAAAATACTCACTCGTATCAAATTTATTTTTACAGAAGTCAAATAATGTATTGTACAGTCAATTTGCAACTTTTTAGCTTTAACACTGCAAAAGCTGCCTCATGGATATCTCTTCCAGAGACCGAATGATGCCAATTTTCCATTCTCCTTTTCCAAGGAATTTTCAAAGGATCTCTCTTTTTGTTTTACGTTTTACTTCCTCGGCTGGTTCTGAAACCGTGCTAAGGTGAGATCCAATACGACCTGAGACTTACATTCATAACTTGTCAGCGGTGGTGCAGCTATTGTATTATTGAGAAGAGGATCCATTCATTCAGAAAACGGAGAGAGATTTTCGCTACGCGATCCTGGAATCAGGTTCCCGATCTTGAAGTGATGATATGCGTTCCTTTCTAATTGCGAAGAAATTCGATATTTTCTTTCGTACACGGTAGTCGGTTTTCAATCGGCCTGTTTTCAAACGTGGGTAGCCGGCAGACACGATGCCTGCTGGTTCATAGTTGTGTGTTAGCTTGCAAGTGACTTCGCCAATTTGTTTTAGTTCAAATTTTTACAAACAATTTCAATAATTCTAATTCAATATTTTAGGTGGACAGAAACGATTTGATTTCGAGATAAATCCCTGATTTTCACGAGTTTTTATTGTACCTAGTATTGATGATGCATCCGTCAACGGATGAGCTCTTATTCATTTCACCTTCCTGTGCATCGTATATTAGTCAGCTTTCTACAGAATAATAATAAGAAAAATCTAAGGGTAAGATTTTTGGAAAATTTATTTTTTTCTGAAAGTTCTTCAAATGTCTTCAAACATCTTCGAAAACATCATTTCAATCCAACGAATCGTATTTTAGTTTTTTTTTTTAAGATGAAAATTAGATATATTTTTCCATACGCCCTTTTTAAAAGTTAGGTGATGAAAAATGATTATTTATTGATGCAAAAGTAAATCATTTATATCCAGGGCATGTTAAAAATTTCATGCATATTAAAAAATATCGTGTCACAAATGGCATTTTTCGTGTTTTGGGCTGGAAATTCTCTATTTATAACATGAAGTCATAAACATATCGGGAAATTATGAATCGAATTCATGATTTTGGGAAAGGATCAACAGCAATATTTATATTTCATGCTGAAATTGGGATTTTTTCCATATTTCCCATTGGGATATCATTTTTGTTTTATTTGTGGATTTTAACTAACTATTGTTCACAGTCGGGATATCAGTTTACTGCACTCTGATCATACAATTGACAATAACACCAGCATCAGCCAAGGATCTCTATAGAGATATAACGACTGATTACCGGCACATATCATTCAATTGAGCCCCAACTTTATTCGTCATAGATATGTCACATAGATAGTATGTCAGATACGTCACATATGCCTGTCCATGACCTGTTTTTATTTTGGCCACCCAACCCATCATACAATTGTACAACATTCGGTAAAAATTTACCAATTTTTGACCCAACTTTGGTAATTGGTCAGTTTGGCGGAATTTTGCACCAATTTTTCTGGTTCATGTCCCCAGCTTGTTATTTGAGTGGTATCGATCGTTATTTGACTCGTATCGATCTGGAGAAAATTACGTGTGAATGTTGAAGTTCTGCTTGGAGAAAGGAGCACGGGTCCCGTCAGGAGTAGGGGTAGGAGTTTCTTCGATGTTGCTGTCGCGAGTCCAGGCGAGTTCCGGAGCGAATTTGCCATTCGAAGATGGGTTCTGGAGCCTACAATACCATCAGTAGACGAAAGGATAGGAGAGATCAACAGATCCGGTGATGTCAACAGTTTATAAGAATTTATTCATTAATCAGTGTTAAACAGGTTGCTGGTTGCAAATAAAACATGTTTCGTAACATTTTGTTGCGCAGATTTCATTTAAATCAAGATGTGAGAATGTGCACAAGAAAGTTTTTTTTTTATTTCAGCTTCACTGTAATGGTAAGTTTCCAGTTCCCAAGTAGAGCGCTCAAGTAAAATTCCTCCTTTTTCCGTAAGTAATTTTGACATTTGTTTTACCGACAGCATTTTTACGAAACGATGCTGTAAGAAGGATGTGAAGAATAGGGCACTGCATACGGCGGTTGCTAGATAAATTGTTCGTTGTTCGTGTGGCGTTTCGTGGCCTTGTTGTTTACGATTTGGACTTAGAGAAATTTCGTTCGTTTCCTCAGGAAGTGTGATTGAAATTAAAATATAATTTTTGCGCGCGTATGGGGAAAATCCAGATTGTGAGATTTCAACGGAGTTCCAAGGGAAATGCTAATGAGAGACATTGCGCTGGGATTCAAAGGGAACTTTTAATGGTATTACAGCGAGAACTATGGTTGGATACTAATTATAAATTCTGCAATATTGGAGTTCGGACTACGGTGGGAGGAATTCTGCTGGGACTCTGACGGTAACCTTGTGGAGTTTTAGACGAAATACGAGGTAGGACAAAGCTTCACGGGAATTTAATGAAGATCCACGAAAGATTCTTTGTGATGAATCTTTTTTCTTTGGGGTTTCGCAGAAAGTCCTCTTGAAATTCTTCCAGATGTTCCACCGAAAAATCCACCAGAAGTTCGCAGGGGATTCTCATAAAATGTCTCTGAGATTTTCATTAGAAGTTCTACAAAAAATCCCTCCGTGAGTTCCTTCTAATTCAGGATTTATTTATTTATTTTTTTTTGGGATCTTCTAGGAGTTCCTTCAGGGTTTTCTCCAGAGGTGTTTTCTAAGATTCTACCAGGAGTTTTTTTCGAACTATTCAACAATAATTTCATTTTTATCCGGGGTTCACTCAGATATTTATTCGGAGATTCCCGCAGGAATTCCTTCCGGGATCATTTCAAGAGTTCCTTCTTGGATTTCTACAGGAATTCATTCTTAGATTCGTCCTGGAGTTCTTTCAGTGATTCTTCCAGGAGTTCTTTCTAAAATACAACTTTTTGAGATTCCTCTAGGTATAATCTGGACGTTTCTTATGTGAATCCTCAAAGAATTCCTTTTGTAATTTCTATAGCTTCTTCCGGAATTCCTCCAGGAACTCCTTCTAGGTTTCCTCTAGGAGTAAATTTATGGGTTCCTCTCATAGTTTCTTCTGGTATTTCTCCAGGATTTTCTTCTAAGATTACACCAGGGGTGGCATCAGGGACCTCTCCAGAAATTTTACCCGGGATATCTTCCGGGAATTTTTCAAAAGTTCTTTCCGGAATTTCTTCAGAACTTTCAGACTCCTGGAAAATAAGTCAAGGTTTTTCCAGGAGTTCCTTCTAAGATTTGTCCAATAATTCATCCAGGATATCCTTCCGGGATTCCTCCAAGAACTTCTACTGGGATTCCTTGCAGATGACATATTCTGGAATTCATTCTGGAAGTTTCTTAAATTTTGGTCATGGAAATACTCCAGAAGATTTTTTTTATTCTTTATGGAAGTACTCCAAGACTTGCCCTTGTGTTCCGTATAAAATTCCTCCAACAGCTTCTTAAGGAATATCTCCAGCAGTTTGTAGGGAATATCTACACGAGCGATTTTAGAGTATTTTCAATAATTTCTTCCCAGATAAAAATCTGAAGACATCCTAAAAGGTTCTGGAGAAATCCTGAAGAAAAAGTCGTGAAGGAATCCCTGAAAGAACTTCTAGAATAATTCCATAGGAATCTTCTGGAGGAATCTCTAGAGAATTCCATGAAGGAATCTCTGAAGGAATCCCGTATGGAGTTACAAGAGTAATCCTAGAGAGAACTCCTGGAAGTTCTGAACAAATCCTAAACAAATTGCTGGAAGAATCTCTGAGGGAACTCCCTTTGGTATCCCAGAAAGAACTCCTGGAGCAATCCTGAATTAATTTCTAGAGAGACATAGGAAGGAATTTCTGGAGGAATCCCAAGCAGAAATTCTGAGGGAATCTCATAGCAACTCTCGTAGGGATCTCGGAACGAATTCCTGGAATTCAGAATGATTTCCTAATAAAATGGTAAATGACTATTTTTTACCAGGAATAGTGTATTACGTATTTAAAGCTAATACCATACAAATTTCATCAAAATCGGTTGAATATTGGTGGAGATATCGTTGAAACAAGAATTTTGCCATTTGAGAAGTTTGAGCAAACGAATGTTTTAAAAAATATCACTTCTTCACTGTTATAGCTCTAGATCCAAAAATACTGAACCGATTTCAATCTGTTCTGTATGTAAAGTATACATGTAGAAATATTGTGTAAAAATTTCATTCAATTTGATCTAGCCGTAATAAAGTTATAGTCGTATATGTGGCACAAAGTCACAATAAGCAAAAATGTTTTTTTTTTGTATCGTGACATTCAAACAGTTATATTAACTTGAAACGTTTTCAAGCAATTTGGCTAAGAACAAATTTTATAATGGATTTACAGTTTCAAATGTTGATAAAAATCGGAACAGTCATGACAGTTGTACAAACAAAATAGTACACACGGAATAAAATGATTAAAAAGTACCTAAAATAGGGTCTTGTACCATATGGGTAGGTGTACCTATTTTGGGCACTTGTCGCAGCGAATTTCAAACCGATTGATTTGAATTTTTGTATAGAGTTGGGCACGTACAGTATCTAACTCTATACAAAAATTCAAATCAATCGGTTTGAAATTGACTTAGTTATAGCGGCAAGTGCCCAAAATAGGTACACTTGCCCAAATGGTGCAAGACCTATGCCTTGAAGCGATTTGAGTTTTGAATACTAGGAAAACGTATTGAACCGATTTTGGGATTTTTTTCACCAGTTTATTGATACTCTGTTAAGAACTTCGAGTCAAATTTCCAGACGTCTTGACGAGTTATATCAAAATTATAGCCTGCACAATTTTTAAAACGGGTGAAAAAATTTGCTAAAATCTTATTTTATGATATTAACAATGTCTGCGAAAATACCAAACTGAATTTGTTGCGATTGTAATGGTATTAGCTACACATTATATATTATTCCTGTTCAAAAAAATATTTGATTTTGTGAACGCAATGAAAAGCTATACATTATTTTCTGTGTCCAAATTTCATCGAATACAGTCTTTACTTCCCTGGTTCTAGTGCACCATAGAACATTCAACAAACGAAATGAAATGATTATGATTGTCTCCTCATCAGCTAAACTCAAATGCTATTTCCTTTTTTCAACTGTCGAACTATTTATAAACAAAACTACGTAACGGCAAATTATTCAACCTCAAGAAATTCAATCTTGTGTTCTGATGCAGCCATGCTGAGGGACGACGGAGTACACATTATAGAGCGACACGGCTAAATACTAATGCCGTTTTTCTTTTTGAACCTGGGTTGGAACTGGATTGGCGGAAAATGTGTAAACAAACAACGTCAAATAAACTTTAGTACAAGCGAAACCGAAATCGGGTTGGGGTTGAAATTGTGATCTGATCCAGTTCCAACCCAGGTTGGAACTGGATAATAAAGAAAAACGGCATAATGCACACTGTGAACGCGCAGGCGCGAAAGAAGAAACACAAATAAAGAGAAATGTCCCTTTTACTCACGGAATAATACATCGACATATTATTCCGTACGGAAAATCAACAACATGACTGACAGCATCGCACGTCAGTGCCATCTGTTGGCAAATAGCTTTCTGGCTGCGAATTACTTATCAACTGCGAACGCTTAAGTAATTGGCTTTCAAGGGCAAAACAAAACATACTGTTACCCATCTTTGTTTCGGTAGCGCAACTACCGAACTGATGATGTTTACCTTTTTTTACATACCTATCAGCATAATCTGTTGGGGGAATTATTTTATTTTTCCTACTTACAACCAACATCCGACAATTTTTTTAAGTGGGAATGGTAGAACTTTCAATTCCCTCGGTCGCACGTACATTAGTTTTGCATTTTGTTCCACCATTTCCGTGAAAAATGAGATCCGGCTTGTGCAAGTGAGGAGTTGAGGTTAGAATTGTAGAATATTCTAGGTTAGATTTGCTATCCACTTCGCCTGAACGATTTTCAGACCCAGAAATATCATACTTCTAATTAGTTTTCACTGCCGTAAAAAATACTGTTATGCTCAGAATAAACAGTTATACCTTCGGATCACACTCATTTACTCGTAAATCTCAATCTGACTGTAAAAATAATGAATTTCTTTCGAATGTTTTGAAACTCCGAACGAATTTGACATTGCTTTCGGGAAGCATCATCACGACGACGACAACACTCCCAAGCGGTCGAATCGTCGTTTAGGGGGCGAATTTTGATTGCAAAAGTTTTACGTGAGCATTACTTGTCCTATCCTTTTACACAGTACTTATCAAGTGGAAACTAGCCATAAAGTACAACTCAAAACTCAAATTGTACGTTACACATTCACAAGCTTGAAATTGCTCTACCCAGAGTACGAAATTCACCTACTTTCTAGAAGATGTGCACGATTATATTTTCCCAAATTGTTGCTCCGGAAATGAGCGCAACAAGTTATCGTGTGTACCTTCAATTCTCTCACACAACCCGACCAGACAAACGACCCGAAAGTGGCTTATTATTGTAAGGATACGAATATTCTCAAGTTTCTCTGCCTTTGCGCGATTTTCGGAGGTGTGGTTTCCTTTTTCCATTCTTACCGGCGACGGTACTAGAATATCCTTGCTTGCCGGTGTGCTCAGTTTGCTGCGTAATAAATCATGTGGCGGAAAGGATCCTGAATGGTTCTCCCTTCCATGCTTCTGACGTCGCTTGCCTCTTGGTGTGTGGTGCGCTTTTATGCTCTTTTCGCAGACTTTTGGCTCTTTTCTCGCTTCGTTCTTGATTTCCATGTTCCCGCCAGCAAAATGTCATTGGCTTACGTTTCTGGAGCGGAAATGATATCGTAAACGTTATAAAGTTGTAATGACGTTTCCTGTCAGTTCATGCACGAAAAAGGGCGGGATTTAACTGTTCTTAGACGGTGCTGAGGGCCGTGGGCAAGCAAATCGGGAATCATCTACAAGTTGTTGAGCACACCGATGAGAAAATCTTGTCTCGTACTTATCATAAATTGCATATCATAAAATGAACAAAAACACTGTCCAATTTTACGGTGTTTTCTTTGTATGGAAATACCCTTTCACGACTAGTTTATTGCTGGTAGTTGTTTCTGATCCTGTAAGGTTTAAAATCAATAAGGGTTATTTTTTCATGACGGTGCTTTAACCCATCATCGACTGTTTTTAGACAAAGGAAAGTGTTGAAACTCTTTTGTGAATGGTTGGAAAGCTAATTAATTGTAGGCAGTTGTAAATGTAGCACTGAAAACTGGTCTTGGCGCCATTAGATTGTAAACTAATTGACAGCTGTGTTTTGACTAAGTATACCCAAACTGACGAGACTTTGGGTATATATTTATGTTGGTGCCAAGCTTTTGGAAATACCCAAATGTGCAAAATAAATCTAGGTAATGAAGAAAATATCCCGGGTAGAAGTGAAGTATTTCCAACGATCACCTTTTGAATTTATTCATTTCATTTATTTATCTCAACATTAAATTCATGATAGCCTTGAATAACAACAACTGCTGCTGGGAAACTTAGGGTTAATACATTCCAAGTTCAAAATCTTTTACGTTGTTCTGCGTTAAAAGTCGTTAGCGTAATAATTCCCAAGTAACCAAAAGTTCCGCTTCCCATGACAAAATACACTTTCAAGTTCCGCGAAGTTCAGATAAAGTTCCAAATGGAACTTTCTGGCTGCTTAAGAGGCTAACGATGAGCCTTGCTGGAACTTCGGTCACAAGTTCCGGCAAGGCTCATTGGTAGCCTCTTAAGCAGCCAGAAAGTTACATTCGGAACTTTATCTGAACTTCGCTGAACTTTAAAGCTACTTAAGATGCTACTCGGAACTTTGTCGGAACTTTCAAGTTCATAGAAGTTCAGTTCAGTAGCATTGTGTTTTAATGAAGATTAAACTTATTTCTTTTGTAGAAAGCAACTGTTTAAGCATACACGCATAAAAGACAAATATAAATTTATCAAACCAATGAATACTAGGATTGAGCAAAAAAAAAAAAAATTTGCCGCCTATCGGATTAGAACCGATAGTCGCTGCGTGAGAGCCCTACGCTCTACCACAGTACTACAGTTGCGATTGAGTGGACAGCAGCTAAAATCTGACTTGAATCGATTTTCTGTCAGCAGCTTGTTTTGCACATTTGTTCAGTAGTGAAGTTAGCTTGACTTTGTCAAGTGTCTTCAGCAGCGCAGCGGTAAGTCGGCAGGCTATCACGCAGGAGGATCCAGTTCAAATCTACATAACAGCGACATGTGTGTAAATATAATTATCAGAAACAATTTCCAGACATAAATCACAAACCACCAAAAGGGTTGTGATTCCTGGAAAACAGATTTTTGTTTCTGCGTGAATTTTGTCAAAGTTCTGTCAGAAGCTGCTTAGAAGGCTATCCAGCGTGCTTATGTGAACTTTCAAGTTCCAAAATTACTTAAAAATGAAGCTGCTTAGAAAGCTAATAGGCAACCTCGAACGAGCTGCTTAGCTTATAAAGTATCCTTTTATCTGAACTTTTGGTTACTTGGGTTCATTTCCGATTTTTGTAAAGTTTTTTGGGTTTCGGATGTTGGCTTAAACGCTCAGGTAGGCCAGGAGGAGGAATTCAGACCGACGATTGTAAAGTTCAGCGCCCACCATTTGACGAACGAAAATGGCCTACGCCTCATCGATTTCGCCGCCTCCAAAAACATGGCATGGCAAAACATTTGTAGCTCCTTTTTCCTGTCCTATCGTGGTGCAAATATCGACTCTGATCACTTCCTGGTGATAGTAAACCTGCGCCCAAAACTCTCCGTTATTAACAAGGTACAGTACCGGCGTCCGCCCCGGTACAATCTAGAAAGACTGAAGCAACCGGACCGGATGTCACCACCGCATACGCGCAGAATCTCGAGGCAGCGTTACCGGACGAGGGTGTGCTCGATTTGGCCCCTCTAGAGGACTGCTGGAGTACAGTCAAAGCTGTGCACTTCTTAGATTGTTACAAGAAATCACCCGGCGCAATGGCCTGTTAGCTGCGACGTAACAATGGCTTATCAGTTGCCGCGTTGTCGTAAGAGGAACTGAAGAAGTTGGATCACAGCCTACTTGTGCTATGCTATATTTGAATATCGATAGCGTCGCCCATGTATATCGACTCTGTGCAAAGCGTTGCTTTGCTACGCAATCTACACTAGTATAATAAATATACTCAATTTGCTAATATAAGCCACACATCTCCCCTTTTCTCAAATAAAACAGTTAAGTACTCATGGTTTGTAAAAAAAAAAACAATTTGTCTTTCCGTGCACTATACTTGTACTGAGACTGTCTCCATTTCTTTGGCACAGGGTAGCACGCTACCCCACCTTGTTTTCATTTAATTTTCACTGGGGCAACATCTGTCACTCACTCTACAAGAGCCAAAATGAGCTAAAAAGTCGTGTTAGTTTTGTTGTTGATTTTTGCTCTCAGGTCTTAGCTATAAAATGTTGGACGACTGATTAAGCAAATAAACAGGTTTGTTTACATATGAATAGCTAAATTGTTATGCACTTGTTGGGAATCATTTCTGCCGATCCCTCAAACGTATATGCAAGCGAATAGAGAGTTCAATTTATTTAGCAGTCACGTTTTGGAAGGTAGGTATACAAATGTGCAGTTTTTTTTTTTGTAAAATAAGATACTCTTAATTATTGTTCATTATACTTACAAATCATCATCAACCAACCGGACGTATTCTTGCAGGTACGATGGCGCCTTTCTTTCCCGAATGCTTCTAGGACCGAGTGCTGAAGTGAGCTGGAGTGAGTTTTCAGGACTGTCCCGGCTGTTAGGATCTGATGGTGTTTCTTCGATGCGCCACTGAGATACCTTCTTGGTTTGTGATACGTGCCGCTTCAACACATTGCCGTCTTCATCGTTCAGTGTTAAGTTACCGTTCTTTACTTCAACTACGGTGTATCGCCGCGGTAAAAATCTCGATTCTCCCTTGCTGTGTGTATGCCGTTCGACTATTACGGTGTCTCCAGGATTGATTCGGCAAGGTCGGGCTCCTCGTCGTTGGTCTTCCCGTTTCTTTCCTGCTTCTTTCGCCTCTCGATCTCTTTTAGAAAATAGTTCTTCATTGACTGAGGTTTTTTCAAAAGTGACCAATGGAAGACATCTTTTGATTTTTCGACCTGACATGATTTCCTCCGGAGGATATTGGGTTACACTGTGGCATGCTGCGTTGTGAGCCTGGATTGCCATACTCAACTCTTCGACGTAACTCGTTCTGTTCAGTGTAGCGCTTGCCATGGCTTTATTTATTAGCTTCGTGTAGCTCTCTACTAGACCGTTTTGTTGTGGAAATAGCGGGGTTGAGAAAATTGTGGTGATATCGCGACTCTCACAGTAGGTTTTGTAGTCCTGGCCGTTAAAAGGAGGGCCATTATCTGATTTGATAAACTTTGGAGTGCCCTCTCTTTCAAACAAATCCTCGAGAACCTTCTTGACTTGTTCAAAGCTAGTGGATTTTACCGGCCGAGCTATTAAATACCTTGATTTGTAATCAACGACAACTAAGATGGAGATTCCACCGAACCTCGCGTATGGGCCGTTGAAATCCAAGGCGATGGTCTCCCACACTGCTTTTGGAGCAAAGATACGTTGCATTGGGGTTGGTTTTTCGGGTCTACCATTAAGGACGAGGTTGCTAGAGTTACAAAATGGCAGGCGGTATGGCGCCCACTGGCACCTGCCTTCCTTCTTCCCCTAGCCCTAACCTTGAACGAGTACGGATGTCGACGAACAAATGCATTAAATTTAGCTGACTTACCTGCATAAAATGCAATGCAATTGCTACTGGTGATATATGAATAGTTTCTTTCTTCAATAAGTAAATCTTCCTTTCAATATTCACTATTTTTTCATAGATTCGTGTAAAAACGTAGCATTCAAAGCACTATTTTCGTCCACGGGAGCGTACTGCACTTTATTCAAATGATGCTAAGCTGCACTTCTAAATACACTAGCACTTCAAGAATTTGATGGAATACTGAAAACACTTTCCTTTTTCATTTGACATACAATTTGTCGCCCGAAATAGGTTCTTTTTTCACTTTCGTGGTCGAAAAGCAATTCCATTTTGATCGCGGTAAGAAAAGCAACACGAGCGAACTGAAAAGCGTACCGTAGATCTAAGTGTCATTGTTCAACGCTGCATGAAACATATCCGATCGATGTCAACGTATATCAGATAAAACAGCTATCTGTGCCAATGATTGCATATATTTAGAATATTACGCTCAAAGTACACGCGAGCACTTTGTAAAATTGGAGATGAACAGTTAGTTTGCTGTTTGTGCATTAATTTTTGCATTGATCAATATCACCCCGTATCACGGTAGAACGGTTCGAGAGAAACACAGCAAGAGAGAAATCAGGATTGTCAAAACATGTCAATAAAACGGCGCACAGTGCGATAAGTGCGTTGAATACTGGACCACAACAAAAATTAAAAAATATTTTTGTAAACCCGGTCGTGCTCAGTTATGCGAATTAGTCCACGAAGTCAATATAACGTACGTAAAACTTCTAATATGAAAAGTTAATACTAGTTAATTGATCAAAATGAATTTAGCCGAGATTTTTTTTTCGTGTTTTTGGCCACCGTACACTAGTCTGTGCACTGCTTGGTTTGTTTTGTTTGAGTGGGTGGTTGGGAGAGTGATTCGAAGGGAGACAGAATGTTTGTTATGATCTGCAGGGAGCTTCACCTTAACAGCGCAAGTTGCACACGCGTCTACCCACTTTTGAGCATCCTGATTCATTCCGGGCCACCACACACGCTGTCTCAAGATACTCTTATGCTTGGCGGCTGAAGGATGGCCTTGGTGCGACACTTCCAACGTCCGTTTTCGAAGGGTTTCAGGGATAATCACGCAACCGGTTTTCACTAGCATACCATTTCGAGTATCTAAGTAGTTTTCGAGAAGCTGGTATCTTCGCAAGTGTCTTGGCCAATGTCCAGACTTGAGAGCGTCCATGACTTCTTGAAGGGTTTTGTCTTCAGATGTAGCTGCCTTTATTTCGTTTTCCGTGACGAACTCAATGGTGCTTGTTGGTTTTGAGCGTATTTTCTCTCCGTAATGGTAAGGGATTTAGACGCAAAACTAATGATTCTTGACTTGCCTTGTAAATCTTCCTGTACCAAAACGGCGCCAAGTGCTACAGGTGAGGCGTCTGTGTACAGAATCGTTTTGTCGTCTTCGGAGAAAAATCCCAGTGTAACACAGCATTTTATAATCTGTTCTTTAACCGTGTTAAACGCGGCGCTCTGTTTAGCTCCCCATGTCCAGGATTTACTGGCAATAATTTCCCATAAGGGGCTTGTGATGTCCGCAAAATGCTTCACGTGAGGACTGATGAAAGAAGCCAATCCGAGAAAACTGCGCAATTCAGATATCGTACTGGGCTCTCGAAACTGTTGTATGCTTTTGATTTTCGCATCGTCAACGTGAAAACCGTGTTCGTCGAGTTCGTAACCTAAGAATTTCAGGCGAGTTTTGTCGAACTCACATTTGGCAGCGTTTAAAGTTAGATTGTTTGACCGCAACCTTTCCAACACATCGCACACAGTTTTACGCAAATCTTCCAGCGACCTCGCAAACATAAGAACATCGTCGATGTAGACGATTTTGTTCTTAACATCCTTAAGGATCCGTGTCATTTCCCTTTGGAAGATTTCGGGGGCACAGTTCACCCCAAACATCAACCTGGTAAATCGGTACATACCTGACAAGGTGAAAAAAAAAAGAACAGATGCACAAAGGAACTATTTAAAAGGAAACTCTAATGCTTATATTTAATGCACACATACCATTTTCCGTTAGGAATGTTGTTAGATCACGAGATTCGGGATGAAGTTCGAGATGATAGAAAGCGTTTTTGAGATCGAGTTTGGCAAAGAATTTGGACCCATGGAGTTGCACTTTCATCTCTTCGAGCAATGGGAGACGAAAGTATTCTCGATTGATTGCTCTGTTTGGACCTCGCATATTGACCACGAGGCGAAAGTCGTCCTTTCCCTTGGCAACTGCGGACATACCGCTAATCCAGTTGGATGCACTGGTGACTTTCTCGATAATACCCTGTGATTCCATTTCCGCCAGTCGATTCTTGGCTGCTTCTCGAAATGCCGCAGGAACGTTATAGTACGCATTTCGGACGGGTGGTACTGTTTCATCAACGCTAAATTTTACCTTGACTCCAGGTACTTTAGGAAAGACGGTTAGATCGTTTAGTTTGTCTAGATGGTTAACCGTTGCGTTAACGTGCAATATTCCCATATCACTAGCCGTTGATCGACCTAACAACGATCTTGTTCCGTTGCGTACAACGTAGAATATCGCTTGAATGGCAGGTGCTTTGCCTTCCAATGCAACAATCTGTGCTTGAAATATGCATTCTACTTTCATAGGACTGTGTGTACCATATGCACGGAGATCTTTAGGGTTCGACTGTTCAACAAACTTGAGATTGGCCAATCCTGCCTTCCTTGTACTCTTGCTCAAGGCGAAGCCAATCTTTACCCCCGATAACGTTAACGTCCGCGCCGGAGTCGATAAGCATTTGGATGGGACTAGACGAGCCAATACAACATTCCACTAAAACGTCTGCAAGGGATAGCGCGTTTACGTACTAAAACAAAAGAATGCAGTTTTTTTTATGAAACAAATGTATTCTAATTCAACTACTGTTTTTTTTTTAATTTTTATTCTTTTTAATTTTAGTAAAACAATTTACGACGTATCATACCTGTGTTTGGTCCATCTGATCATCGTCTTCTCGTGTAGGTGATGCACTACTTTTGACCTGGACCTGCCGAACGTGGGCTCGACGGCAAGTGATTGCGTAGTGACCTTGTTCACCACAAAAATTGCAGTTTCGGCTCAAAGCTGGACATGGCAAATTGGAATGCGTTCGACCATTGCATCGTCGACAACGACTACGACGTCCTCGGTCCTGAGTGGATCGTCGTTCCGCGTACTGATTGGTCCGTGACCGTTTTGGTTGTGGCCCTCCGTTGTCTGCTCTCGAACGTTTCTTTATCGAATCTTGTACTGAGGTGGTTCGGTGTACACGGTTAACTGCCAGCGATTCCTTGTTATCAGGGGTCGTTGTCTCCGCTTCGTAGGCCTCGTCCCGGGTTGCTGCCTGTACAATGTAATTGGTGTCGTGTCCGTAGGTCCTTGCGGCCCTAACCAAGTCCTTGTTTCTCAATCCCTTTAAAAGCTGCGATCGCACAAATCTGTCGTGGTCGGTGGGGCTGTATCCACACAGCCGAACTTTTGCCATCAGGCGGGCATGAAACGCCACAGCATTCTCCGTCTTCAACTGTTTCATGTTAGAAAATGCTTCGTGCTCTGCAGATGCATCAGTCATGGATTGGAAATAGTTACCGATGTTGGCCACGAACTTTTGGTAGCAGTTTGCATCGGTCAGGCTCGGCCTTAGCTTGGCGGCTCTCACGATGCCTTGTAATTCGGTTCCCATCGAAAGGAACAACAATTGTGACCGTCTCACAGGATCGTTTGCATTGCTGAGGGTCGCTGCCATTTCAAAGTTTTCAATGTAGCGATTCCACTCCTCCCACATCTGGTTAGCCGCTACTCCTGCCGGAAAAGGCCTGATATTCTCCCAACGTACGCTCGAAAAACTGCTCTCGGGAGGATTTCTAGGTGCGACAGCGGCAGACCAATCCTCATTGGGATCATACCGGATGGGCCGCATTGTTTGCATGGAATTCAATGCTTTCGTTATGCCTGAGAGCACATTCTCCATTCTATCAAGACGCTCGTTAGTATTCTGGTCGCTTTTGTTACCACCGTCAGTTTGGGTTGGCGTAGGATGATCACTATAGTTCAGTCCACTCGTTAGCGGAAGGGAGTCACTCGTAATGTTTGAACTGAAACTTTTTTCACAGAACTGTCATCGAATTCATCGATTTTCGAATCAGGAACGCTAGCTGACGATCCTGATGCCTCCAAGGACGCGGAGTCCGACTGAACCAGCCACTCTGGGTCGGAGTCCTTCGGAGCTCGAACATATTTGCCTTCGTTCGCCATTTCGTGTTGTTCCACGTTCTGAAACATGTGTTTTTCAAAATTAGTTATATTCGGCAATTCGATTGCACAGAATATTCAATAAGTCATTTTTTCATGGTACAGTCAAAACAGTGGACATCCGGTCAGGCATTTTTGGCCATAGCACAAAATGTTTGAACAAAATGACAATTTACATACTTCTGGTCATGCTCAGATCTAAATGGCGGACATCCGGTCAAGCTTTGGACAATATTCCATATTTGAGCCCATAGCGCAGAATATTCAAATGAGTCAACAATTTAACGGACCTCCGGTCACGTTGCATCAATACTGCGGACATCCGGTCACGCATTGGACAATATTTCATATTTGCGGCCATAGCGCAGAATATTCAAATGAGTCAACAGTTTAACGGACTTCCGGTCACGTTGGATCAATATTGCGGACATCCGGTCACGCATTGGACAATATTTCATATTTGCGGCCATAGCGCAGAATATTCAAATGAGTCAACAGTTTAACGGACTTCCGGTCACGTTGGATCAATATTGCGGACATCCGGTCACGCATTAGACAATATTTCATATTTGCGGCCATAGCGCAGAACATTCAAATGAGTCAAGAATTTAACGGACTTCCGGTCACGTTGGATCAATATTGCGAACATCCGGTCACGCATTGGACAATATTTCATATTTGCGGCCATAGCGCAGAATATTCAAATGAGTCAACAATTTAACGGACTTCCGGTCACGTTGGATCAATATTGCGGACATCCGGTCACACATTGGATAATATTTCATATTTGCGGCCATAGCGCAGAATATTCAAATGTGTCAACAATTTAACGGACTTCCGGTCACGTTGGATCAATATTGCGGACATCCGGTCACGCATTGGACAATATTTCATATTTGCGGCCATAGCGCAAAATATTCAAATGAGTCAACAATTTAACTGACTTCCGGTCACGCTATGGACAATATTTTAAATTTGTGACAACAGCACAAAATATTCAAAGTAGTCAACAATTTAACGGACTTCCGGTCGCGTTGTTTAAATATTGCAGACATCCAGTCACGCTTTAGATAAAATGTCATATTTGCAGCCATAGCGCAGAATGATCAAATGAGTTAATAATTCAAAGGACTTCCGGTTGCGTTGTATCAAAATTTCGGGCATCCGGTCACGTTTTGAAAAATATTTTGTCAATTTGTCACCATAGCACAAATTGTTCATAAAAATCATTTATTTTTCAATTGGTAGTTAAGACACGGACACGTTTAATGATATTAAGCCAAATTGCTTTCGAAATCAAACGTGTTTTGTAAAATTTCTTTTTTTTTCCATTCACTACGTATGTGTTCACTTATTCAAATGTTATCAATCATCAAACAAAACTGAAAATTAATAACTTGCATTTTCCTTATTTTGATTTTTTTTTATTCTACATTCAGAGGATGGGTTTTAAATCGGGAAGGCACTGTATGATTATTCTTATGCTTGAATTGCTTTTAGCATTCCATAATGTTTAGCGAATGCAACCACCATCCATAATTTTTATAGCACATTTGAATTTGAAGAATGAAATAAGATCTCAGTAGACATGCCATATTACGGTACCCATGGTAACGTAGAGCATTTTTTTTTTTCAGCTTGCAATTAGCACAAAGAAAAAAAATGCTTTTATGCGCAACGTGCCTGTGTTTAAAGGGTATGTGTTTGCAACCCAAATGGGACTTTTTTTAATTTTCGCCTTCTCCTGTTAGGGCTACTTACATTAATATTTCTGATCGTGTTTTCACTCACGTGTCACGACAAAGATGTTTAATGGAATAGATGAAAATTTCGGTATCACAATCCTCTTTTTTCACTTTGGAACGCGCTTGCACACGCGTTGTGTAGAATTTTGACTATCACAGTATCAGTTTTAAGAGATTAAGTGAATATTAAAGAATTCTTACCGAAAAGTTTTCACTTCAATAATGCGCTGGCGCCGTACACGTGGAGGTGATGAGGTGCGTTCGCTGGTTGGAAATGTATTTGCTGGAGTAGAACTTTTTTCACTATCTGCGCATGCACACGCGTGATGAGGCACACAATTTCAACACTTCGTAGGTTAAACTTTATTTGATCACTTGCGTTAACCAGTGCTCGGGTGATTTCTAGTAATAAAAGAATGAATAATCTTTTCTTATCAGGTTCATAGCTTTTCTGAAAAACCTGGCAGGATAGCCAATGTGCACTTCTTAGATTGTTACAAGAAATCACCCGGCGCAATGGCCTGTTAGCTGCGACGTAACAATGGCTTACCAGTTGCCGCGTTGTCGTAAGAGGAACTGAAGAAGTTGGATCACAGCCTACTTGTGCTATGCTATATTTGAATATCGATAGCGTCGCCCATGTATATCGACTCTGTGCAAAGCGTTGCTTTGCTACGCAATCTACACTAGTATAATAAATATACTCAATTTGCTAATATAAGCCACACAAAAGCATCAACAACGCAGCCGAGAGAACTATCGGGAACGTCGAACGAAGACGACGAGAAGTGCTGAGCGGTTCTGGAAGAGCAGGACGCAGCGCGGGCGGTAATGCTGCAGCATGGAACCCGACAGAATGTGGAGCGTAACAGACAGAAGCGAAAGCAGTAGACCCATCTCTTCCGGGAGAAAAAGCGCCGCCTGGAAGAAGCCGAGTGTTAGGAAAAGGAACTGCTGTGCCGTTTACAAGAAACACGTAAGTTCCACCAGAAGCTCAACGCATCCTGCAAAGGCTTCGTGCCGCAAGCCGAAATATACAGGGATAAGGACGGAGGCCTCTTGACGGACAAACGTGAGGTGATCGAAAGGGGGAACCAGCACTTCGACGAGCACCTGAATGGCGAAGAGAATGTTGGCACGGACGATCAAGGCAGCGGAGGAAATGACTATGTTGGTGCAGTAGAGGACGGGAACGAACCAACTCCCACGCTGAGGGAAGGATGCCATCCACCAGCTCAAAAACAACAAAGCGGCTGGTAAGGATAGTATCGCAGAAGAACTCATCAAGATGGGCCCGGAAAAGTTGGCCACTTATCTGCTCCGGTTGGTAGTCAAGATCTGAACTACCGGAGGAGTGGAAGGAAAGGATAATCTGTCCAACAACAAGAAAAGCGACAACTTAATGTGTGAGAACTTTCGAGCGATCACCATTTTGAATACCGCCTATAAAGTGCTGTCTCAGATCATCTTCCATCGTCTTTCACCTAAAGTAAATGAGTTAAGGGCTGTTCGGGCTCGTTAAGAAGTTAACAATCAATGTTAACTGCTATTCCCGATCAGCCTAGATAGCTGTGTAGTGCCGGTAGCGGTTGTCTCAATTGGCTAAGAATAACACTATGGACTACCTGTTCCGGGGGTAAAAGTCCACCAAACAGGGAACCCCAACCCAAGGTGTCAGGCGACCCGTGCTGATGGATGAATGGTTGAGGGGGTTTCAAATATGCTCGATCTTTAACGGAGCCCGTAACGTAGGTAGATCGCCTTTATGTGTTGCGTTACAGTTCAAGATCTACCAAACCGAACCCTAGTGACATCCGGTTTGTCAAATTGGGGTTTGTGTTTTGGTAATAACGATTCATGGTACAAAGTCCTTGTTACTGGTTACAGTTTCTAAAATTGCATTTATTCTGCCTTGCTGGTAGTTAAAGATTCGGACTTTGCTTACCCGAGACTACACCTGAAGTTAGGACTACAAACATGCTTAACGTATCTAATTGCGTACTAACCTATTAAGGACTGTTAAGTTCTGGTAATTCAAGGACTCACGTGCACTTATTGCAGAACACATTCTCTCATTTGACAAAGTTTTGCAACTAGCCTAAAGCCCCGGGTTTTTCTTTGTTGTCCTGGGACTAAACTAGAAGCAAGACATGGATGGGACTAGAGTTCCGATGCATGGATAATCAGTACCACCGTTTTGTTTTTCTCAGAAATAAAATCAATTGTGTTTGATTAGGGGCGCACTTTCACTGGAGTCTAAATCTCTATGAAAACGGTACCTTTTCATCGCATTAGATTTCTTCAACCTCTGAGGTAACAAAACAAGAACTGTACAGAAATCGATGCTTCATTGTCTCTCAATGACAATGGAGTAGTACGACATGCACTAAATACTAAGGATACGGGTAATGCCACAAAAGATCAAAATACTGGTCGCAGTGGCTCACCCGAACAGAAAAAAAAAGTAAATGAGTCCATGGGAAGTTAATAAGCCGGTTTCATCGACGGCCGGTTCACAACGGACCAGATCTTCACGATACGACAAATCCTCCAGAAATGCCGTGAATACCAGATCCCAACGTACCACCTGTTGATCGACTTCAAGGCGGCATACGGCAGTAAAGTAAAATGGGACAAAAGTTTCTTTTGAAGTTTTTGAGCTCAATTCAAATTATTTCTTTCGGGTGTCAAGGTTGTTCGAAGCCTTTTTGAAAAAGAGTCTTTCATTCCAAAAATTATGAAAATTGATCAATATTTCGAAAAGTTATGACAAAATGTTGGTTTTTGATCAAAAAATTGTAACATGTCATGGTCCTTCCAACGCATGAAATAGAATTGTAATGAAATCAAATTTGATATTTTGTTTTGGGGCGTAACTAGGTATATTTTGAAGATGCTTTAGCATGTATAACTTTTTGCAAAAAAGATTTGGAAATCATATTTACCACATAGTGGGGCCAAAGTTCGAATTGTGGGGCAAAAGTTCGAGTCATGTGGCAACTTTAGGTAAAAACCTAAAATTGTGCAAAATGTGCATATTATCTCTAAGAATGATGGAATTAGTGAGAAAATTCGATCAAAATTGAAAAAAAAGTTGTTTTATCTGGATTTGGCGGAATACTATTAACTTTTGGTGTATTAAATTTAACACTGATTTGGGTAAAATCCAGATCGAACTTTAAAGTGTATTCCAGTTCCAACATCAAATATTAAGTAGTTTCAGATATTCCTATTACCAAAGTGTCAAAATAGTGTGCTACGGTTAGCGAAATTTCACAAACACTAGATTCGAACTTTTGCCCCAGTGGTGGGGCAAGAGTTCGAATAAGACACACACATACAAAAGGTGTTGTAACTCAAAATTGATAAGACATTTGGCGTAACTTTGTTCAGCAAAATTTTAGCTCATGGATGGTAGAATCACCCCACGGTATTAATTTATTTTTATCTGCTTAGATTTTTTGAAAAAATTTGAACTTTCAACTAGGGTCGAACTTTTGCCCCACCTTACTCTATCGACCGCACAGAGCAAAGCAAAGCAAAGATAACCGTACACATTGCCACTCCGTGATTGACCAGAACAATCGAAGTTGCACAGAGAGCCAATGAATGTGAAAGCTTGGGACTAGCTAACCATTCTCAATGTGCACAATTCGAGAGTTCAGCTATTTAAAGTCAATAACGGCGCTGGCCACGTCCTTACGGTCATCAGGAAAGGGAAGGAATGTTAGTTCGACAACCGTTGCTACTAGAAACCGTGGAATCCACAGCATCCCCACAGTTGTCACGGGAAGGAATGGTGGTTAGTAGGGTAGGGTAAGGTGTGGATCTAGGAGCCACCTCTGTTAGGTGATATGATCCACTAGTTATATGGAAATACACGTCGCGGTCTTCATCACGATTATGATTTATTTGATCACGATGACCACTGATCCCGGATTTCGTGCTCGCGTTTCCATCGCCCTACCGTGGAAACCGACTGATCTACGATTATTGTAGCGCGATTCTGAACCCGGATTTTTCACTCGTACTTCCATCGCCCTACCGAGAAAACCGACTGACCAACGAATATTGTAGCGCGATTCTGATCCCGGATTTTTCACTCGCACTTCCATCACTCTTACCTGAAAATTGTCAGCCATTCGAAAATTCTCAAGCTAATCTGATTCCGAATTCCACACTATCGCTTGCATGGCTCTACCGAGAAAACCGACTGACCAACGAATATTGTAGCGCGATTCTGAACCCGGATTTTTCACTCGCACTTCCATCGCCCTACCGTGGAAACCGACTGACCCACTATCGACCGCACAGAGCTATGGAAAATCATGGATGAGAACAGCTTTCCCGGGAAGTTTAGCAGACTGATAAGATCAACGGACGGTGTGCAGAACAGCTTAAGGATTTCTGGTGAACTATCCAGCTCATTCGAATCTCGACGGGGACTACGGCAAGGTGATGGACTTTCCTGCCTACTATTCTATATCGCTCTGGAAGGTGTTATGCGACGAGCCGGGATCAACAGCCGGGGTACGATCTTCACAAAATCCGGCCAATTTGTCTGTTTTGCCGATGGCATGGATACTATTGCTAGAACATTTGGAACGGCGGCAGAACTGTATACCCGCCTGAAACATGAAGCAGCAAAGGTCGGACTGGTGGTGAATGCGGCTAAGACAAAGTACATGCTGGTAGGTGAGACTGAGCGAGACAAAACAAGACTTGGCATCAATGTTACGATAGACAGGAACACTTTCGAGGGGCAGACAATTAATCGTTCCATAACAAATACAAAATTTCCCATAAATAATTCCAAAAGTCCCAGTGAAGAAACAGGGGTGTAAGCAGTAATAAATAACAAAAGTTCCATAAACAAATAGAAAAATGCATAAATAAATCAAAAGTTTCCATAAATAATTGATTTTTGAGCAATTAAAAACGTCAAAAATGCAATGAATAAATCAACTGTTGCAATAAAAAAGCCAATTTTCCCACCAAATAACTTCGAATTTTCCATAAATAATTCCGATTTTTCCATAATAAATTAGAAAATTCACAATAAAAAAATATCGAAAAAGCAATAAAAAATTCAAAAAATGCAATAAAAAATGACGAAATTACCCATGAAAAGCAAACGCAGAAAAGTATGAGACAGTGAAATGCTGAATCGCACTTATATGTCTGAATCGACTGAAAAGCTTGCGTAGCTATGATTGCAATTTATCGAGCAATTGCTTGCTGTCCGAACTCGCTATCGCTCGTCGGACCTAAAAAAAGCGATAACATCTATGTTTGCATTATACCGGGCAAATTCTTGAATCTGTGGTTTGCCTAGAACCGAATCGATGCAGTTGCGGTGCATCGGATATCGGAAACTTCGGCGGCCTTCTGCCGCCTCAGTTCCTCAATCCTCTATGCGGCTTCGCCGCATGGTCTATGTGATTTTTGGCTCAAAATGCATTTACGTTTATTGCTCATTTTTTGACATTTATTGATAATTTATTTTTTTGTTATGGCACTTTTTGAATTATTTATTGCTTTTTCGATATTTTTTTATTGTGAATTTTCTAATTTATTATGGAAAAATCGGATTTATTTATGGAAAATTCGAAGTTTTTTGGTGGGAAAATTGGCTTTATTTATTGCAACAGTTGAATTATTCATTGCATTTTTGACGTTTTTAATTGCTCAAAAATCAATTATTTATGGAAACTTTTGATTTATTTATGCACTTTTCTATTTGTTTATGGAACTTTTGCTATTTATTACTGCTGACACCCCTGTTTCTTCACTGGGACTTTTGGAATTATTTATGACGAATGATCACTTTCTTATGAGTCGTTTATATTTTAGCCCTTTCGAGGTGGTAGAAGAATTCGCCTACTTCGGTTCCTTACTAACGGCTAATAATAACGTAAGCAGTGAAATATGAAGACGCATCATCAGTGGAAGTCGTGCCTACGGGCTCCAGAAGAAACTGCGGTCAAAAAATATTCACCCTCGCACCAAGTGTACCATGTGTACAAGACGCTATAAAGACCGGTGGTCTAGCCGGTGGTCCTCTACGGACACGAGACATGGACGATGCTCGAGGAGGATCTGCAAGCACTCGGAGTTTTCGAGCGACGCATGCTAAGAACGACTTTCGGCGGCATGTAGGAGAACGGTGTATGGCGGCGATGGATGAACCACGAGCTCGCTGCACTCTACGGTGAACCCAAGATCCTGAAAGTGGCTAAAGATGGACGGATACGGTGGGCAGGGCATGTTTC
Organism: Aedes albopictus; assembly: GCF_035046485.1. Taxonomy (NCBI): domain Eukaryota; kingdom Metazoa; phylum Arthropoda; class Insecta; order Diptera; family Culicidae; genus Aedes; species Aedes albopictus. The sequence goes on along the minus strand of NC_085136.1, from coordinate 152,467,081 downwards.
AAGAATGCCGGACAATAACCCTGCTAAGTTGGTGTTTGCTAACCATCCGAATGGTACAAGAAGGCGTGGAGTGCAAAGAGCACGATGGGCGGACCAGGTGGAGCGTGATCTGGCGAGCGTTGGGCGTGACCGACGTTGGAGATCTGTAGCTACAAATCGAGTATTATGGCGGCAAATTGTTGATTCAGTGTTATCATGAATTTGATGTTGAACTGAATAAAAGAATAAAATTGTTGGCCTAAGCTCCCCTATCCACCGTGGATAAAACTTCCGGTGGAGGAGCATTTCATACTCAGCCACTGCTGAGCATATGCACCTCCTTGGTGAGCAGACGCTCGGGGCATGTCTCCTCAATCTAGCTGAAGTCAGAAGGAAGCATGAAGTACCTAAAAACTTGTTAGAACCAGAGCTATGTTGAACGCTTCTTGTCCATCGTCGATGAACCCAATTGTCGATAGCATTAAAAATGCGGAAGATTGAAAAGCACGCCCTAACTTACTAATACGTCGTATGTTTTCTTCGTTAAAGTCGTTGAGTCGGGAGATGAACAAATGAAACTTCGGAGAGTTTAAATTTAAATCAACTGCGCAATTTGAGGTATGCATGGCCGTTGCACATAACAATACAGATGTGTAAGTTAAATGAGAAGAAAAAATATCTTTAGACGCAAAGAGCCATCAAGCCAGTCCCTAACAAAAGATTTTTTTTCACTCATGCAGCAATCTCTTCACTCAACATGACAAGCTTCCCACGACGATGTCATACGATCCTACCAAGAAGCTTGCTGATATAAAAGAGAACCATAGAACAATGCAGTTCTCCGAAATCAACTCGCTAAATACTGAAGATCACTTGTGCAGTAACAACAGAGACGGAAAAAAGGCATAATAATTATCCTTCATCTACATCTATGGCAGCAAGGTACCGCCCGCGTAAAAGTTTAATGAAATAGGAGATATTATGAATATAAACTGGTACGCTTCTTTGGTAACAAAGAACGGGAAGCTGTTCTTCCATCAAGTCATAAGGGTCTCAAAATTTCTACGCTGTACCACACGGACGATGAGATGTGATCGCGGCAGGATCGTTGCTTGAGTTGAGGCAAGATCGGATTCATCTACCGTCTTGCACGTGAGGATCATGTATTCATGGGGGTTGAGAGTGATATTAAATGCAGCCAAAAGGGTCCGCTTCGTTGGGTTTCAATCATGATAGCGCTTTATGAGAGAATATCACACTGATCTCAAAAAGGCAGGTCCTTTGTGTTCGATTGCGCTGAAAAGTATTCACTTTACTTAGGTTCGTGTATAAACATGCATTGTTTGAGCTTTGGGGAACATTTGAGTACAACTTGCTTTAATGCCATCAGGTGGTTGCCTATTAAAAGGGATGTTTATTTACTGAATGTCTGTTGCGTGTGTGATGTCATAAATTCATGGGTTATATCAAAGGAATCTCGCTGAAGAAATTTCGACACTTATCATTTATCCACCGTACATTTAGAAAGAGTTAAGAAAATCTGCACCACTCCTAAAACTCCTTATCATATGAAAAACAAATGTTTGATTTACATTAGGATTAATGGCTAATTCCGATTATCCGAAACTCAAAAGTCCGAGTTGGCCCAAAACGATGATCCTTTTCTTTCCATCTATTCATTCTTTCTTTCGGTAAAAGCCACCAATTTGGCAAAATAACTACACACTGCACTAGGCTGCACTGGATCCAGTAGCAACGTGCAAAAGCATAACCCCCACAGCGGGAGTTAATTTTCATTAAAAATATTAGTGATGGCAATGGTGCTAAGAAGATTTAATTTGAGTCCTCGGGGGCTTTGACCTCACTTAACCGGTACAGGTCGTGTTTATTTAGGACACTAGCGGTCTAAGTAGCAGGTGCATTTTGTCACATGCTGCGTTAAAACAATCTCCGGCGACTGGACGTTGTGACTGATACAGGTAGAAGAGCAAAATCCGCTCATCAACTTTTAACCACAAGTTGTCACACAATCCTGTGTTGAGATTTCAACTAATGCATTTCATGTAACGGATTCGGGAAGAAGGCAATGTGAAATGCAAATGTAAATGATGTCCTTGCGTGTGTATTAAATGGAAAACAGTCAAGCACGTCAATTTTTTTGTATTGCTCGTGTATTCATGTTGCTAGCGTTTCGTATTAATTTGAAAATCGCTAAGTTTAATAAAAGTTAAGTCTTTCTTAGCTTAGAGTTGCGTAGGTAAAAGGTATCATAAGATAAACGATAAGTTATGGATGCAACAGAGATGCCAGATGTACAGATTTTTCTGTATTATACAGATTTTTGACCTTCTATACAGACAAAATACAGAGTACAGAAAAATACAGATTTTTAAAATTTGATACAAATTTACATTTGAAGTTATTTTCAATAAATTTTATGAAAACTTTATAAATTGCTGCTTAATCTTTGCAATACCGTCTTATAACCAAAGATAGTCCTTAGCACACGTCACTTGAACACTCCAAGTGCTTGCTGGTCTTTCTGGAGCATGACCAAATCTCATATTCATAGAAGATCGCCGATCTTATTAGCGCCATGTATATGATATATTAGATGCTGGAGGGAATCTATTTTATTTTGCAAGAACCCATAGTAGGCGCTGATTCCACTGATGATGAGCCTTAGAATTTTACGACTCACGCTGTTGTCAACCGTTATCAAAGAATCGAGGTACCTTGTACCACCTGGAAGGTATCCCCGTCTATCGTAACATTGCACAATGTTCCAGGATCCAATTGACGAGGAAACATACATTCGGATCCTATGAATATTTGTTTAGGAATATGGACGCCTCTGGGTTCAATCCCTAGCCCGTCCCTTTTATCCTTCTCTGTATCTTTCTATCTACTTTCTCTTTTTCTCTTCTCCACATATACAACTCATGTAGGGTACAGGTGCCATCAGTAATCTCATTCTCCCATATTCATCCTATTCGAAAACAAGCGATTACGGCACCGATTGATTCTGTTATTTTTAATTCCATGCGTGCTCACTTCTAGCAAAAAATACAAAAATAAGAAACAAAACAAACAACGCTTCAGTCCTTTGTTTTTAGTGGGGTGAAAATGGGAACCACATGCTTAATAAGGGAGTCAATACTCTATATTCATTAATTCATAGCCATCGCTAGAACAGAAACAGGATTTAAATTCCGTTTCCCTTCCTTACACAGCACAGCGCTAGGTACAGCGTCAATCTATCATGTAAGACACCTACAAGCGAACTGTGCCGCTTCTCCTTCAGAGTAATCAACACACAATCCATCACCTATCCATGAATTGCATCACCGACCAAATGTGACTCCCAGATCTCACGTCCTACCCTGCTAATAAATACTCCATTCGTGCTGGTTGTGGAGACACGGAGTGCTCTCAGTCTCTAGCAGCAACAACCATCACAAATTAAAATTTCTTTCCCGTCCCAACTGACTGTAAGGACTTAGCCGGTGCCGGTATTGATCCAGAATGTATGAGCTGCTTAAATTGCACTTAGTGGAGAGTCTCAACCCCTCATTTAATTGGATCGCAGAGCAATTCATACCAGTTCAGATCAATCACGGAGGACCATTGAGCAACCATTGACGAGTACAGTCGGTCTAAGCTAAGCCAAGCCAAGCTGAGGGCTCTGACACATAAGGCGACTCTGAAGGTCAAGGACATTGATGAGATCACCGAAGTGAAAGAGTTCGTCACGGCACTGCGGCAACAGTGCGATGTGCATGTGGCCGCCGCAGCTGCTAGGCTACGGAAGAGGCCGGCAGAGACACAAATAGCTTTGGTTCAGCTACCTGTGGCGGACGTCAAAAAGTCCGTTTAAGTAGGGAGGATAATGGTAGGCTGGTGCATATGTCAACTGATGTTCCACGAGCCACCGGAGGTTTGCTTCAGGTGTTTGGAACCAGGACACAAGTCATGGGACTGCAAGGGCACTGACAGGACAAACTGTGCAGGATATGCGGCGCCGAAGGCCAAACAGCACAAGGCTGCAAGAGTTCACCCTTTTGTCTGACCTGCATCGGGAAATAGGTGAACAGCAGGCATCCAACGGGTGGTCCAAGAGGTGCCCAGCCTTCAAGAAAGCCGCAGTGAACAAATCACAATACAGGTAACGCAGCTGAACCTGAACCACTGTAACGCAGCTCAGCAACTGCTTTGTAAGGCAGTTTTTGAGTGGGGACGAATAACGTCATCAAAGCGGACCCATACCGAGTACCCGCCGACAACGGCAATTGAGTCGCGGATGGTGGCGATGGCACAAATTTCCCGAATGGAGGAGAACGTGCCTCTAGAGCCGACCTACTGATACCTGATATACCTGAGTCGCGGATAGGTCCAGTAAAATGGCGGCGATTGGACGACGGGTAAATACCCCGTCCAGGAGTTGGTGTTTACTATCTATGAGGGCTTCATTGTTGCCAAAGTAAACGGGGTCTTCTTCTGTAGCTGTCATGCGCCTCCGCGGTGGCCGATCGAGCAGTTCATGCAGATGCTGGACCGCATGACGGCCGTTTTAACAGGGCGAATCCTGCGATCCTGCCAGAGACACTGCCCATAATAAATGTCAACTTGGCTAATATCGGTACCAAGAGTACCGTCGATGGGGGTGACAATGGGTCTGGGGGGTGAGATTGGGTCAAAACGGAGAAACATAAAATTTGAAATAGCTCATTAACTATCGCGAATTTATATTGAAAACTTCATGTTATTTTAAAGAGCAGATGTTTTACATGTCATAATGCAGAATAAAATGTTTAGCAATAATCGTTTTTTGTTAAAATTGTGGCTAAACTTATATGATGAAACTACTAGTAAATCACTCTGAAAAAAATTCTCCTTTGCAATGTTTCACACAAGTACCTAACCATAAATTTTATTATTAGTAGTTAGCTGTAGGTATTACCTGGTTGATGCAACGAAAAAAGTGGGCTGTCAATGCACTTTTTATATAAAAATTCAATATTTGCGACCCTATGTCTAAATATTAAGAATGGGGGTGAGATTGGGTCAATCTCGTTATCGAGTGCACATAACCTTAACTGAAAATTCAACTTGTTATCCGGTCCCCATTTGACGTTCAAGTGGTGCCATGTTTACCATATCTTCATAAAAGCATACTTTTTTTTCGAAAATATGTCGAAGAAGTGTCAAGCGAGTGTGTTCATACGTTTAGTGCCTAAAATCATTTATAAAAATAAACCCTTTCGTTTGGACAGCTCCTCTAATCATCATCTAACGTTCAGTGTACTGCAATATCGTAAGCTCACAAAATAGGCTTAATAACGTTCTTCTTCTCCACTCGTTTTTGAAATTTTAAGGAAATATCGTGAAACTGCCAGACAGTAGTGGGATTCAGGAAATACAGGGGCTATAAAACCGGTAAAATAGTACAATGTCGGAAAGTGAACGAACGTCGAATTTTGGTTTGGTTAAACATTTCTTATGCTATCTTTCGATGCGTCCCTCCCTCATTGTAATCCCCTCCCCTCCTCTCATCGAGGTTGAAACTTTAAATGAGGATGATTATGGTGGCTAAAATGGATATACAACATACAAACGTTATTTTATCAAATTTCAACATTTTTTCGGTTGTATTAGCCCTTTTAGGTGGATTAATCATCTTTTAAAATTACAAAGGTTGTTTTTAGTCATGGTTATATTGTTTTTAAGTAGTTTTACTAGATATGATCAATAAAATTAACTTATATTCTTAGATAGGCGATTTCGAATATTTTGACCCATTCTCACCCCCTCTAAGGGGTGAGATTGGGTCAATTTTCAATCATTTGTAGTTTTGCAAGCAATTCATATAATGTAATACTTTCTTGCTAAACTATCAATACCACATAGAAGAGTATACATACCAAATAAAAAGTTATTCCGACTTCAATTGCATTCGTTATTTAACAAACAATCTTTGATTATCGTTTTTTGACCCATTCTCAGCCCCAACGACGGTACCTTTAGTCACAACGGTGCGGAGTCAATTATTGCCGTGACTTTTTGGGGTCCTGGCCTAACAATTAGTTCAAACTGGAGAGTAGACGATAGCTACACTCACAGCGATCACCTGGTGGTTCGCTATAGTATCGACTACAACAACAGCAGGCATCGGGTGAAGAAAGAGGAGGCTAGGCCAAGGCCACACCCTCGCAGGTGGAAGATATCATACTTCGACGAAGGGGTATTTAGGGCGGCGCTCCATCGCGAGCAAAACTTACTTGGTTTAGACGGCGACGAGCTGGGAGTGGTGCTCTCGCGTGCGTGCGATGCGACCATGCCTAGGCGAGTCCACCATAGAAATGGGAGGTCACCGGATTACTGGTGGACCGACGCGATTGCGAACCTGCGCCGTGCCTGTCTACTGACCAGGCGGCGGATGCAGCGAGCACGATCTGAGGAAGAGTGAAACGAACGGCGGGTGGTGTTCGTCGCTGCAAAAGCCGCGCTGAAGACAGACTGAGATAAGAGCAAGCAAAAAGGCCTGCAAATGCGAACCCGTGGGGTGATTACTGCAGGATCGTGATGGCCAGGACGAGAGATGTAATGGCAGAGCAGGTTGGAGGGGATCATCGAGGAGCTTTTCCTGCGTTATGGTCCTAGTCCTTGGCCTCATTTCGTAGGACAGCCGGGGACTGGGGCTGGTGATGAGGAAAAGGTCACCGATGTGGAATTTGTGGGAATGGCAAAGTCCCTTAGCATATGAAAGGAACCAGGTCTGAACGGAGTTCAGGTCTGCTATGCAGAAATGCCTGGATGAGGAGTTTTCTCAGTAGTGCAGTAGTGACTCTGCATGTAAGGAATGCATTAAATTTCGCCAGTTGGCCAGCTATTGCCGATGCGCTCTTACATGTGGGCCATAACCAGGTACCTGCACAAGATTCTCGAAAGTTACTTCCAGTCTACGCAGTCTTTTAATTTGGGAAAACGAGGTTTATTATTTGCAAATAATAAACCTCGTTTTTCCAAATTAAAAGTCTGCGTAGCCGTTTAAATCTGTTCGCGCACTTATTCCGGTCTTTCGGACAACACTTTGAAAATTCGCGGTTTTACAATAAACACATAACAAATTTATTCAAAAACGAAAACACTTAAACTTTATTGCGGACGGAAAACTACAAAAATTTTGGAAATTGCTCTCCGATAGCTACCGTCTTTGGTTCGCACTGTGACGACACGAATGTTCCCGTCTGCGCCTGGATGGATTTCTGTTACGCGTGCCAAGGGCCACTTGAGTGGAGGCAAGTTATCCTCCTTTAGGACCACCATTGTTCCGACCGCAATGTTGTCCTTCCGCTTTGTCCACTTCGTTCGATTATGCAGGTCGGACAGATACTGGGTCGACCATTTCTGCCAAATACGCTGCATAATCTGTTCTATCCGCTGCCAAGTCGAGAGTCGATTCTCTGGAACGCCATCCAGATCAGGTTCCGGCAACGCAGTTAGAGGCCGCTGAATCAGGAAGTGTCCGGGTGTCAGCGCCTCGAAATCGTCTGGATCGTTGCTGAGAGGTGTCAACGGTCTCGAATTCAGAACGGCTTCGATTTGAACGATCATCGTCTGCATCTCATCGTACAAGAGAATTCGAACACCAACGCTCCGCTTCAGTAAGGTCTTGAAGGATTTGACCGCTGACTCCCACAGTCCTCCGAAATTCGGCGATCGTGCTGGGATGAATTTGAACTCGATCCTTTCCTCAGCTGAGCTCCGAACAACAGAAGTTTGGAAGTCCTTGGATCTTACCAGATTGTGCAACTCCGCAATTTCCCTTCTAGCACCAACGAAATTCTTCGCGTTGTCGCACATGACAATTTGCGGCTTTCCCCGACGAGACACGAAGCGCTTGAACGTTGTCAGGAACCCTTGCGTTGACAAATCCGCAGCTAGCTGTGGACTGTATCCATAGGTCACTGGTTCAAAGTGTTGTCCGAAAGACCGGAATAAGTGCGCGAACATTTGGTCCTTCGAGCCGGATCCGACGGTGATCTTTCGGACAAGTGACGGGCTGGACAGAAGTGCTCGAGAAGCATAAGTGGACAATAAGTGATTGCCGACGGCAACAAAATCGTCGCACGATTCTCCCCACGGTGGCTTATGCTCCGGAGCTGTTGTGGGCAGCAGAAAGTGCCGAAAATCGTGAAAAAGTGCATCTAACAATCAGTGCTAGTTCCCGCCGTGGCCGTGGCCATCTTCTACGTGTGGCTTTGTACGTGCAGCGCCATTGCATCATCGTTCCCGCGCCCTGAAGATTGCGCCATCGTTAGAGCAGAAAAGGACCCGTCGATGGAGGAATGCTGATTGTTGGGAAGTATCTTGGTGCATGAAATGGTGGCATGTGGCTGTTTTTAATCGAAATAAAGGCTGTGAATTGCATGCGAGTATTTCCTTTCTGGCAAGTAGCATTCCCTGTGTTCGTCAATATCGGTCTTGTTGGTTTCGCTGGATTTGTTGACTCATTTCGCTTTCACCTGAATGTTTCCCCTCGCCGTTGTCACCTGTTGGGTTGTGAGTCGTTGAATTTGTCATTCCGCGGATTCGAGTCAATGGAACGTAGAGTAGATCGGGAGTGAAAGTGCAAAAGTGTATTGGTGGCAGTGATTGATATTTGAGCAGGATCGAGTAAGACCGATGCTGATCACAGTGCAGTGAAGTGTTTGCAGTGCCATTTGTTGCAGTGCACAGTGGTTCAGAACGGCACAACTGGTGATGTTTTCCAAGATGACGAGTGATTTGCGAAACCTTGTTAAACGTGAGCGGCAGTTGTTCAATTCCTTGGAAGGCACTGAGCGTTTCTTGGAGAATTACGACGCGACAAAGGATCAGAAGCAAATCAGCATTCGCATACAAGTTCTGGATTCTGTGTACAGCGAATTCTTCGAGGTCCGGCGGAAAACAGAACTGCTTCTTGACACTATCGCAGTGGACGGAGAGGAAGAGATAAAACCGGAAACCGAAGAGGATCAGCAGCGGAAGAATTTAGCCATTCTCAGTGATTTCGAGGATCGCTACTTCATTGTCAAGGCTGGACTTTTGGAGCTATCGAGTAAGTTTGCAACTACAGCGGATGAAGCATCCCACGCAAACAATGCAGCGTTTCCGAAGGTTAAACTGCCAGAAATCAAGCTTCCGGTCTTCAGCGGGAAGGTTCGCGACTGGATCACCTTCCGAGATAGCTTCCGTAGCCTGATCGACGGTAACTTTCAGCTAACTGAGATGGACAAATTCAGCTATCTGCGGTCTTCACTATCTGGCGAAGCGCTCCAGGAGATCAGTTCTGTAGAAATTTCTGCAGCGAACTACAGCGTAGCCTGGCAAGCACTAGAAGCCCGCTACGAAAACAAAAAGCTCATTGTGAAGGCTCACATTGACGCTCTGTTTGCTGTAGACGGACTCAGGAAGGAGAGTTACGACGGGCTCAACCGTCTGATCAGCGAATTCGAAAAGAATCTCCAAATGCTAGACAAGATTGGAGAAAGAACAGCGGATTGGAGTACTCTACTGGTCCACATGGTGTGTAGCCGCTTGGATCCTGCTACCTTAAGGCACTGGGAGACCCACCACAACTCGAAGAATGTTCCAACCTACCACAATCTCATCACTTTTCTTCGAAACCACTGCGCGGTGCTCCAATCAGTCGTACCACCGAAGTCCAGTCAAACCGAACAGAAATCATTGAGGCCAACAGTCTGTCAAACCGTCTTCAAGTCCAGCGGTAGGTGCCCTTTCTGCAACGAAACGTGGCATTCTGCATTCCATTGCGCGAAGTTCCAGAGGATGAGGATTGCTGAACGGAATGAAGCTGTTACGAGAGCGAAGCTTTGTCGGAACTGTTTCAACCCTGGCCATTACGCTAGAACCTGCGAGCGAGGAGAGTGTCATCACTGCCATCAAAAGCACCACTCCATGTTGCATGGTGGAGAAACACGATCCTCCGTTCCAAACTCGCAGTCAAGACCGCCGACACAACCCCAACGACAGCAACAGCCACAATCCAGTTCAGCACGATCAAACCAACAGACACAGAACACTAACACAGCTACCTCTGCCAACTCGCAAAACACGCACACACGCCCAACCACAGAACAACCCACCACAAGCCAAAATCTAGTTTCATTGCCCGTTACTCCTACTCAAAACATACTCCTGTCAACGGCGCTCGTCAAGATCCATGATCGGTTTGGCAAGACGATGCTAGCCCGAGCTTTGTTGGATTCTTGCTCACAGCATTATTTGATGTCCAAGAACTTTTCGAGCAAACTGAGTTTTCGAGAAATTCCGTCGCATTTGTCGGTCCAAGGAATCGGACCATCCCAGTCGGTTTCTACGAAAGCAGTTACAGCGTTGGTGGAACCAAGAACCACTACTGTGTCAGAGTTTTCCGAAGAGATGCAGTTCCACGTCCTGCCGAAGCTGACAATATCGCTGCCAACTGCAGCCGTCGATTCATCCAAGTGGAATCTACCTCCGTCGATGACTCTTGCTGATCCGTGTTTCCATGAACCTGGCCCGATTGATTTGATCATCGGGGCTGAGTATTATATGGACTTGCTCTGCGACGAACGACAGAAGGTGACGAGTGAAGGCCCAACTCTACAGAATACGGTGTTTGGATGGATAGTCTCTGGTCGAATTCCGGACAATTGGGCAAGCAGCGTAGTCTCTGTGACCCACGTCTGTTCTACAGCAGAAATCCAGGATCAGCTTACCAAATTCTGGGAACTGGAGACATGCAGAACTGCCAGCACTCACTCAACAGAAGAGTCAGCTTGTGAGGAGATCTTCGACAAGACTACAACTCGAGACAGCGAAGGACGTTTTGTTGTGGCGCTCCCGAAGAAGGAACACCTCATCAGCCAGTTGGGAGAATCAAGAGCAGTGGCAATCCGCCGCTTCATGGGGATGGAACGGCGTTTCGCTACGAATCCAGCGCTGAAGGAGGAGTATACGAAGTTCATCCGTGAATATGAAGACCTGGGACATATGGAGCAGATTTCCGGTGACTCGATAGGAGAGAAGGAGTACTATCTGCCACACCATGCGGTGCTGAAACCCGAAAGTACCACTACTAAATTGCGAGTAGTTTTTGACGCATCCTGCCGTACGTCAAGTGGAGTTTCGCTCAACGAAGCCTTGATGGTAGGACCTGTTGTGCAGGACGACATCCAGGATATCTCGTTACGTTTCCGTTTGCATCGTTATGCACTGGTTGGTGATGTTGCAAAAATGTACCGGATGGTTCTGCATACTGAGGATGATCGCCGTGTTCTGAAGATCGTATGGAGAGATGAATCTACTGAACCGATCCGTACCTATCAGCTGAAGACGGTCACTTACGGTACAGCATCTGCACCATATCTCGCCACAAAATGCTTGCAACGTTTGTTGGAAGAAGGAGAATCAGCCTACCCTGTAGCTGCCAAGGTGGTAGGAAAGGATTTTTACGTTGATGACATGCTGTCCGGCATAGACAGCATCGACGAAGGAAGGCTGTTGATCCAACAAATGATAGCGCTACTTCATTCTGCTGGATTTACACTTCGAAAGTGGAACTCCAACTCTGGTGAACTTTTGAAGGCCGTTCCAGAAGATTTGAGAGACGGCAGATCCATTTTGGAATTAGAATCTGCAACCGCTACCGTAAAAACTCTCGGTCTCCTGTGGGAGCCCGGCTCCGATCAGTTCAAGTTCAGTACTCCGTTGTGGAATTCGTCATTGAATAGTTCAGCATGTGTGTTTCTACCTACAGTGCCCGATCGATCGACGACCGCCGCAGCCCGCTCGGCGCAGAAGCAAATTGGAAAACAGTCGTTTTCGGGCGGGAGTATGTTTGATCTCGCACTGTCGTCGGCGTCGTCGTTGGCTGCTTCTAGCATGCAGAGCGTGTGCAGAAGCAGCCCATTGAACAGACACCGCATTGACTCCGTAGCAGCCTGATTGTGCGTCGGGCTCCCTATACGCAGCAGAGCAGCGCACCGCTGCTATTCACTTTTATTTCATTTGATGATTTGTATTGTCCGTACTATCGCTGCCGCCTATAAAAGCGGCAGCTGATTCCATGTAGATTTAGTTGTAAGCAAAGTACCACCACAGAGCAGGAGCACTGCCTCTCTGTGGTGCGCAATAAAATCGTAGAAGAAGTAGTTCGTCGTCATCATTCCTCCGGGAGATATTACACAACGTAGGGCCTGATCAACCGCTGGACGAAACATTGGTGCCGTGACCAGGATGAAGGACACCCCGGAGGACCATCGGACGGACTACGAATTGCCTACGCCACCCGACAACTCACCATGGGCCGAACCGTCGCCCACCGGATCGAAGTATCCGCTCCTTGGACCGTAGCGTCCTCTCGCTGGACCCCTGCGTCCACTGTTGGACCCCTGCGTCCCCCTTGCCGGACCCCAGCGTCCCCCGTCGGATCCCTGCATCCACCCGTGTCGGACCGTAGCGTCCACCCGCCGGACCGTAGCGTCCCCTCGTCGGATCGTAGCATCCATTGTCGGACCCCTGCGTCCACCGCCGGACCATTGCCGTCCATCCGTCGGACCCCGAGTGTCCACCCGCAGGCCGCGAGCGCATCATCGCCCTGCCGAATTATCCACCGCCGGACCATTGCCGTCCACCGTCGGACCACGAGCGTCCACCCATGGGACCCCAGCGTCCACCGCAGGCCGCGAGCGTATCATCGCCGCCTGTCGAATCGTTCACCGTCGGACCCCCAGCGTCCACCAGAAGGATCACAGCATCCGCCCGTAGGACCCCCAGCGTCCACCACCCGGCCGAAGCGCCATTCCCCGGACCGTAGCGTCACCATTGGACCATCAGCGTCAACCTCCCAGGCCGTAGCGCCAAAGATTTGGACCCGAGCGTCATTCCCGTTCCACCAAGCTCATCAATCAAGCCCTCCGTCGTCGCAAATCATCGTTCACCATACGCATCAGTTAATCCGTGCATCAGCTAGACCGGAGCAAGCACAATTGAAGCAAATAGACCGTCGCGAAATATACGTCGTCCGTACCGTTTTCAATAAATGTATTTTGTGTTCGCGTTAATAAAGTTTAAGTGTTTTCGTCTCCAATAAATTTGTTACGTGTTTATTGTAAAACCGCGAATTTTCAAAGTGTTGTCCGAAAGACCGGAATAAGTGCGCGAACAGTACTTTCCGACGTTTATCGTCTATTCGATCCACTCGGCCTGGTAGGCCCGGTGGTAGTACAAGCAAAGATCTTCATCCAAGATTTGTGGCGGAATCAATGTGGATGGGACGAGGCACTCGACGAGAATCTGCAAGACCAGTGGCGAGAATACAAGCGAAATCTGACTGGCCTTGATACCTTGATGATACCTCGATGGGTCGGCTTCAGCAAAGGTGTTGACGTCGAATTTCACGGATTCTGCGATGCTTCCAATAAGGCATATGGTGCTTGTATATTAGTGTGGGACAAATCTCAAATCCTCGCTCCAGTCGACTTTTCTGATTCCACTTAGGTCCCATATGAACTGTACAAAATTTCAGCGCAATTGGTGAAACTATAATTTAGCGCAAGCGGTTCAAAGTTTTCATAGGATTTACTATGGGAAAACTTACACTTTCAGATAAAAAATCCCAGAAGTCCTCCCTTGTGTCCTTAATTCAAATCGATCAACGTTTCTTGTAGGGAAATCATTTATGAAACTTTCCTTCGAAGACCGCAAAACAATCGGATGCTTGTGGAAAAAGTTATTGATTTATTACCGATTAATGATCCAACGAACGGCTTTTTGTTTTGTTTTATTAGCAGCACTGTAGCTGCTGCCTTGGCTGCTGCTGTTTCGGGGGGTGGTGATGCCTCCCGCCATCCCATGCAACAACGGCAGCAGCAGTGCTGCTGATAAGACAAAACAAAAAGCCGTTCGCTGGATCACTAATCGGTAACAAATCAATAACTTTTTCCACAAGTATCCAATCGTTTTGCGGTCTTCGGAGGAAAGTTTCATAAATGATTTTTCTACAAGAAACATTGATCGATTTGAATTAAGGAGATAAAGGGCGACCTCTGGGATTTTTTGTTTGAAAGTGTAACTTTTCCCATAGTAAATCCTATGCAAACTTTGAACCGCTTGCGCTAAATTATAGTTTCGCCGATTGCGCTGAAATTTTGTACAGTTCATATGGGACCTAAATGGAATCAGAAAAGTCGACTGGAGCGAGATTTTATTTTTTTTCCATATAAGCGTGTCCCATACTATTGTATATATCTGCGATCTGTTTCAGCGTCTGGTGAAGTCTCGGTCTACCTACTGACAGCCAAATCACGAGTAGCTCCTCTGAACAATCCGAAGAAGGCTGAGAAACACGAAACTACCCCTCGATTGGAACTGTCATCTGCCCTTTTGCTCGCGCATTTGTACGAAAAGGTCAAAAATGCCTTGCATTTGGATGCACCTTCGTTTTTTTGGACGGATTCCATGATTGTGAAGTGCTGGCTGTCGTCGTCACCATCCAGATGGAAGCAGTTTGTAGCCAATAGAGTCTCAGAAATCCAGCACATCACGAGGGGAGGAGTGTGGAGCCACGTTGCTGGACTAGAGAATCCAGCTGACATTATCTCTCGCGGGATGACTCCTGCACAACTGCAGTATGAGAAGGTATGGTTTCACGGCCCCCACTGGCTGAAGCTGGAAAACGAGCACTGGCCAAATGATCAACGAGTGCAGGAGAACGAAATTCAAGCGGAGATTCTGGAGGAGAAGTCTGTAACGGCAGCGCTATCCGCAGTTGCCCCTAACGAACTGTTTGGCTGGAAATCTTCTTTGATGGAGCTAGCCAGGACAATCGTCTACATAGATCGCTTCCGCTCGAACGCACGACCGGAGAACCGAAACAAGCGAAGGGTTGGTCCAGTAACTTCGGCAGAAATAGACGATGCTCTGAAAAATCTAGTTCGGATTTCGCAGAAGGAGAGCTTTCCTCAGGAAATAGCCGATTTGACCAGAAAACGAGAAGTGCGGGAATCATCGAAGATCACTAGGCTGTACCCTGAGTTACTCGATGGCATAATGTGCGTTGGCGGCCGGCTTAGACACGCTGAAATTTCCCCTAGTCGCAAACACCCGTATATCATCGACCACCGCCATCCGCTAGCCAAGCTCATCGTGGTGTACTACCATCAGAAGCACCTTCATGCCGGACAGCAGTTGGTCATTTCAGCTATGAGAGAGCGGTTTTGGATCACCAGTGTCCGGAATTTAGTCCGTTCGGTGTTACATGAATGTGTCCCGTGCTTCCGAGTGCGTCCTCAGGTCCAACAGCAACTAATGGCGGATCTACCTCCCGAACGAGTCACTACCTGCCTCCCGTTCCAACGGGTCGGAGTAGATTACTGCGGACCGTTCATGATCAGATACCCACAACGTCGCGCGCAACCAATCAAATGCTTCGTCGCAATCTACATCTGCCTGGTGACGAAAGCAGTCCATCTGGAGCTAGCTGATGCACGGATTAACTGATGCGTATGGTGAACGATGATTTGCGACGACGGAGGGCTTGATTGATGAGCTTGGTGGAACGGGAATGACGCTCGGGTCCAAATCTTTGGCGCTACGGCCTGGGAGGTTGACGCTGATGGTCCAATGGTGACGCTACGGTCCGGGGAATGGCGCTTCGGCCGGGTGGTGGACGCTGGGGGTCCTACGGGCGGATGCTGTGATCCTTCTGGTGGACGCTGGGGGTCCGACGGTGAACGATTCGACAGGCGGCGATGATACGCTCGCGGCCTGCGGTGGACGCTGGGGTCCCATGGGTGGACGCTCGTGGTCCGACGGTGGACGGCAATGGTCCGGCAGTGGATAATTCGGCAGGGCGATGATGCGCTCGCGGCCTGCGGGTGGACACTCGGGGTCCGACGGATGGACGGCAATGGTCCGGCGGTGGACGCAGGGGTCCGACAATGGATGCTACGATCCGACGAGGGGACGCTACGGTCCGGCGGGTGGACGCTACGGTCCGACACGGGTGGATGCAGGGATCCGACGGGGGACGCTGAGGTCCGGCAAGGGGGACGCAGGGGTCCAACAGTGGACGCAGGGGTCCAGCGAGGGGACGCTACGGTCCAAGGAGCGGATACTTCGATCCGGTGGGCGACGGTTCGGCCCATGGTGAGTTGTCGGGTGGCGTAGGCAATTCGTAGTCCGTCCGATGGTCCTCCGGGGTGTCCTTCATCCTGGTCACGGCACCAATGTTTCGTCCAGCGGTTGATCAGGCCCTACGTTGTGTAATATCTCCCGGAGGAATGATGACGACGAACTACTTCTTCTACGATTTTATTGCGCACCACAGAGAGGCAGTGCTCCTGCTCTGTGGTGGTACTTTGCTTACAACTAAATCTACATGAAATCAGCTGCCGCTTTTATAGGCGGCAGCGATAGTACGGACAATACAAATCATCAAATGAAATAAAAGTGAATAGCAGCGGTGCGCTGCTCTGCTGCGTATAGGGAGCCCGACGCACAATCAGGCTGCTACGGAGTCAATGCGGTGTCTGTTCAATGGGCTGCTTCTGCACACGCTCTGCATGCTAGAAGCAGCCAACGACGACGCCGACGACAGTGCGAGATCAAACAAAATCGTAGTTTAAAATCCTCAGTCGATCCTCCAGAAGAGTTACTTCCAGTATCGAGTACTAGTTTACGACACAAAGGTAAATCGAAAGTGCTTTTACATTACCTCAGGAGTCCCGCAAGGTTCGCAAGGGTCCGGTTATGGAATGCCATGTTCGACGAGGTGTTGAGGCTAGAGTTCCCGGTAGGCCTCCATGGTCAAATGGCAGCGCGCGTGGGACAGTTCCACCAAAGAAAGGTGCACTCATAGGTTGATCCCGAAGGTACATAGTTGGATTAACAGGCGCCATGGGGAAGTGTAACATTATATCTGGCACAGATCCTTTCATACCGTGGCTGTTTCCGACAGGATCTACGTCGTTTTGGGCATGCGGGTTGTCCCGAATGTACGGTTTGTGCTGGTTTAGAGGAAATGGCGAAACACGTTTTGTTCGTTTTCCCGCGTTTTCACACAATGCGTAACCGCATGCTTGCCACATGTGGGGAGGACACAACACTGGACAATTTTGTCCAGAGGATGTGTAGAGATGAGTTCAGAGTAGAGTAGAGTTCAGAGTAGAGATGTGTAGAGATGAGTTCAGAGAATGGCTAGTTCAGATGTGGTACAAGAGGTGGTCCAGGGGTTCGGAGTCGACTTAGTAGGTCATATCGGCGCCCTGTGGTCGAAATCGACCCCTACAGCGATTAAGTGGCCGCGGAGAGAACATCCTGATAACGTTGCTGTCAAGGCGTCGGTCTATTGGGCTAGATCCGAGCCCGCGGTTGGAAAGGGGTCCCCAGTAGGGGCCGGAGCAGGTGGAAGCCCTACTGTCAGCAACCTTCTGGTGCAGCTGATAGGGCCGGAAGGGTAGTGATACCCTCGCCTTCAGCAGACCAGATCGTGTTACACGTATGCATCAGTTTTTCATGCTTGCAAAACAGTAGGACGCATGTTTGATGGCTGACCCTGCTCGCCTTCCGAGAACAAAGGGAGTGATGAGGACCACTCGTGAAACTGGCTAAGCGCCAGCATGTTATCTTGGTGGACTCTCCAAAGTGAATCATCGATGTTCGTTACTGCACGCTGCGCAGCTAACCTTGAGGGTGGGGTGTGCACTAGCCCCTTATTGAAGCAATGCCTTCTTGATGATTCCGGAGAGACATAGTGTTCGATGACCATGGGAATGTGTTTAGTGGATCGAGAAGAGAGTAGTCCTGGCTTCAACATTTGCTGAAAGAAACCCTTCAAAATTAGACATGCAACGTTATAAAGCTCAATCCACTATTTTTTTTACGTGAATAGGGTATGTGTGCTATTAGTAATCTCACGCCCACAAATTCATCCTTTTCAAAAATAAGCGATTGCGACACCGATTGATTCCCCTTTTTTCCGTTTTCATGCGTGCTCACTTCTAACGAAAAAACACAAATACACTGGAACCTCTTTTTATGACTGGGACTGCATAAATTAAAAAAGGTGCATAAATTTAAAAAGGCATAATAAGAGGGAAATTTATGCATAAATTAAGTTTGGGCTTTAATTAGAGAATCTAGTTCGCGTGAACAGGTCTTGCTACTGAGCAGTTGAGGTGGAGCTAAGGGGGTTTCCAGAAAGTTCCCAGAGAGCCCAAAAAGGGGGTTCCAAGGGACTTCAGGGGCGTTTTAAGGGGTTGTTTCGGGGGATTTGAGGAACTTTTTAAGGGTGTTCTGACAAGATTTTTTGGTGTTTTCATGGGATTACGGGGATCTCTGGGGTGTTTCAATAGTATTAAGTGGGTTTCAGTGGCGTTCTAAGGGGCTTCAGGGGCAATTCAAGGGATCTCAGGAGCCTTTGAAGGGCGTTGCAAGAGGTTTGAGGGGCGTTTTAAGGTACATATTTCAGAGTCTGCTCTGACACTTCCTGAAATGCCTCCAAAATCCCCCTTAAACCCGCTCGGAGCCCATGTAACGCACCTGAGAGGCCCCAAACTCCCCGAAAACTCCTCCGTAACGCTTTTGTAACGCCTCTTAATTTCGCAGGATATGCTCTAAAACGTCCTGAAATGCGTTCAAAATCCCCCTTATACCTCCTTGAACCCCATGTAACGCACCTGAGAGGCTCCGAACCCCACGAAAACTTATCGTAACGCTTAAGTAACGCCTCTGCATCCCGCCGAAAATGCTCTGAAACTTCTTGAAATGCTTCCAATATCCCCCTTAAACCCCCTCGGACCCCATGTAACGCACCTGAGAAGCTCCGAACACCCCAAAAACTCCTCCGTAACGCTTCCGTAACGCCTCTTAATCACGCCGAGAATGATCTGAAACATCCTGAAATGCCTAAAAAATCCTCCTTAACCAAAACCCATAAAACGCCTCCGTAACGCCTCTGAAACCCTCCTAAAATGCGAGACTTCCTGATACGACTCCGAACCCTCTTAAGACCCACTCGGACCCCATGGACCGCACATGAGACCTTCCGAAACACTCAAAAACGAACCTGTAACCTTCCTCTGCTCTCCTCTGTAAACACCCCTTGGCCACCGTTGCAATAGTTCCCGTCATTATTAAATATTCTTCTGCACAATATTGGTTCTGAGTAGCTTTCCCTCTTTTTATGTAGAGCATAAAAAAGGTGCATAAATTAAAAGTGCATTAAAAAACATGCATAAAAAGAGGTTTAAGTGTATTAGACACAAAGCAAACGCTTCAATCCTTTGTAAAACAAAATTACGAAGTAAACTAGCAATATTTACCCCAAAATTGTTTTGCAAGTTTTAACAGCTACTTAAAAAAACTGAGCTAAAAATTGAGTATATTTTTCATGACCTCAAAAATGTTGTACCTCAAATGGTCACTTAACTATTATGGCCATTATAGATGAATCTAGTTTGCAATAATGCTAAACTGTATGCAAAATGTCCCATACCCCTAAAAACAGCAATCGTTTAGGTCCGTGTGAAAAGTTGAGTTATCGCACTGTAGTGTCTTTACTATTGTAAAGATTTTCAAAAATGGCTTTTATCGCCCTAAGAACGATGCTACACGACTCAGATTACATCATGCTCAAGGATCAGAACCGATGCTTTTTTCGGCTATTGCTACTGCAATTCCCATAGAAGAAACATTTTCCCATGCATTATCGGCTTCTACCAATCGCCACCATCATGACAGCAGTTCGAATCGTTTCGGCGTTCCATGAATGTGAATGGGATGTGAAGCAATTTCCACCTTTTTTTTCTGGAGCATCTAACAATGATGTGAAATATGACATGACAGCACAGCAGCACCTTGCATTAATGTTTTCAAAACATCGGTTATCTCATGCCGATCGGAAGGTGTAGAATTCAAAAAACCGTCACCCTCCTCTGTTCATGGGAACAGATAGAGCGGGAGGATGTCATTTGGTCAAAATTGATAGAAACGAAATGGGATTTCCCCCATCCTAACGGGAAACAGTTTCATCCAGATCGTGAGAAATTTAACAACTCCCACATTTGATGGACTCATCTGTAGGAACACAACAGCAGCGGTCCAGTTAATGATGGTCATTCCCCGTTTACATAGGGAACCTGTACTGAAAGGATGAAAACTGCTCCGAAAACACGGAAGGCAAATTAGGTGTAATTGATGAAACGGTGACGATGCTCATGTTGCTCATCAAATTGCGTCGGAGGGATTCCCGGATGCGCTTTCCCATCCCACCGCCGCGCCGTCAGCGATGATTGATGCTTTACGTGCAGCACCACCACCGGGATCATTCAGAGGGGTGCGATAGAAGCATTCCGATACGTGGCGTTGGTAATGAAAGCGAGGCTGTAGCATTTTGCAAGGGGGTGAACTTGCTTTGAGCACGTAATTACCAGGTGCCATATGGCGGTTGATGTTCCTGTTTGGTTTCGGTTATTTTTCGATTGATTGAGATGAGCAAATCAAAAATACATGCTGGATGGGAAATTGAACTGGGTCAACGTTGTATGGGAAAATTGAAATCTAATCGCATCCACCAGGAACAAAGCCTTTTCGATGTATATTAGCGTCCAAAACAACTGTGCAAAATGTGAGTGTGATTATTTTCTCATAGCGGTTGAAATTAGTATGGGATTCAGGGATTGTCGAAGACATGTAGCGTCAAATTGAATTTTTTGAAAAAAAAAAAAATTTCATCTCCCTGATAGGTGGATTGATTATCCAACTCTTCATGTAAAAAGACGCGCTTTGTCTTTTGCAGAAACTTCTCCAAAGAAACTATATCGCAAAAATCAACGGTTGAAAAGTTATTCAAAACCGCATGCAATCGGCAAAATAAAACACTGTGCACTGTGTTCCTTGCAAGGAATTGGCATCCCTATCCCTCCAATGCAATGTTTTCGTAGCCAACATAACTGCGGCTCAAGCGTACGGCTCAAGCTGACAACCTATCTTTTAACACAGCAGCATAATTTTAATGCTGGGTAAGAAAACAAGAAGACCACAACAGTCCCCTGGTTCCTTGTTTCTTTATATGTACACTTCTTCTTCTTCTCTATGGCTCGACGTTCGCATTGGAACTTGGCCTGCCTCTCTTCAACTTAGTGTTCTTAGAGCACTTCCACAGTTATCAATTGAATGTGGCAAGTACAATGATACAGTATGCCCAGGGAGTCGAGGAAAGTTTCCCGACCGGAACGGGAATCGAACCCGCCGTCTCCGGATTGGCGATCCATAACTTTAACTACTAGGCTAACTGGAGACCCCCATATGTACACTAAAACCTCTTTTTATGCATGTTATTTTTATGCCCTCCTATTAAACGCTGCCAACCACTTTACGCCCACTACGCTTTCCAGGTTGTCTTCTTACCAATTCAGTTCATTTTTTTGTATGTGACGAATCTATAGTAAGTTCTAACTGCAATAAAAAAGCAGCTCTACTGGATGTTAAACAGCTGAGAAATAGCGGTGGGCGTAAAGTGGGTGCCAGCATCTCGACTGTAATAATTAGCATAAGAAAATTCATGATGATGGTAATTGCAACGGCGGCTAGGTGGTGTTTATGAGGGAGAGCACAGTCAAATTGCAGGGGCGTTTTAGAGGGTCCCAAGTGGTTACAGCGGGGTACCAAGAGATCTCAGGGGTGTTTTCGGGGGTCTAAGGTAGTTTTCAAAAGCATTGCAAAGAGTTTTAGAGGATTTTCGACAGGTTTTGTAGGCGTTACAGGTACGTTTTCGAGGGTTTCCGAAGGTCTTTGTGGCTTCGTGGTCGTGCGGATAAGGTCACCAAGCCTTTAGTCGTATCGTGCTAAGGAGCACTGGTTCGATTCCCGCCGCAGCTGTCAGGAAAAGTTTTCGGCTGTGCCACTGGGCGTTGCATGCTAGTCCGTTGTCTAGTGTCGTGCTTCCTTCAAAGAGCAAATAGCTCACTGGAAGCATTAAACGTGTCTGTGTCTTTAAAGGTCTCACGTACGTTACATGGGTCCGAGTGGGTTTTAAGGGGGTTTCAGATGCATTTCATTAAGTCTCCGAGCATTTTAGGCCGGTTCGAGAGGCGTTGCGGAGGCGTTCTTGGGGGTTTCGGAGAATCTCATATGCGGGGAATTCGGGAGGCATTACAGGAAGTTTCATAGCATTTTCGGCGGAAGTCAGAGGCGTTACGCAGGCATTTTCATGGATTTCGGAGGGTCTCAGATGCGTTACATGGGGTCCGAAGGAGTTTAAGGGGGATTATGGAGGCCTTTCCGGAAGTTTCAGAGCATGTTCGGCGAGATTCAGAGGCGTTACGGAAGCGTCTTTGAGGACTTTTCGGGGGTTTCGGAGCCTCTCAGGAGCGTTACATGGGCTCCGAGTGGGTTTTAGGAGCATTTTAGGAAGTTTCAGAGCATTTTCCGCGGAATTCAATTAGCGTTACGGAAAAGTTTTCGGGGGTTTTGGAGCCCCTCAGTTGCGTGACTTGGGGTCTGAGGGGATTTAAGGGGGATTTTAGAAGCATTTCAAGAAGTTTCAGGGCATTTGCGGCAGGATTTAAATGCGTTACGTAAAAGTTTTCAGAGATTTCAGAGCCTCTCATGTGCGTTACATGGGGTTCGAGAGGATTTAAGGATTTTAGGGGCATTTCAGGAAGTTTCAGAGCATTTTCGGTGGGATTCATAGGAAGCGTTACAGTTTTGGAGCGTCTCAAGTGCGTTACATGGAGTCCAAGAGGTTTTAAGGGGGATTTTGAAATCATCAAATCAAATTCAATTGGAAATGCCTCTGAAACCCTTTCGGACATCTCTAATGGTGATGATGATGATGATAAAAGTGTACCCACCAACATCGCAAGGATTACCTATGGCTGCAGAGTCATTCCGGAAGGGAATGATCTACCTGTTGGTTTGTTGTAGAAGGGTGAGTTAAAATCGCTGAATTCCTTCAGTAGTCAACAAAAAGTTGCTAGCTCTTGACAAAAGACTGGCTACTCCACGAACTTAAGTCCGGTCATCAGTTCATAAAACTCCCGTAGGCTACCCCTCCCCGTGTGTGTGTGTAGACCCAGCAATATGAACATTAAAATTTTAGAATATTATAATACAGAATGATATTGCGAAAGAGCGTAAGTAAAGATATACAGTGGAAAATATTGGAATACAATAAAAATAAATTACCTGATTACACCTGAGAGAGTATGGAGGATTAACCTTTATGAATCAATTGTACTACATGTTGAAAAAAGAACAATCTCACCCATACGATACTTCGAATCGTTCCAATAATTTTCTCCAAGAATAGCAGCTGGAGCATGCCACAGGTACACCAAACTCAACCTAAACGCTTGATCCTTCTTGTTTCAACCGCAGAAATGCCTCTGCGTCCTGCTTCCAAAATTCGATAGTGAAAAGGAATCGTCACATCAATTAGGGTTCCGACCAGCTCCAGCGGGAGTTGCGCAGTCATTGCGTAGCCACGTTTTCGGCGATGTATGGAGTATTTTTATTTTGAACGTTCTCGAAAGTTCAATTTTGTTCAGAGCCGCAAAACAATACTTCCGGTTAGAGCTATTACGACACCAACGTACATTTTGATGCACAAAACACTTTTTCTGAGCGAAACTCCCGACGAACACGGCACACGAAACTTTCTTCTCCTTCATTTCTGCCTTGGACTAATAAATGGTCCGGGTTAACTGGATCACACCAACGTTCTTTTCATTACAATCGCAACCAAAACTGATACACCAATCGCGAACGTTAGGATTTAAAAATTTCAAAAATTGGATTAAAAAACTGAAAATAAATGACGGGAGCGAAAATTTTTCACTTCTGTGAATAGGCGCGGCACACTATAACTTTCGGACATCTCTAATGGTGTTCAGAAACCCCTTAAAACGCCTCTGAAATGCTATCAAACGCCTCTAAAACCTCTAGGAATGCACTTTAAATGTTCCTGAAACACCCTGAAAATCTCTTAAATACCTCTGAAATGACTCTGAAATACCTTGAAACGCCACTCAAACCCCTTGCAACGCCCTTTTAAAGGCTCCCGAGATCCCTTGAATTACCCATCAAGCCTCCTGAAACGTCCCTTAACCCCCTTAATATGATTGAAATGCCTCTGAATTCCCCGCAATCCCATTCAACAGCAACATATCTTGACAGAACGCCCAGAAAAGGTTCCTCAAATCCCCTGAAACAGCCTCTCAAAACTCCCCTGAAGCCACTTTTCCTGGCTCTCTGCGAACTTTCTAGGGATGCCTCTAGAAATTTTCGGACCAGATTTTTTTGAAAGCTGAACGAAATCCTGAGGTTTCAGATAAATTGATGTCGACGTCATTGATAGATCCCTGCTTAGGTCCCACACAAAACCGCAAAAATACTAGCTGGATTACTTCTTAGATTTTTAGTGAAATTCTTGATGATGCGGATATCCATGAAAAATTCTTGAAAAAAAACTTAATATTTCTACGAGAGTTTTGGTCCATTATTCTTCGCAAACGCCTGGTAGGATTCTTGCCGGATTCTTTCTATGAGTCCTGTGTGAATCATGCAAATTTCTCTTTCGTTCCCTATAGCACCTTCTGGGGCTCTTTTTGTTCTCATTTATTCAATTGATTTTTCCTCAAACAGGAAATAAATTTTAAAGTGAAGGCATAATTTTTGAAATGCCGCGGTGCACTTCGCAAGACTTTGCAGTGCACTAAGTGCACCGCGCTGCACGATCTGAAAACCCCAGCCTAGGAATTCCTATTAGAATTCTTCCAGAAATTACAGCTGCTAGCTCTTCATAAATTCTTACTAGATTTTATCCAAAAATGCTTGCTGAGATTTCTCAAGTATTTTAAGCTGGAATGTTTCCAATAATTGCTCCAGGAATTCTTGGCGGTATTGCATGCGAAGCCGAAAAAAAAATCTTGGATGAACCCCACCGGAAATATCTGGAAAAATTTCGGTAGCAGTCATGGAGCAATCCCATTCCTAAAAGAATCCCATGAGGACGTAGAGAAGGAAAATTCCTAGAAAAATTGTCTGGGAGCAATTATTCCATGAAGAAATTACAGCAGTAACTGCAGAAAGAATCTCATCAAGATACCCCAAAGGAAATCTTTGATCTTTTTTTTTTTTAATCCAAATAAGAATTCTTGGAAATATATCTAGAGAAACCACAGGAAAAAAATATGGAGAAATCTCTGCTGGCATTCTTGAGAAAATGCCAAGAAGAATTTCTGAAGGAATCCTTTGTAAAAATCCTGTAGTAAGCACAGAAGTAATATCTGCGAATCCCAGCGGACATTCCTAGAGGAATTCCCAAAAGAATCCTGCGAGAAATTTGCGATGAAATTTCAAGAAGAATTCTTGTAGGAATCTATGGAAAAACCTCTTGAGAAATTACCTGAAGAGTTTTAGGAGGAATTCTTAAAGACCGGTTCAGAAAGTATGGACGCAGTAAGAAAATACTGGCATTTCAAAACTATTGATGACTAGTTCTTTTTGAAAACTACATCCTGTTGGTCAACCTATTTTCTCAGCATTTGTATAGCGGTTTTTGCGATTTCAACAGTGTGTTTCAAAATACATGATCTTTCAGCCGAACATCATTGATAAAATGTGCACAAACGATGTACAGAGTTTGAAAGGTCACTCAGGAAGTCAACAAAATATGATGCGAGTAAGTGAGAAAATCGTTCAACGGTGGGGATAACACGTTTAAGTATAGGCAAAAATTGGGTAATAAATGAAGATCCTGATAACCCTCGTTTGGATAAACAAATAATAAAGGTGTTTGAGCACAAGAAAAAGCCTTCTAACTAACACATAGCGGGGTATGACCAGAAAAAGTTAGCATTTCGAATTCCAATGTTCATCGTGGCAAAGAACGTTTGAATTTTTAATCCTATAGTACAGTGCTTCCCAAACTGTGCGCCGCGGCGCCCTGGTGCGCCGCGAACATTCTTCAGGTGCGCCGCAGGATCTTGAATCAAAACCAATAGTTCAAACTCTAATTTTTCAAAACATGATACACCTTTTATATGTTTTTGATTTATTTAGTAAAACTAGTGTCGCCTCCCAACCTTTTATAATTCAATTCCAAATCCTTGTCTTCTTGAGGAAGACTTCGAAAAAGAAAGTCACGCAAAGGGAGTTTTCCTCTTCCAAAATTTTAATTGAGGTAAATATTTGACGAAACCTTGAATTTTCAAGTGCACTAATTAGAAAACCAAAACTTCGGTTTGCACTGAAAAGATGATCGATAAGTTTCCTGTTGGTGATAGCTTATTGAATAACTTTGCAGCGCAAATCAACATTCAGACCTTCAGATTTGTACTTGAGGTTTGGCGTTGTCATATCTCCACTTTAAAAAATAAATATTCCATAGTCTTCTAATGGTTTACAGAACTTGCGATATCCTAATAAAAGTTTTGGATTTTTACCAAGTTTTTAAATTACGGAATTCTAAAAATGTTCTTTGAGATTCAGAAATTATTAAACAACAATATATTATTCAGCTTGGTTTTCGAATTTATCATTAGCAAGCAAGTGAAGTTCTTTCCAGAATTATTACTGTCAATCATGGCCTTCATGCTGTTTCAAACGTTTTGGGACAATATTTTTATTGACATCACTATCGTAAAGCAATTCTAAAACGAAAAAAAAAAACTTATCGCCGTCAGTTGTCCAGACAGGTTCTAGATAATCTATTTTTATATCCATTTTTTTCCAAATTTCGGGAAATTGCTTCATTTTGAAAATATCCCCACAAAATATTTTGTTTGTAAAGTTCTGTGAATCTTCAAATAATTTTCGTTAAAACAATTCATTTTAAGATCCTTTATTTCAGATTTGAAGAAAACATAACATAGACGGATTTTTTTACGATTTGTATTTGAAATTTTGAACTGAAAGAGTTAAAATGATAAAAAATCTTTGTTAAAAGTTGTTGGTGCGCCGCGACATTTTCGAACTTTTCAAAAGGCGCCGCGATAGCAAAAAGTTTGGGAACCTCTGCTATAGTAAGCAGAAACAGCCAGAACGAAGCCCGAAACTAGAACTATCGGTCAGGCCCGGACAACTGATGACCAGGTGCGTCCATACTTTCTGGGGCAGTCTTTATTATGGAGAGTCGACTTCCTGGGGGAATGCTATACAGTTGACTCTCTACATCTCGATATTGAAGAGACCATCGAGATAGGGAGAGACCGAATTCACGAACGAATTTATTATGCACACTAGATTGAAAAATCGTCCGTAACTAGGAAAACCCGTCAACAAACAGGTGTCACTTCGTCTTCACAGAATGTTTTGCACCCAAAAAAGGAGATCTAGCAACCTGTGAAAACGGGCATATCGACATATGGAGCGAAAATCTAGAACAAAAACGATCGAGATCGCATCGAGATAGAGAGATATCGAGATAAGGAGAAAGGTAAAATGTATGCACATTGAAGGGACCGATCAAACCATCGAGATAGGGAGAGATATCGAGATGTAGAACATCGACATGTGGAGAGTCGACTGTAATCAATGCTAAATGACAAAGGTGTAAGTTTCAATGGAAAAATAGTTATTTCAATTGAAAATCGTAAAGGAAAACACTTTGTATATCTAAAAACAGCCCTTTTAGAATTCGATTCAGTGACGCACGAAAAAAAAAACTCCGGCTACATGAACCATTCAGACGTTCTCTGTCCACTTTTATAAACTAAATAGTTGGTAGAATACACAACAAGGTGCAGAATGAAGATTTTTACAGCACGAGTTGTACATAATTACGATGAGTGCTGTAAAAATCGAGTTCTACACCGAGTTGTGTACAACTTTTTTTCAATTTTATAAATTACCACTTGAGGATAGTTTTCAACAAAACTTTTTATCAAACTGCACAGTGCACACTGTTGTTCATAGTCATGTTTAAGAAAGTCTGATCGTAGCAGGTTATGCTGTGCAGTTGTCACAAATTTTTAAACCTGCGCCCAGAAAGCATTAAGAAGTTCACCAAAACTGAAAACAGTGCTGTAATGTTTCATTACGCAACGCAAATCAGTGCTGTAATGAGCCATTACAGCACTGCTAATTTGGTGTGGGAAAGTAGGCCTCTTCTTGGCACATTTGCGTGAGATGAGAATTTGCTAAAAAAAATTACAGTATACTAAAACACATAGGGTGCGGGCACCGGTTTTGGCCAGTCTAAGAGAAATCATTTTTATAAAAATAACCAATAATCCAATGGAAACAACCAATGCGTCAAATGAGAGGTTTATATCTATACTTTATAAGAAGAATGCAGAAATCAAGCTAATACTTGATTTTTGTATTAAAAGGGGCACTGGCCAAAATAGAAGCATTGCCGCAGTTTTGGCCATATTCTTAGCTTTGGTTTCTATTTTGGCCAATCACGTGTATTTCTTATGGGAGTGGTCAAATTGGAAGCACCCTGGCCAAAATAGACATATGGGAGCTGATTTTTTAAGAAAAATTATTTTTTTCTTCTAGTTTTTAATCAAAATGTATGGTTTTCACAGCTTTAATCATCATATTACATTAGAATCTACTAATAAAAAATAAATTTTTGCCGATTTAGATCGTAAAAGGCCGAATACCACACTATGGCCAAAACTCCGGGCTGGCCAAAACTGAAGCTTCTACCCTATAAGTACCTATTGTTCGCTGAACGGCAACATTTTTAGTTCGTATGCACTGACTCGGGCCTACTCAGATTAGCTGTTACGAACTATGGATTCAGTGCTATAGCAAAAAGCCAGTTTCGTCTCAGTTGTAACGTTCAGTTAGGATGTGGACAGTTTCTGAGCACATCCTCTATCCGTGTAAGAAAACTTTAGTAAATTCAATTTAATTACAAAGATGATGATGATTGAGTACCCACCATCAGCGCAAGGATTACCTATGGCTGCAGAGTCATACCATACAGAGTCATGGCATACAGAGTCAATTTAATTTCAAAGATGATATAGCTAAACTGAAAAGTGACCTGAAAAGAAATGTGAGTGTTTCTATCTTACATTCCCTGTAAATGTTGAATGAACTCCATACAAATATCAAAAATTTGGTATGAACAAAAGTCTATGAGGGGGGAGGGGGGTCTGAGATGGCCAAATTTTTGTCTACGTGGTTTATGAACAGCCCCTATCTAAAATCATTTTATATCTCATGCATGCACCTCATGATTCTTTTAAAAAATGTCTGACTTTCCTGTCAACATTTAAAAATAGAAAATCAATCACTTGAAGACTTTTTACAAGTAAAATTCGTTTATGGAGCAGGTAAAATACGAGGTAAAAAAACAGCAAAAAAAACCATTAAGGAAAATTGCTTCATTATTGCCCTACATCATCATTGTCTTTGTCGCCGTCACCGACAGAAACATTATGAGACTAATGTGCCTATTGTAGGAATTTATTTCCAGAGGCGGTAGGCGAAATCAAAAAAGCAATATTTTCCCAAAAACAAAACGCCCCTTCTTTCGTGCCAGACAATGCCATCCGTTAGTTTGCAAATTAGGCAGGTAATCAAAACATTATCATCGGTTGACTAGCCGACGGACACTTTCTTTCAGCATCCATCGAATGTGTGTGGAGGTAAATGAATGCAAATATACGAGTTTTTTATATATGAATGTGTTAGTATAGGTTAGAATGAACATTCGTTTTATTGATCAACCAATTAAATGAATGCACCAGCAAATTCAGGCAGGACCACGACTGCTATTTTATATCGAATGTCATACGCTGATCGCTTTTTTACTCGATTCTCAAAATCGTACCATTCAACATTCTGATGTATGATTTTAATTTTTGTAAATAATGACTTCATAGGCTAATTGGAATACATAAATGACCCGATTTTGTCAGCCCCTTTTCGGAACACACTTTTTGCTCTCCTTTAAAACCTAAATAGTTTTTCGAACTTTTCATCTCTCTATGTTTTGCATTTCAGCTGTAATTTAATGATAATCATTAAATAATTGGGAGTGTAGAATTAGCAACTAGTTAAAATACACATAAATAAAAACAAAAAAAAAAAATAATTGGTTAAAGTTTGTCCGAAAGATAATGAAATCAAAAAGTTTGTCGCAGAATGGGGCTGACAAAATCGGGTCCTTACTGTAGTACTTGTTTGTTGACGTAACTCAAACACGTTTTTTTTACTTTCAATTATTGTATTTACGTAATATTCTCGAAGTTGAACGATAATAATTTAAGAAAATTTCAATTTGGGAAGGCATAACTTACTGTCTTTCTCATCTTTTTTTTTACATTTGAGACGAACAAGTGAATTGTTTTAAAATGATTTGTTTTAGTGAGCTTACAAATCGCGTAAATAGAGAATTTAAACTATGTAGGGCCTGATACTATTTGGGCATTTTCCGCTTTGACAAAATCAAATTTATATCAATTGACTTGAACTAAGCAAATCGTCTTAAAACCGACGCAGTGTTGGAGGAAGTGTAAGTAAAGTATTTATATGGGCACTACTTCATATTTTTGAAATTTATGCTCAGTGGTTTACAATCCGGTGTAAATTGTTGCAGCTATATTTTTAATATTAGTGCTCGACTTCTACTGATAATGCGCCTTCGAAATTCACAACTGACAATACCGTCAGTAAGGATCAGACGTAGTCCTCCACCACTCCAAACTACAGTCTCTATATATGGGTCATTCCGCGCCAAGTGACCGAGCGCTTGCAATCGACCATCACGGATTTGAACGAAATTTGGCTGAAACATTCGTTTAGATGGAAAAAGAAAAAATCCAAATTTTGGTGCTGATCGGATCACCCCTCGGCCCGTAGCAGCACCCCTCGTTATGGCTGATATGAAAATTATCCTCTCCTTCTTTTATTTTTATCATTGAAACGATTGCACATACACATTTTCGACCTTCGTTTTTTCAAAGGAAATCATTCAGGGAGTCCAGAAAAAAAATTTTTTTTTGATACAGTGTTGCCAGATATCTTATTTTTTTAAATTTAAAACTAAAAATCGATTTTTCTCAAAATTCGTATATTTTAATTTAAAAAAATTTGAATCCATCGTGTTCATCAGAAAACATTGTTTGATGCCATATAAAGACATTTTGTGCTGATTTGAGCAATAGCGAGTATAAGAAGGATTAAAAAAATGGGACAGTGTCGCCAGTTTAGCTTTTTTAAATATACCATGAAACCTAATCTTCAAGTGTTTGACAATGTACAGGTTATTCTGAAAAATTGCACCATGTGTGTTGCAAGATGTGTGAGCAAGATAAAAACAATACACATCTTCTCTAACGACCTTGTTGTTGATTGACAAACAGACGTAACACCTAGAACATTTTTTTGTGAAAATCCATTGCCTAGTTCACACTATCATCACCTGGTGGAAATGTTTCACGATACACTGCATTGTACAATATCGTCAACAGAAGGCACTAGTGTGAAACGTCAAACGCATAGAAAACGATGCGCCACCTCTGGTTGTGAAAGCTACAACTATGAAGGTTTAAAAAAAATCATTAAAACCGTGGTCGATGGAAATTTCGCCAATGTTACATCTGTTTGTCTGTGTTTTCTTGTTTATGGTCCTATCTGACAAAATGACCCAATAATTGACAGTTATTGTTAGTTCGATAGGTTTATTGCAAAAGATGGGGATACATTTTTAAAATATAAAATGTATGTATGTATGTATTGTGAAATTCATTTTAATTGTCATTTTATTCATTTTAATAATGTTGTAGATGGAAGTGTTGCCACACATGTCACTTTTGTTGTAAACATCTAATTTACACGAAAGCTTCCGTGAATAGATAACACCAAATAAAAACACATGATTTCCGTATTTTTTTTATACATATCGAGCATATTTGGCAGCACTGCATGAGTAGGTATGAGCATAGCTGGCAAAACAATTCATGATTGTTACTCCGTGATTGGTCTCAGCAAACGATGGGCCTTTTCATTTGACGTCTTAAATCAGCTGATTGTTCGGGCGTTTGACAGTTCTTCTATGAAGATGACACGTTCTTGTTAGCAGCTGTTGTTCAAGCTTTGTAAAAAGAGGGGGGCCGTAGAGTAGTTGTCTACACGTCTGACTGATAATCAGATGGTCATGGGTTTGATTCCCACCCCTTCCACCCTTTAGATATTAAGGGAAGCCGTCTACGGACGTAAAAAGAATAGGAGTCTACGGACATAAAAAAAAAAAAAAAAAAAAAAAAACTGTCAAATTGAAAAATAAAAGATAAAGCAGAACTGAAATTTGTAAACTCCACCGGAGTCGATAAAACAGAACACAAAGAAAAGCCATTGTAAACTCCACTGGAGTGTAAACAGAAACAGGTTGGACATATAGCCTCAGATGCTGGTCCATTAGTAGTAGGTGGTACACAAAAGAACAGTACCACCGACCAGATATAAGAAGAAGAAGAAGAAGAAGAAGAAGAAGCTTTGTAAACAAATGCATGCACGGATCTGTCACATGAAAAGGCCTATTGTCGCTTTAGTTTGTGTGTTTGCTTGTCAGCGTCGACAGCTGCCACTTCGATCACTCACCAGCATTCTTCATCATTCGCCATTCAATCATTCGCTTGCGATCCATACTGCGACGAACGGCAACGAATATTGCCCGTTGTGAAGATTTTCCGATGCAAATAGGGTAATTCGCCAATTGTTGAACGGTTAGTAACGACATTTTGGTTTTCGTTTGTTTTTCCGTGCATAATTCCCCTTTAGTTGAAAAATATCCAGTGAACGTCTAGATCTATTTATCCCTTATACTGCCCTTCGAATTTGTATTCCCTTAAATTCCATTTTCTAAGAGAAAATAGAACATTTGTATGGGAAGTCTGTAACCCAAATGTTGAACGCTTCCTTAAGCTAGCTCATCCTAATGTTGGACGGTTCTCGCCAATTGTTGAACGGGTGAAGCTTTGTTCGTAATTGATGACGTATAACCCGACATCAACCTATCATTCACCTGTTTTCATTTTGGCCACCAAACCCAACATAGACATGACAGTTACCCGATGTGGGTCCAACAGTGGTCCAACATTTGATAAAAATTGACCCGACTTTGACCCGACATCCGATATTTTCTCACCCTGGCGGATTTTTTCCGGTTTTTTTGTGTTTTGTGCCCAGCTAGTCCGAGCTAGTGACAATTCATTTAAATGACAAAGAATCGCACATTTGAAGAGAGCTCTAGTGGACTGAAACCGGTTTAAAGATAATTAGATGCAAAAATGGCTGAAAAGATTTTATTAGAAGCGAAAACGTTAAAAGAAAAGTACGCCTGAAACTCTTCTGGAAACCCATGGGACCCACGTAACCCCCAAGAACACTCATGGAACGACCCTGAAATCCCTTGAAAACCCATGGATTGCTCCTAAGCCTCCTGGAACGCCTTGAAATACTCCTGGGACCCCCTAACACTCTGAATTCCTCTTGAACACCTCTGAAACGCCCTTGAAATCCATTGAAAACCACTGGAATCTTTCTGAAGCCCACTGGAACACCCCTAGAACATCCTTGGAACGCCTTTGAAACCCCACGAAATGTACGGTTAGGTAAACTGAAAAAAAAAAATCTAGCAGTCATGCTAACATCGTAGGTTATGCCAGTGTTCAACATTTGGATCATGGATGCATAATGATAGTGTGATAAGAAAAATATTTTTTTCAAATTAAATTACAATAAAAATGTGATTTTAAACAATGTTAAACTGTTAATGACATCCTTCCAGTTCTTGTAACTATGGTGTGCCTTTGATATTTGTGGTCGATTTGCCCGCAAAGCTTAGTTCGTAACAGCAGTTTCTTAAAATTAATCTTAAGAATTGTGCAGTTTTCGTGTCAACAGCGGTACAAAATTTTCAATCAATTTTTTTGACGAAAAATATGTATAATTTTGTAACTTAATTAGAGCAATATAGTGACCCACATGTATATGCATCTATATCATACGTTTACGTTGGATGGAAATTACCTAAGTAAGATTTATAATAAAATATTCAGAAACTGTTCAACATTTGGGTAGTGTTCAACAATTAGCTAATTACCCTAAATGGTTAGGCTCATTTTCAGCGTAGGTGCGTTATAATGTTTGCTTACAATGCAACACTATCACCAAATGCGTACCTAACAACACAGCGTAAAATATTCACCATGACACGGTCTGGTTTGATATATGTGGGCCCACGCAAGAAAAATCCCACGCATCTAATTTTTGCGCATGAGTCTAAACAGGTGGAATCTCCGCAATATCCATGTCAAGCAACTTGCGCATGGCCTCCCACTGGTGATGGGGTTGCGTGTTTGATCGCGACAATCCGTTTGCTGCATCTTTTTCGATTCGATTCAGCAAAGAGGAGTGAATATGAATGGAGAGAGGCGATTATACCGATTTTTAATATGATACGATACATTGTCGATCTGGGAGTCACCTATAAGTGATCAAACAATCGATTTGATTTATCGGAATTAACCTTCGCGTACAACCGATCTCTTTTCCATGCAAAAAAAGCCTAATAAAAGTAGGTACTAACCCTTTAGGGAGCAAACGCCACTAATCCATTTCACTCAGAAATTTTTGTTGCTTAAATCTATCAAATTTGATTTGGTAAAACAAAATATTTTGCATGAGTCGTTAGTTTAGAAGTTAATTGACCAATTTACCTTTTGATTGTTTAAAAAAATATTTACATGCTTAATGGCTGGCAGACAAAAAAAAAGCCTAAAATCGCATATTTTACCCTATAAATTGAGGTATAGCTCAAAATTCTGACGTGCTGGAGCAAATCTGAGCCCGGATTCGGATTCAGCGGCCCAAAATCTGTCAGAGACACATAAGTTTGCTCTTGAGACAGATCAAAAGTTAAATTTCGTTACGCTGTGTTATCTAATTCCAGAGGATATTATACTACAAATTTTATCATATTCCATATTTTCTGTTCAGCTTTTGAAACTAGCTGTGGGTCATTGAATGTAGTTATATCGAAATCACATTTTCAGCACTGTTGCTTATAAATACACCCATGAAATGTTTTCCTGAATGTATTTTACGTTAATGCTGCCAAATGTACTAAACCTAAATGAAAAAAATTAATTAATTAGATTTTATACTTAAGTTCACATAAAATTAAGATTTCTCCAATAAATATTACATACTAGCTGTCCCGACAAACGTCGTTCTACCTGCCTACTGTGTGTTTTGACATGCATCTCTGTAGAAAAAGGCCCCGCAAAACGGAAATTCAAAATTTCTCGTGTTCGGTGTGTTCGCGATCGATTTTCCCAATTACTTTTCGTGCGAACTCGTCGGAGCCCTGCACGAATGAATCACTGAAATTATAGTGTAGATCCGTTGGCCCGTTCCCGAGCCTATTTGTGACATACAAACACCATTCCATTTTTATTTAAATAGATTTGGCAGCACTACCGTTCAGATAATGTTGAACTATATGAAATTTGTTTAGAATTGATGATCTCAATAGAATTCATATGATACTTTATATGAAAAAATGAATATTTTTTCTTAAAAACGCTATATCTCAGGAACGACGCAAATTACCTAGGGGAGTTAAGCTTTTTCGATCCAAAAACGTCTGATAAACACGATTGAATCAAATTTTTTATAATCAAAATATACGTATTTTGAGAAAAATCGATTTCTAGTTTTAAAATTGAAAAATATGATATCTGGCAACACTGTATCAAAAAATAACATTTTTTCTGGATTCCCTGAACGATTTCCTGCAAAAAATGTGTATGTGCAATCGTTTCAATGATAAAAGAAAGAGAGGATAATTTTCAAATCGGCCAAAACGAGGGATGCTGCCACGGGCCAAGGGGCGATCCGATCGGCACCAAAATTTGGATTTTTTTCTTTTTCCATCTAAACAAATGTTTCAGCCAAATTTCGTTCAAATCCGTGATGGTCGATTGCAAGTTTTCACATTTTCTCGGTCACTTCATATGGAATGACCCATATACAGTCTGGCGGATAGAACTATCGAGGCCAATTCGATCGGAACCAATTGAACTTGACATTTCGAGAGAGCTTGAATATGAGGGAATATTGTATCCGTAAAGATAATAAAGAAAACACAAAGTCTGTCGAAAGCTTGAACTTTTTCTAGTGCTGCTGGTATCTTTGGTTGGCAACTCCAGTTGCCAGCTCTTAGGATTTTCTATTCACCAGACTGTATGAAGTGACTGTACTCCAAACGTATTTCCGATTATCGTTACAATACAATACTACCTAGTTTCAGGCGGGTATACAGCTCTGATACCGTTCCAAATGTTTTGGAGATAATGTCCATGTCGCCTGCAAAGCACAAAAATTGATCAGATTTTGTGCACATTTCCGCGCCGCGCCGTGTGACGCTGTCACTCTGGCCGGCACCTTATGCAGTTATGCACACCGTTCATCGTTGATCAGTCTGGTGACCTTCCCATGAAGCCGTTTTAGTACATGAGTTTGTCCATGATAACTCTGTGCGGTCGATTCTGTCATATGCCGCTTTGGAAGTCGATGAACAGGTGATGCGGCGAGATAATGCATTTACAGTTTTACTGGAGGATTTGTCGAGCGGTGGAGGGTCGGCCGTCGATGAAACCAGCTCGATTACTGCCCACGTACTCATTCGTTTTAGCTTATAGACGACGGAAGATGATCTTGGATAGCACTTTTTAGGCAGCATTCAAAATTGTGATCGCTCTGAAGTTCTCACACTCCAAATGGTCGCCTTTCATGTGAATGGGACAGATTACCTCCTCTCTCCTCTTGTTGGCGTAACGTCCTCACTGGGACAAAGCCTGCTTCTCAGCTTAGTGTTCAATGAGCACTTCCACAGTTTTTAACTGAGAGCTTCCTCTGCCAATGACCATTTTGCATGTGTATATCGTGTGGCAGGCACGAAGATACTCTATGCCCAAGGAAGTTAAGGAAATTTCCTTTACGAAAAGATCCTGGACCGACCGGGAATCGAACCCGTCACCCTCAGCATGGTCATGCTGAAAACCCGTGCGTTTACCGCCTCGGCTAGATTACCCTTCCCTTCCAATCTTCCGGTAATTATACGGTTTCCCAGATCCTGACTTTCAAACGGTGCCCCAGCCAGCAATTAGGTTGCTATATCGAAATTGCAACTGAAATAGTCGCACACATACAGCACCAAAGAAATCGTATTCTATGCACGAAACAGGCATATACTGAAGTGGAGGCCATATCGAAACATATATCCGATTACTGCGATTCCATCCAGCATGATTTACGATTTCTTGAAAAATTTCTATGATTTCGTCGATTTTCTTCGTCTAAATATACGATTATGTGAGATCTTATAGCGATTGAGTGTACCGATATACAACCCAAGATTTTCAAATTAAAGAAATCAATTGGTGTTCAGTGGGAACCAAACTTAGGTCCTTTGATTGAGAACTACGCGTTATCTCTATTGGCTATACAGGTCGGACTCGATTATCCGGAGTAGGATGATAATTTTGCTGTTTCTATAAGTATCTCATGAAATTAGTCATATCAATCTTCATAAGACATTCTTATGTATTACAGTAATAGCAAAATTTATAAGGTACCTACCTTGATACCTTGTTGGCTACAAAGTAACTTTACTCCAACGCCGAGCGTATAGTAGAGCACCATCTTCGTCGGTCTTGGGCGATGTTCCTCCAGTTTCCCCGAACGTGTAGGGATCGTAGAACTTGTTCAACCGCTTGCAGCCAGCGAGTTCGCGGCCGCCCACGAAGTCGCCTACCTCTACCGGGGTCTCTTCTGAATATTGTTTTCGCTATTCTTTCTTCCGACATTCGCACTACGTGTCCAGCCCACTGAAGTCTGTCGTATTTTATACGTTTTACAATATTCGCATCTTCGTACACTTGGTACAACTCGTGATTCATGCGTCTGCGCCACACTCCATTTTCTTATTTCCCACCGTGAATTGTCCGCAGCACCTTGCCGTCAAAAACTCCAAAAGCTTTTCGGTCTACCTCCTTTAACGTCCACGCTTCGTGACCGTAGAGGGCAACCGGAAGAATCAGCGTCTTATACAGAGCGAATTTTGTTTGCGTTTGCAAATTACGGGACCTAAGCTGGCTACGCAATCCGTAAAAGGCACTATTCGCAGCTGCAATACGCCTTTTCACTTCACGGGAAACGTCATTGTCACATGTCACAAGTGTTCCAAGATAAACAAATTCTTCAACAACTTCAAACACTTCCCCATCAATCACTACCTCAGCACTAACACCACTAGGCCTGCTTCTGTCTCTACTCGCTATCATGTACTTCGTCTTGGTAGAGTTAATCGTCAAGCCTATCCTCGGTGTCTCTCTCTTCAGAGGACCGCAAAACCGAGGAGCATGTGCGACCGTGTGATGATAGAGCCATTCCTTTTCACGCCTGACCTCCTAATTGCTCCTTCGAGTGCAATGTTGAACAATACATAAATTTGAAAGAGCATCTCCCTGCTTCATTTCATCCAAGGTCACAAACGACGTAGATACTTCGTCCGCGATCCGAATACTTGATTTTGATCCATCCAGCGTTGTCAGTCTAATTAGTTTCGCCGGAAAACCATGTTCTGGCATTATCTGCCAAAGCTCTTTTCTTTTCACTGAATCGTACACTGCTTTAAATTCAATGAACAGATGGTGAGTCTGCAAGTTATATTCCCGAAATTTATCTAGGATCATCCGCTGGACAAACATTTGATCCGTCGTTGATCGGCCCTCACGAAAACCAGCCTGGTATTCGCCGACAAAAGACTCCTCAAGAGGTCGCAGTCTGTTGAACAGAACACGACACGCGACAGTATCTTATGCGCCGGATTTAAAAGGGTAATCCCTCTGTATTTGGCACACTCCAGTCTTTGCCCTTTCTGGGCTTCGTGGCCGTGCGGTTAGCGGCGTCAGTCGTCTAGGCGTTTCGTAAGCCTCGGAGCGCGGGTTCGATTCCCGCTCCAGTCGGGGAAAACTTTTCGTCAAACGGAAAATTCTCCATTGGGCCACTGGGTGTTGTGTGTGTTGTCCGTTGTCTCGTGTTAGTGTAATGTTCAGCCTGTGAGCCTCTGGCTGAAGACGGTGTAGTGTCTTTTTTTTTCTTGTAGATTGGGCATATGATGCCATCCAACTAACTGGTGGGCAATTCTTCATACTCCCAAATCTTTATAATAATCTGGTGGGTTGATTGATGTAGCTGCTCGCTTCCGTGCGTAAGAAGTTCGACCGGGATCTCGTCCTTTCCTGCAGCCTTGCTGTTTTTCAGCTCCTTAAGGGCCTTTTTAACCTCATCCAGTGTTGGTGGTTCCACTGCTTGACTGTCATTCATTATGTTAATCCTGTTCCTGGGTGCTCCTTCGCTGCTACCATTCAACAAATCTTCGAAGTGCTCCTTCCACCTGGCTGCCACCATTGTTTTGTCTGTCAGCAAATTTCCTTCCAGGTCATTGCACATGGCGGGCACTGGCGCAGTCTTGTACCGCGCGCCATTGACAGTTGCATAAAACCTCCTCATATCGTTCCTGTCCATACTTTCCTGCGCTTCAGCAATAACACTCTCTTCATGTTGCCGTTTTTATCTGCGGTGGATTCGTTTCTCTTCTGCTCTTGCAACCCTGTGCCGCTCTCTGTTCTGCCGGGTACCGGCCACTAGCATTCGACTTATGGCGGCATTCTTTTCGTTCGTCACTCGTTGGCAGTCCTCGTCAAACCAACCATTACGTTGGCGTCGCTGAACGGTACCTATCACCTCTTGCGCTGTTGTTGTCACTGCTTCGTGGATTACTCCCCATAAGCTGTTGACATCTCCAGATCCGTTTGTCTCTCCTATCCTCTCGTCTAGCTTCTGATGGTACTGTGCAGCAACCCCTTCGGCTGACAAGCGATGGATATTGAAACGCATCGTCCTGTTGTTTCTTGAACTCGTGACGATGGATTATCGCGCCCGAATTTTTGCGGCTACAAGATAATGATCCGAGTCAATGTTCGGGCCTCTGTAGGACCTCACATCTATGACGTCCGAAAATGTCGCCCGTCGACCAGCACGTGGTCTATCTGGGAGCAAGTGTCACCAATCGGGTGTCGTCAGGTGTGTTTTCGGATATTCTTACGTGCGAAGTAGGTACTGCTGAATGTCATCCCTCTAGCAGCAGAGAATGTCACAAGGCGCAGACCATTATCGTTGGTAATAGAATGAAGGCTTTCCGTTCCAATGACAGGCCGAAAGAAACTTTCTCTGCCGGTCTGCGCATTGGATCTTCGATGACTATTTTGACATCTTGTTTTGGGCACTCTCCGTAGGCCTTATCAAGGCTCTCATAGAACTCATCCTTCTTGTCATCGGGTTTGTCGTTCGTTGGCGCATAGATGCTGATCAATCAGGCTGTAGTTGAAGAACTTGCCCTTCATCCTCAACACACAGATTCAGTCGCTTATCGGCTTCCACCGAATAACTCGCTTCATCTGCTTTCTATTTAGGATAAATTTCGTTAGTTTACTTCACTGAGCGTAAGCCATTTTTCTTCCATAATTTAGAATGTTTCAAGCAGTCAGACTTGGTCAAATTATTGGTGGGGGGGGGGCAAAGCCTGTTTTTTCGGATATTTTGTATGGGAAAATTGAAAAATCGTCAAATATTGGGGGGGGGGGCAAAACTATGCTTGCCCCCCCCCCTAAGTTGACGCCTATGCAAGCAGTAGAAGCTCTACAAAATTGACATTTGGTGTGGAAGGTGCATTTTGCTGTACACATGCAGTGTCGTTCAAAGCAATATTGACAGTAGCCATGAAATTGCGGAAACAGTGATTGAGTTTTGTTCACTACATCAAAAGTTACAGATATTCGATGTGACAAAACAATAAGACCACTTCTTAATGTTGAATTTTGTGATCATTTTAGTGATTCATATTTAGTTTTTTGTAATGGTAATCAGAAATTGGTCCTAATGTTTTGTCGAATCGTATGTCTGTTCATGTAATTAACAGAAAACAGAACTCAATCAATTCAATACAAATAAAAGTCACGTATTTCCATGGAGACTGTCAAAATGTCAGTCAAATCGGTTTAGGGAACATCCATAAATAACGTCACGCAAAAATCGACCATTTCCAACCCCCCCTCCCCACTATGTCACACTTTTTGTATTGGACCTCTGAAATTTTTGTATGGGTCGTCACACTTTGCTGAACCCCCCTCCCCCTCAAAGCGTGACGTAATTTATGGACGTTCCCTTACAAGAAAGCGAGCAACGTCCAGCTGGTCTTATTGTTTTGCCTAACACTGTATTACCATAGGACAGGATGCCAGGATGATCAGGATTTGTATGCTGGCGATGATTCTAAACACTTGATTGACAAAGATGAAAAAATAGCAGTATGCAGAACAACCAAATCTTATGAACGGCTCTAGAAAATTTTGCAAAATCAATATTTAACTTATAAAATCATGATAGCACTACTTCCAAAGTATATGGATCGAATTACATTGTCTAGAGAAGTTCTCAATTTTGGCATAACGTCCCCAGTGCAGTGAGACAGCAAGTTTAAGTGTTTTAGCGTTAGTGTTAGCTAGTGTTTTCGACGGCTATTACATGAGAACTACCTTGTAAATGACCGACCATTTTGCATTTGCATATCGTGTAGACAGTACAAAAATACCCTTTGCCCAAGGAAGTCAAGGAATTTCCCATTCCGAAAAGTGACTGGATCGACCACAAATCGATTTCACTAGCCTCACCATGGTCTTGCTATCTGCACGACTACCGCTGCGCCTATATGTGCCCAGAAAACATAAGAAAATTTAAAATACAATACTACACAATTGACGATGAATGCTCTCAGACAACCACTACTCATAGCAGCGCTCAGAACATTAAAAAATAATAAAGGAAAAGACTCACTTAAATCTTAAACAAGTTACTTTCCTAATTGAACAAATATAGCCACAGATAATTGCTGCAGCCTATGGGAACTCAATCTATAATCCTCTTCGATATTCATCAAACCGTGACCCATTAGTCAATTTTCAACAAATAGGATCCCACTCCGGTCCTCGAAAGAACCAAACTGACGTAACGACTGTCGTCACCCGCTCGACACCCGCTGCTGCCAAGTGTCCTTTAGTTCGTTTTATTTGCATAAAAAGGCGCAGCCAGCAGCGGGGAAAACTGCACCAGAAAAAGATTAGTTCGCCGAAGGGACTGGTGGCGGCACCAAGCTACGCCAACGCGGTGTGGCACGTGTACCTCTTATGGTTCTTTCACTCTCACTCAAATCCTTGTGATTGGATAAATCTCGACGCCGCCCGCCGGCCGGCGACGGCGGCCGTTCGACGTTCTCTGTGGTCAACGGTTTTTGGCTTGAACTCTGGAACATGAAGGGTGGAATTGTCCCTTGCCATCCTCGCGGCACATATTTATTTTTTATTATTTTCCGTTCGAGTCGAAAAATCAGTTCTCACTATTCGAGCGTCGTCGTTGGCGATTCACCCTCCGGGAAAAACTTCGGTTCGTAATAGATACAACCCTAAGTACAATTAATCGAGGGCAGAAAGGTAGAGCACTGCGTTCTACCTAAGCGACCCCTCGTTTTATGAATGATCGTCCTAGAACGAACACTGCAGCAGGATCCTCAGCCCGAATGAACTGTGGTGCTGACTGTGTGCGTGTTACGAATGAATGCCGTCAAAAGCGGAATGAAATAAACCGGGAGGGTACGTGTTTTGGTAATAAGCAAGGACCGCCTCTCATTATCCTGGCAGGCGGCGGCGGTGCGCTTGTATGGGTGTTCTATCGCGTCGCACGCTAGAGGTCCTAGCTAGAGGAAGCTGCACCCAATCAGAGGGAAGCAGTCGTGTGCAATATGCGCTTGGGCGTCAAGTAGGAAAGGATCCTCTTATAACTGCCCGATTTGTGCCGAAACTGGATCAAACCGAGTCAAACTCTCAATGAAGCATCATCCAGCGCAGCGGTGAAAAGTACGAAAAGGATTAACGGTGTGGTACGGATTAGAAGTGCGTAGCTGCGTGTGAAAGTTGAAACAAACTAATGAACTGGTGAAATCAAGTGGACAGCAACAGTGGCGATATAAGTGATCAGAAAATATTTGTGGATTAGCTATTGTCTCAGTGCAAAAAGGATACTTTGCAATCATGCAGTCGCCAGTCAGTTCACCAGAACTTATTGACCCACGATACAGCCATTTGAGGATTCCGGCTTCATCAAGTAAGTTCACGTTGATAATAAATTAAATGGGATAGTAAAGCGAATATAGTTTTCAAACAAACAATTAAATTACTTTTTTCACAAAATGTATCTAATTATGTAGAAATCTGATTCAGTTTCAAATGCCTAAATTCTTGGAAATAGTAACTTAATTACTTAATTGTTTTTGAATGAAAAAGCTAATATTAAAAATAAATAACTACATAGATCGCTTTCAAATGTAGCTTACATTTAACCAGATATATTTTCTCATTTTTATTTAAAAATAAAACAATTGGCAAGTAGATGGCTTAAAAATAATTAAAATTGTTAGACAATCAAGTTACAGGGGATACTCAAAATAACTGGGACAGGTAAAATTTTCACTTCTCAAAAAATGTTCAACTCGATGTAACTTTTAGAAAAGAGCATCAAATATTACTTCAAATCTTAATATCAAATATTAATATCAAATATACCTTTTTCTATAATCTTTATAACTTTGTATAGAATGGTCCGATCTTTTCCAAATTTGAACCAGTGATACACAACTAGTTGATGAACTTACAGTAAAAATGTGAGAATAATTGATGCCCTTTTCGAAAAATTACAGCGAGTTGAACATTTTTAGAAAAGTGAAAATTTTACCTGTCCCAGTTATTTTGAGTATCCCCTGTACTAATTCAAATGAAGCACCAGTGGATAAGACCATCCACGAGCTGAAAGGCTCCCTAATTAAGCTAATAATTAAGCAACCCTCCTATAGTAGAAGTTAAATGTCCAAATTTTGTTCAAAATGCAAAAAGCATGGGCAAAATAAAGTTTAAAAGAAAACATAAATTCAACTACATTCAAGTCATTTTGCGAAGATATTAAAACAACACAAACAAAACACTTCAAGTCACAAAAAGGCCCCTTTTCCAAATCACAATCATTATTTTGTCACTACAGTCATTTGAATCGAAGATCAAAAACAGGAAAGTGAGCGAAAAGAACCATTCATCGCAAAATGAGCAGTTATCGTGCTTTTCCCGGTACAAATATAAAAACATTTCCGGTCTATTGTTCGCGTCCCCAGTTCGTCAAGACGCTCGCGTAACGTACATTTGCAATCGGAGGCGGATCTTGCAATCCGACTCCCGGATGTGCTTTTCGATGCCTTTTGATTGGTGTAACGACTATTTCTAACGGCTTTTCCCTTCCTTTCTGGTTCACTTTCAGGTCGGATCCTTTACGATGTTCCGTGCAAGGTATGTCGCGATCATAGCTCGGGAAAACACTACGGGATCTACGCTTGCGATGGATGTGCCGGTTTCTTCAAACGATCCATCCGCCGAAGCCGACAGTATGTATGCAAATCCAAATCGGAGACACCGTGCACCGTTGACAAAACTCATCGGAATCAGTGTCGAGCGTGCCGCCTGAAGAAATGCTTCGAGGTTGGCATGAACAAGGATGCAGTTCAACATGAGCGAGGACCACGTAGCTCAACCTTACGTAAGCAGATGGCACTTTTCATCGCCAAGGATACACCCCTGCGTCACGAGCTGATGATTCCTCCACCGATCCCGCTGGGTCAGCCAACGATGGGCCTTGATCTGAGCATGCAAAGGAACGCTTTCTTGAGCCCACAGTCCATGGTTCACCCAACACTCTTCCCAGCAATGCAATCACCTCATCCTTTGATCGCTGCCGACGCTATCCGGGAATCAGCTGCGCAGCTCCTCTTCATGAACGTCAA
Organism: Aedes albopictus; assembly: GCF_035046485.1. NCBI lineage: Eukaryota > Metazoa > Arthropoda > Insecta > Diptera > Culicidae > Aedes > Aedes albopictus. The sequence continues at coordinate 152,422,083 of NC_085136.1, read as the reverse complement.
CTTCCTTAAAAACTTGGTACCCTTCACGAAACTACCGCTAGATGATCAACTATTCCTTTTCGAGGAATCCTGGCGAGAGTTCTTCATCCTAGCTGTGGCACAATACCTGTTACCGGTCAACTTCAACCACCTTCTAGTGGCTTACGAATATCTCAACAACAACCGAGGCGAACCCATCCCAGAGTGCATAATCCGGGAAGTGGACATATTCCAAGAAATTCTCACACAAATCGTTGCCCTAAGAGTAGACACCAACGAATTCGTCTACCTACGGGCGGTTGTGCTGTACAAAACGGAATTCGACCCGGAAAGCAGTATATCCAGCAGTAGCAGCGATGGATCGGATTTCATCTCTTCAACATCCAAATCAATCCAGGAAATAAGCACAGTCCGAGCCTTGGAGGATGGTGCCAAGGAGGCTCTTGCCGCCTATGTGAGGACGTGTAGACCTGTTCCGGCAGAGCGGTATCGACTTTTGCTGCAATTATTGCCTGTTCTGCGAAACGTATCAACCTACACGATCGAAGAGCTCTTCTTCAGGAGAAACATTGGCCCTGCTCCATTACTCAAACTACTTCTAGATTTTTACCGGCAAAAATAACTTGAACGTGTCTGTCTATACTAAAACCACGATTCGATCCCGGATGGTCGAATCGCTAAATTGACTGTGATTGATTTGTGTAAATATTAGTTTTAACAAAATGGAATCAAAATTTCTTTCCAGAAGTAAACAATATATGACCAACATAGCTAGATTTACTAAATAAGTGGAATTGTTACATTAGTGAAAATAAGAAACAGTTGCTAAATAAACGAAAACTAAATCAACTAAAGCATCTACGCCTTCAGTCATCCAGACCTTCCCAAGCACCAAGAAAAAGAATTACTGTCCTTAATGATCGGTAATTTGCACAAAAATCTGCAAAAGTTGTTGCCGACGGGTTTTCGGAAGGGATCGAAAGCAACACAGCTAAATTCGTTTCCATTCATTCAAGTTTCCGAACAACAAGCAGTGCCGCCATGCTGGCTTATGCCCTAGCATTTTTTTTTCTCTCATTCTGGGCATTGTTGAATAATCCTCTTCTGTTGCGATGATGGCTGCATCCTCTGTCATGTTTTTCGTCTCACTCAGACGCATTGAAATCACTGCTGGAAATCGACTTATGGTGCGATGATGCGTACGAGGATGGCACACAAGGATATCCCTCGATTGCCGGCTGATGGCTTCTATCGCGTTTCCCTAACTTTGGCGTGCCGCTTTGGGCCTCTAGTCGTTGTTGCGCCTAACTCCTGACAGGCTGCTGCATTTCTAACCGTGGCGTTTGATCGCTAGGTACTATACTATGTACCCCTATTTGCATAACAGTCCCATGTTTGCTGGGTTTCCTATTCACATGGGACTGTTGTGCGAATACTGATGTTCTATAAATGTATGTCCATTCCATACCATGTGCGTAGGGGACCGCATAAAAATTACGTTATAGTTGATAAAAGCGACGTTCTGATTATTGAAAAAGCACACAAGAAAACACAACACTGCCAAAAAGGTGCACGCAGAAAAATAAATTGTGAACACAATTAAATTCTAGTTCAAATCAAACCATTTTTCGGTTTGCTATAGCGACAAACTGATTTCTAGTTAAAACTGAACTGCTCCATTGTTTGATAATACAAATATTTTCATTTGTCGAAATTTTTGACAGTTTGTTAGAGCAAACACAGATTTGGTAGTTTCAACATAAATTACCGGATTGTTTTAAACGACTGCACTTTTGCCTCTAACAAAGCCGGAATGTGATTGTGTTGGTGATGTCTGCTCCTGCGGCAGCTCAGAAATCTATGGTTTAGACACTCGTCGAGCGGATGGAAGCGAGGACGAATAAAAATAAAAGACAAAAAGGCGTAACCGACCAACTTTTTGTGGATGTTGTATTGAATGCCTGCGCGCTGTCCATCACGGCCAAAACTGCACATGGAAGTTGGAGTGACGGATTTGCTACACTTTCTTCGTTGTGGCGATGTTGGGGTAAGGATTTTAAAGATGTGTGAGTGCTTCCGGGCCATGTTTGTGGTCCTCATTTTGTTGATACAAATGAAGTTTCTAACGTTGTATGGAATGATGGGAATTGGACACATTCCAGCGTAACGGGACACCGCGAGGAACTAACTTTCGTGAACAAATGACGTCTGCAATCGAATATAATGTTCATGACCATATGGCATAACAGGTTTTATAACAAGCTTATTAGATGTACTTCCTGATGCAATACTTGATCTATGGGGTTTTGGTTCCAATTTACTTTATATAACATGTTACATTTCGTAACGGGACACCATCGCAGAAATCTTCTTTTTAAAATTTTCAAACTGAAATGCGTATATCAGCTCTGCTATGAGGTTTTGAATAATAGAGTCTTCTAGACATTTCTTCTTTGGATTGATGTGAACAAGATTGCCGAAGTGAGTTTTACTGAGAAATGTATAGTTTAGGATATATTCTTGATTTAGTTTTTGGAGCGCAGCGTTACGCTCGCGTGAAAACAGTGTTTTGCAAATGGTGTCCTGTTACGGCGAAAGACATCTGGTTGTAGATCAAATGCTTTGCTAGATAGAATGTTGATGTCTTCGGCAATGTTTTTCAGACAGATGGTAGCTGTCCGACAGGACACAAATAGGCCTTCAAACCCGCTCTGGCCCTATGGTGACCATCGGAATGGGCCCTGGGGAACCTGTTCCGAGTTTTATTTAGCCTTAACGTACCCGACCCCCGACAACTCATTTTCAAAATGCTGGCATTTCGTCAATTTTCATCCGATTTTTTTTAACTCGCCCTCAATTGATCATACATTGGTGCTAGTTTATTATGCTCAAGTGGCCATGCAATATCCGGAACCATTCCGGCGATATTCCGGATTGTGCTGAGGTCAGGAGGTTACCAAAATGGCTAAAAGTGATTATTTCGTGCGTTGTTGTCTTTGAACCATCGATTTTCAGCGAAATTTTTGTTGCGAAAAGTGAAACACAACTGCGATAACCAGATTTGAATTTGTTGGCCCATCAGGATCCCCGTGACAGGTTCCGCGGGGCCTCATTGGGGACACTTCTGGTTTTCAACCTAAACATGCCGTGTGACATATCAATCTTCATAATTTCGAATGACTAAGTCAGAAACGATAGACTGAAGTATGTATCACCCAATATTGCCACCCGGAACATATAACACAGGTTCCACGGGGGTGCCATCGGGGACATTTCTTGTTTGCACCAAAACATGCCGAGCGACGTAACAATCTTCATGATTTCGAAAGAATGGGATATAAAAAATTGACTTAGATATGCATCAACTGATATGGCCGCTCCGTAACACCTGGAACAGGTTCTGCGGGGGCCTCTCAAACACAACAACACGCACGAAATAATCACTTTTAGTCATTTGGCAAAACAGGCATCAATTGCACAAGATATGTAATCAGAAACAGTTTTATTGTCAGCATCATCCTACTGAATAAATAAGTATAAAAGCGAGGACTCTTATTTAGTAGTCCAGTCTACACATCCTGCCAAATATTTAACTTTTATCACAGAGAACAGACATCTAAGCCCAGTTCCAAAACTGTGTAAGGAAATTAACGGCCATTTAAAATCGGCAACACAAGTGGCAATAGCGTGTCGCTGCAATCGGTTAATTTCCCATACAAATTTAATTCACCACTTGAAATGTTTCAATGCACCACTGACTGTGGCAATATGGTGTTTGGTGGCGTTAGTGTTTTCATCGTGTATTGCTTTGCAACCTTACTCACAGAGAACAGACATCCAAGTCCAGTTCCGAAACTGTGTAAGGAATTTAACGACCATTTGAAATCGGCAACACAAGTGGCAATAGCGTGGCGCTGCAATCGGTTAATTTCCCATACTAATTTAATTCACCACTTGAAATGTTTCAATTAACCACTGACTGTGGCAATATGGTGTTTGGTGGCGTTAGTGTTGTCATCGTATATTGGTTTGCAACCTTACTCAAGTAAAGATTCAAATCCTTACACAACTTTCCAAATGAAATTTGTTCTAGCCTGGATGTCTGTTCTCTGTGCCTTACTCAAGTAAAGATTCAAATCCTTACTCAACTTTCCGAATGAAATTTGTTCTAGCCTGGATGTCTGTTCTCTGTGCTTTTATATGGTTTATTTATCTAACTGGTTCTATCGATTGCAAAACTTCTGATCATTTTTTTATTTAATCATTTATTTGAAGGCTCATGCGTCATAAGAATAAAGGAGCCAATTTCATTTGAAATAAATTTTACATTTTTAAGGGGATTTTTCTTATATTCTATGTTAGTTTTGAGGAACCGTTGAACTTGCCGTTTGGTCGAGGTTAGAGAGAACAAAGTTTTTTTTTGAGGGGATGGGGTTATGGGGGCTTTTCGTTGATATTTAGCACATTAGTAACTATACAAACAAACGGATATCGAGAAGAAAAAAAAAAAGATGACAACCAAAACGACAAGAGGGAGGTCGCTGGACCTTTATTCAATGAGTACTAATTTATGTTGTCACAAAAGTAAAACAACGCCATTTTCGTGATGTATTTTACGCTTTTTTGTTTTCAATACGAACATTAGCTTCAAAATATGTTTGTCGGCATAAAAGTAAATTATACGGTGATGAATGAAGTAAGGAAGGATTGCAACCATCACTTCGGGATCTTCAAGTTTTGAACGCTGCGTGATTCTATAAACCTTTTTATACATCATGGTGGTAATTCATTGGACATGTTAAAAAGGTTATAGCATTTAAAGAGGATGCTGTCACCACAAAACTTAATAAAAAATCTCTTTTTATACTGATCCACCAGAGCTGAGAAGTGGGCTTTGTTCCAGTAGGGGCGGTTACACCAAGACGTATAATGAAAATATATGCACCCTATAATATAATTTCATCATGGTTACAGATTTTTGGTTAAATATTTGATCAAACAAAACTTATTTATCCACTTATGAATGTCTTTAAAATTTTTGTAACGGGACACCCTACGCACCCATTGTAACGCCTAAGATAACGCGTAGATCAAGGTAACCCATATGTTGGAAGAAAGGTCTCCACGAGTACTAAGAGAATCCTGAAAATCATTTTTCTAAAGTTCGTAATAAATTCGTTATTACAACAAATATACTATTTTCGTAACGGGACACCATTAAATTGCGGCTATTGCAAAAAGTGCTTAAAACATATCAAAACCCATTTTTATGAAAAGCTTCCTTTTGATGTATAAAATATACGTTATTATACTACATTGATAAAAAATAGGTTTAATGTTTTCGAACTTTAACATGCAAGCAGGCATATTTGAAAATTATCCATGAAAAATTACATTTTTCTTACATAAAATGCTGTTACTTCACCTAGCTATTTAAATAAGCTACCAGTCAAATTTTAAGTAAAACAAATGGTTTTCCCACGATTGAATCTACCCTTTTTTATATGCTGGAAAGCTTGGGGCGAAACAATCACTTTGAAATTTCACACCCTTGGTGTAGAAGTGCGTGGAATGTGTCATTGGCTTCTTTAGCGGTGTTGAGATAAGTCCATATTCAAAATTTGCATGCAAAACTGAGCTGAAATCCAAATTTTCATGAATTTTGGTGCCCGGGAACCTATTTAAAAATCAGTTTGAAGTTTGTATGGGAGCGATTTGTCGAATCACCCCTCGTCGCATTTTGTACTGGGCGGAGCTGTCAAGCAGTTGATCAGCTGTCAAAAGTTGATCTCGAAAAATCTCTTCGAAATCGATTTTACGTACCAAAATGAAGTTCTAAAAATCTGAAAAAAATCATGGTAGTTCAGAAAAAGGTGCTCTTTCGTATAAAATCAAAAAATCAATACATTTTTCTTAATTTAAAAACCCAATTGGTTGTTTTGATCGATAAACTTTACGTAAGAACAAAGAAATATAACTTTGGGATAAGTAAATGGTCAGTTTGAAAATCAACCATGCGTTTCATTGTTTTAAACAAGCCTCATTTTTATGCGTGTGTAATTTTATGTTTTGTAGGCCTAACATAGACGAGCGACTTTCAAGATTTTTACATTTACATTTACAGGTATCAGAAGACAGAGTCCATCTGCGGCCGTCCTCTTGATACCTAGTGTAACAAGATTTTTGTAGAAGTAGTATAGTTTTTAAAAGTTACCATATCGTCTGTTTCTTGCAATAGGGGCACAACTCAAAATTTGTCAAATTTTTCAATAGTCGTAGAAAAATAATAAATCCAAAGTTCATGAAACAGATAGTCCTTCAGCCTCTTTCTATAATTCAACAATGAAAATTCGTTAACTCTTGTCAAATGATGAGCGAAATCAGTGAACTAGTAGGTGGTGCTTTAAGATTCCCAACTATCAAACGCTTGTTCTGAAAAATCACATTTGAGTTGTACCCCTATTGCAGGAAACCGACGATATCATCTACTAGCGCTGCAGCAATACGTGTAAACTGGGAATAACTTTCTTGTGATAATCGATATGTAGATACAAAGCCGTAGAGTGCGGTTGGCCAAGTTGGCGCCAGCCGTTAAGGCCTAAGGCTAGAAGGAAACAGGATGATGCTCTTGTTTTCTTGAATGTTATCAGTTAGATTTCATTATTTACAGAATTTAAGATTGATCATGTGTTTTACGTCCTTCCATATTCTCAATAATTTGGATTTGATGATTTTGAGAATCTTCTTTTTTGTTTTGAGAAGCTATTTAAGATTTTTAATGGGCAAAACAAAATCAATAAGCTTTCGAAAGTCTAGTGAATGTTTATTTCTGTGAATTCCTAAGCAATGCTCGTTAAGTTCATCCAACTTTTATTTCCAGTAAATGTTTCTTTGGACTTAAACTTTCAAACTAACAAATCTAGCAGAAATCTTTCAAGTTGTGTTTTCACCAAAAAAAACTATCAGTTAGTATTTTTTTTTAATTTTCATTTCCCCAAAACAATTTTAATATTCTTGAAATTGTTTCATAAATTCCACTAGGTATTTGTTTGGAATTTTTGGATTTTCTTCAAAAAATCTTTCAAAAAAAAATCCGAAATTTATCAAGAAGTTCTTTCAGAAACTTTTTCACGGATTCTTTAAAACAAATTTCAAGTCATAAATTCTTCTGATTTTTCTTGAAATATCTCGAAAAAAATTCTAAATTCCTCTAGAAAGTAAGTAAGTCACTAGGGATTGCTCCATATATTTATGGTAGAATAACGGCAGTAAAACTGTCATGAATTTCCTTATTAACTACTCCAGAAAATCATTAATTTGGAATTCATTCAGAAATTTATCACGGTGTTTCGTTGGAAAATCTGCCATTGATACCATCCAAATTTTTTCAAAAAGTTTATTTTGGAAGCCTTCCGTGGATTCTTCCAGAACTTCTTCCTGGGATTGCTTCATAAAATCTTCTAGGGATTCTTTTTCAATCCCTCAAAAATTAATCAAAAAACCTTTTTAGGAATTCTTTCCAAGTTTACTTTCAGAAATTCTACCAGAAGTGATTCTCTACAAATTCTAACATAAGGTGAAATCGTTGCGCCTAAACGGCGCGGAGAACGTAGACGAATCAAGTCAATGTCGGCCACAGTAGATCTGTTGTGGGAGGAGGAGGTGGGGGGGTACGACCTGACATTCCCCTTTCGTGAATCCTGGTTACGTTCATGTGCCTGAAAAGTATCCGAACGAAGTCCACCACTTTCCACCACGTCTAGGACTACCAACTTCACTGTTGACCGACAATGAATTATTACTATTATTACTTTATGATAGAGATTTTCAACCCTAGGCTGGTTCATCTAGTGATGTCGCAAATTAATCGATTATCCGAACTAATCGATTAATCGTTCAACTAATCGATTAAATTTTAATCGAGTAGTGCCTTACTCGATTATTCCGATAATCGATTATTTGTTTCGATTATTTCATCGATTATTAAAAAAAAAGTGTTACAGAGAAACAGTCGTCATACTCTGCTCGCTTCTCATCGATCATCTTTTCTACACTAGTTTGTGTTATGGGATAAAAAAGAACTGGGGTTTGGGACCCTAGAAGTGCCATTGTGAAAGAATTTTTGAAAAATATTGGAACGGGGCTTCACAGTTTATGACCAACGTTTGCATGGGAAACTTGGGGTGTTCAATTGATATGTTGATTAGAACGTGCATATATTTAGGCGCTTTCGAATGCTCACAGCTTTTTAAAATAACATTTGCAGGGTTTTCTTACAATTCTCAATGTTGTCTGGATCAGGCAGAGCCAAAGCTTTGATTGTTTTTTCCAATGCATTGCCACTTGTTCTTGGTAAATCAATAATAATAGAATCTAAATCTGGTTTTGAACCTCTTAACAAAGCGTAATTTTACGAAATGGAATTATTTCTGTAAATTGGAACAGGACTACACCAATAAACGCCTAAACGTATGTAATTCTTTGCAGAAACATGTCCCGTAAACAATCTGCTCTACAGCAACGTTCTGACTATTTTGTCAATAAATGGCCACTTATTTTCGGTAAATCGATCATAGTAGATTCCAAATCTGGCTTGAATCTCTTAATGAAGCGTGTTTTTATAAATTGGAATCATTTTTGTAAATTGAGACAGAAATCTCCATACACCGATAAACGCCTTAAAGTAAGCAATGCCCATGTAATTTCAAATAGATAGAAAGATAGAACTGTTGTGTTAAAAATTTGTATAAAAACTTCGAAAACAACTTAAATAAAGGAAACTTATTATGCGTAGTATATAATCATATGTTAATGTACCAAAAAAATATATATTTTTCATAAATAGGGGGATTAGGGGCATAATGGACACCCGGGGCGAAATGGACACCCCTGTTTTTGGCGAAACCGTTGACTTTTATGTTAAACTTTTAATGCATAAGAGTAAAGAAACAAGTCATGGCCCTATTTTTCAAAAGTACCATTTATATTGTTCCAAAATATCCAAAATATCGTTTAAATTGAAATATGTTTTTTTTATATGGTGAAATTCTTATAATTTCGTAGCAGCAGCAAATAAGGTAGGGGGATTAGGGGCATAATGGACACCCGGGGCGAAATGGACACCCCTGTTTTTGCCGAAACCGTTGACTTTTATGTAAAACTTTCAATGCATAAGTGTAAAGGAACAAGTCATTGTTCTGTTTTTCAGAAGTACCATTTATATTCTTTCAAAATAACCAAAATGTCATTGAATTTAAAGTGTGTTTTTCATATGGTGGATTTCTTATAAATTCGAAGCAGCAGCAAATAAGGTATACCGAGCGTTTGAGTGTGTCCACCATATAAACAAGTGAACTGTTAGCTTATCTACATGTATACGTAGATTTAGCAATGGACGAAGTATTATATTTTTGATCAGAACTTACTGAAAATAGCGATTTCAATGTTGTAGTATAATCGGGGCGAAATGAACACTGGCAATTATGAATGGATGTACGCGCATTGCATACTGTTAGGCGTTTTAGAGAGCTTGGAAAAAATCAATCCGATTATTTTAGCCTAAAATTTATTTAATTAACTTTGAAGTTATGTAAACTTGTCTAAAATGGAGTGTCATATCTGTGGTATTGATCTCCGTTGGCAAATTACTGAACTGGTCGATATTCTCAAAGATACAGCATAAAATATGCAGGGGTGTCCATTATGCCCCGATGGGTGTCCATTTCGCCCCGTACCTTTCCTGCCAGCCCCAAAAAACACACGGTTTTCAATTCATTATTTCTTCACAATAATGACATTCTACCAACTGTAAATGATTGAAATACGTAGGAAACAAGTTAAAGTTGTAAGCCAACTGATAATATGTTAAGTTTTTGTCCGTTATACAGGCCTAACAGACTCATTTGCTTAGGGTGTCCATTATGCCCCTAATCCCCCTATTATGAGTGTTGGAGTGTGTCCACCATAAAAACAATTGATTTGTTACCTTATCTACATGTATACGGAGATTTAGCAATGGATGAAGTATTTTATTTTTGTTCACAATTTACTTCAATTTGGCGCTGTCCATAAACTACGTAGACTCATTTTTGGCAATTTCAGAACCCCCCCCCCTCCCCCCTCGTAGACTTTTGTCCATACAAAATTTCCGAAATTTGTATGAATCGTAGACTTTGGCCAGACCCCCCCGTCCCCCCCTAAGAGTCTACGTAGTTTATGGCCAGGCCCTTTTAATGTTGTAGTCGATTCGGGGCGAAATGAACACCGGCTATTACGAATGGATGTACGAGCATTGCATACTGTTAGGCGTTTTAGAGAGTTTGACAGTAAACAATGTTCGTTTGTGTTGAAAACACCCTTATTAACTAAATTCGGGGTCCCTGATTTCGAATATGTTGTCCAAGTTCTTACAGCTTACCTACTTTTCAAGTTATTTTAGGATTAAAATCCTATAAACCAAGAATAACGCCTAAAGGTAGGTAATTACTTAGGAAGACTAATCTTAATAAATTTCTATTTAATTGAAAAGGAGCACTTTCATAAAAGTTTTGTTGATGAAATTTAACTCTGACATGTCATGTTTAGTTAATACAATGATTTCGAACCTCAAATGTATCTAGATTTCATGACATAACATGAATGCTTCAGAATGTATCTCCTCTCCTCTCCTCTTCATGGCGTAACGTCCTCACTGGGACAAAGCCTGCTTCTCAGCTTAGTGTTCAATGAGCACTTCCACAGTTTTTAACTGAGAGCTTCCTCTGCCAATGACCATTTTGCATGTGTATATCGTGTGGCAGGCACGAAGATACTCTATGCCCAAGGAAGTCAAGGAAGTTTCCTTTACGAAAAGATCCTGGACCGACCGGGAATCGAACCCGTCACCCTCAGCATGGTCATGCTGAATACCCGTGCGTTTACCGCCTCGGCTATATGGGCCCTGTAGAATGTATCTCAATGCGTTGCGAAACACAATTGAGAAAAAATCGATTTATTTCATTGAGTCGATTTCCATGAGTTCCATATCATTTTGTAGCTAAACAGTAACAGATTACGGAAAACCATTGGTGAGCAAAAACAGATTCAATAAAAATTGTTTGTTGGATCATTTCATTAGGGAACGTTCAAAAATTACGTCGAACATTTGGGGGAGGGGGGGGGGTCTAGAAAAGTGTGACAGTACGTGTATTGGGTATTAGGGAAATTGCGTGACAAAGGGGGGAGGGGGGGTCTAGAAATTCCGAAAAACGATGGACGTAATTTTTGAATCTTCCCTTAGGTGGGCTAAGCCGATCAAAGTTCCCCCGCTGATCAATGATACCCCGTTTTACGGTACCGTAATAAGCTTTAACATTGAACTGCCAAGTTTTCGCATTTTATTTTGTGTTTTCCAGTTGTTTCAACGAGATTCAGGTAGGGGGATTAGGGGCATAATGGACACCCTAAGCAAATGAGTATGTTAGGCCTGTATTACAGACAAAAATTTAACATATTTTCAGTTGGCTTACAACTTTAACTTGTTTCCTACGTATTTCAATCATTTACAGCTGGTAGAATGTCATTATAGTGAAGAAATATTGAATTGAAAACCGTGTGATTTTTGGGGCTGGCAGGAAAGGTACGGGGCGAAATGGACACCCATCGGGGCATAATGGACACCCCTCCATATTTCATGCTGTATCTTTGAGAATATCGACCAGTTAAGTAATTTGCCAACGGAGATCAATACCACAGATATAATACTCCATCTTAGACGAGTTTACATAACTTCAAAGTTAATCAAATAAATTTTAGGTTAAAATAATTTGATTGAATATTTTCAAATTCTCTAAAACGCCTAACAGTATGCAATGCGCGTACATCCATTTATAATTGCCAGTGTTCATTTCGCCCCGAATCGACTACAACATTGAAATTGCTATTTTCAGTAAGTTCTGATCAAAAATATAATACTTCTTCCATGGCTAAATCTACGTATACATGTAGATAAGCTAACAATTCACTTGTTTGTATGGTGGACACACTCAATCACTCGTAATACCTTATTTGCTGCTGCTTCGAAATTATAAGAAATTCACCATATGAAAAACATACTTCAATTACAATGATATTTTGGTTATATTGAAGGAATATAAATGGTACTTTTGAAAAATAGAACAATGACTTGTTCCTTTACACTTATGCATTGAAAGTTTTACATAAAAGTCAACGGTTTCGGAAAAAATAGGGGTGTCCATTTCGCCCCGGGTGTCCATTATGCCCCTAATCCCCCTAAATTTCATGAATTATAGAAAACGGAGGTGGAATGAATATTTTGGGTTGTGTTGGGGTAAGGACCGCCTTGAAGGTGGGTAGGACGGACAGTGTTGGATTAAGTTAGCGCCATGAGAACCACACTAAATCCACACATTATTCACAAATTGAAATCTAAGCCTAAGGAGTACAAAAATGATTGGAGAAGCCGTGTGAAGCACATCATATTGATTTTTTGTATAATAATTCATTATAGGTATTGGAATTTTCACAAAATTTCAACAACAGCTTGAAATTAAATACCGTGATTTCGGGTGAAATTGATCACTTTTCGCAGTTTTAGACGAATAATTTTTGAATATTTATCGATATGGTTAGATTCAATACTTTAAAACAAGTACGACCATGGTTTTCATCAGTCAAAGAGGTTGAAAATTCTACTGAAAATCATTTTATTACAAAAAAAGATCATTTGAAATAAAAAATCATAAACTTTACTTTCGGGGTGAAATTGATCAGTCAGTGAAATGTTGTTGTAAGTGCTGAAAATATTTTTTCCACCTGAATTAACCACCCCGGAATGCGAAAAATTATGCAAAACTTTTACAACTTTACTTTTTTTTATTATTTAAGTTTAAAGTTTCATAAATCTAAAGAAAACGCTTAAAAGTATGCAATTGCCATACTAAATATGTTATTATTTCCAGAAAAGTACAATTTTACGCATAAATTTCAATATTAATAGAACTTTTGATGACGAAATCGGGTTAAGCGAATACTTGGCAGCTAGGAACATTCTTTAGAATATTCATTACACGTGCGATACAGCTACGGTAACAAAAGTTTGAAAGTGTCTTCGAAGTTCTCTTAACACGCAATTTCGTAAAATATTGAATTTAACACAGAAATATGTGACTAATTGGTTGTAAAACATGTAAACTCATCATTCAATAACTCTTGAGCCAAACTGTGGTCATTTTTTACAAATTGTTTTAAGTTTAAAACGTTATTTTTGGCCTTCACGTCGATCAATTTCACCCCACTGAACAATTTCACCCGAAATCGCGGTACCAGTGCATTGCATACTGTTAGGCGTTTATCAGGGTGTTCTGTTCCAATTTACAAAGATTCAAAGCCAAATTTGGATTCTATTATGATTGATCTACCGAAAACAATCGGCATTAACCATCATTTAACACAATTAATGGCTTATTAGCTAATTTTCCAAACGTGTCCGTCTTATCCACTCTACTGGTCCGTTTCAACCGCACAGTTGAAAAACATAACTTTGGAGATCACTTTAATTACCCTAAGTCACAGGAAATCAAATTTAATTGCAAAATCGATTTGCACACTGTAAAGTACCTTAGTTTAAGTAAATTTTATGGGAATAAAATTTAAATTACCGCATTGTTAAACTGTCAAAATTGAGTGTTTCCTAAGCATAAAAAATAGGCTATAAAAATACAAGCAGAACAGCAGATTACTGCAGTCTACACATTGCGAAACAATATCATTCAGAAATGTTATCATAACATATTCAAGTTTGTTGATTTTCATACAACGCGATTTATAAGAAGGCAGTGGAAAAGTTGTCCATCTCAGTTAACGTAGAGCAAATAGCAAGACTTTCTTTTGCACTGATTCTATGCGTTCTTCATCAGTTTTCATAAATGGGGACCAAACAATACTACAATATTCAAGAATCGATCTCACATAAGAAGAGTATAATGTTTTGAAAGTGTATGGATCATGAAAGTTAATAGGTACCTACTACTAAATCGCTTTATTAACCCCAGCATGTTGGTTGCTTTAATGCAGCCTAAACGTAGCGGATCGCTGTACAAGCGATAAACCGTGCTAATGTTTAAGAAAATACTATAATAAAAATAATCGATTACCAGGAATAATCGATTAATTATAGCCGATTAATCGACATCGGTAATCGCCATGGCGAAACATAATCGATTACCGACTAATCGATTATTTGAAATTTTGCGACATCACTAGGTTCATCTCTGAAAGTCTCTCTAACCTTTCTCGACGCGTTCCCTTGTAAAAACAACAACACTATCAAAAAAAATCGCTCGTCGTATACAGCGCGTACGCGGTGTAGTTTGAGCTGCTTGATGGTGCACGTCCTGAAAGGTTAAAAGTATGACGGGGGCTGAGAGGGAAAATAGGAGAACTCTGGCAGAATCAGGGAGGGAGAGGGCTCAACAGAGATTTTTGTGCGTGGTATGAACGTGGAAATAACTGGCAGATGGTGGAGTAATCTGGTCCGGGTCCAGCTTAGTGGGTGTTATCAAAATCCATCGGGGTAGTTTTCATTGCAAATAAGTCATCTTAGTTTTCAGTTCCGGTGATGTTCTAAATAAAGTTCCTGTAGTGCAGTCTGCCCACAAGTCCTACGCCGTGCAAGTTCGGGTTCGGAACCTACATGAAGCAGGGGTGAGGGAGTCGCAGGTTAGCTTCATCGTTGGCCGTGTCGGGCTGGGTCTCTCGTTGGATTCAGGGAGTTATTGTTTGATTCCTTAGAAATGCTCGTTGTTTTAGCTAGGTCATTATCAGGTTTTGTGGCTAAGGTTCAATTTAAACTGGGGTACCTTTAGTATGGTCCCCCTCAGACGCATGCTAGTCCCGACTTGGAACCTACAGGAGACAGAGATAGCGAGCCACATGCAGTGGGATGTTTTAGATTTGATCGTACCTGCGTCTTTCAGAAAAATGCAACGTTGTTTGCCGGGCCTTATCTAGAGATAGAGCACTTGTCCGTGATATTGTACTGAGTACGTAGATTCTCCAGTCAGTATTCGGTTCGGAACAGGTAGTACAACAAAGTCGGAAACTTCAGCCACCGCCCATACTATGTCTAGTATGCCATGTCTGCAGTCTAGATAGAACAATTTAGTCTCTTCGAGATGGAAAGTCCAGCCAACGATGCGGGCTTAGTTTGATCTTCCGGATAAAACGTGTTTGGCTCGACCAGAGATATTCCTACGCTTCTCGGATCCTGTGTCTACGCCACCACATATTGGCATCGTCCCCCGGTATTTACGAGGTGAGGATTGCTCCGTCATCCACATCGGCATCCACATGAAAGTGACATCAATTCTGCATTCGTTCAGCAACTCCAAAATCGTCTAGATGAAAGGATGCATGTTGTTAGGGGACTGTAGAGCGTCGAGTTCGCTGACCGAATGTGACACGATTAAAAGTGGGACAGAACGGGGGTGAGCAATGGCTCGTGATATCGCTACCACCTCAGCTGATAACACCGAACACAGGCTTTCTAGTCGGTGGAACTCGTAGTTGTTCTTGTTATGTATGCCGAGCCGATACCATCCAACTCATAATTTTTAGACCGTTTATTGAACTCCCGTTATTGTCCGATCTAAGGCCTAGTCCTGGTGAACCCTTCCGTCTCGCACGGGTATAAGGATGGCTACAGCATATCCTCATGTCCATTTATTCTTCGACGTTCCATCTACTATCAATATCGAATCTCCCACATCGAGATCCCGGATCTCTTCAATTCACTTTTATCTCCGCGTAAACAACGGAAGGTATCCTTTCACACACGTCTTCTAAAATCGCTAAGTATAGCCCATGCAAGTTTTCAGCTGCTTTGTAATACTGCTGATGAATCAGACTCGGGAAGTGGAATCTAAGACTCTGTCCATAAGCTACATGTACGTAGTGGGCCGGATAAACTGTGCATCTGGTTTCTTCCAGCATTGACCAGCCAGCCACGACCTATGTAGGCGAACAGTCTAACTAAAGGTTATAGTTATAGGCGAACAGTCTAACTAAAGGTTATAGTTATAGTGGCGAGATGATACTCATGGTGGTACCTTAACAGGTTTGCTCTATAACCGAATGCAATAACAATACCAATAAAACCAAAATGAAGCACCGGCAGATTGGGATTACTACTACAACAACTAATAAAAAAACACACTATCGTGAAACCACACATGGAGTACGCAAAGGCAGAATAGGAAGGTAAATGACAGTACCTTTCGGCTTATTCTGTCCTAGCTATGTAAAATCATTAACCCCACATTCGTGACTAGGTCAACCGGGCGCATTCGTCAGTGGCAATACCATATTTGGAGCGATGGCGAAAAAATGAGAGGAAGGAAAGTAGAGGAAGGAAATGAGAGGCAAAGAGAGGTATGAGGAGAAGACTACTTGGTTCGGCAGACTGTTCTGGCCCATGATTACGGCAAGTTATATTTACATTTATTTACATTTATTCACATTTACATTCATCTGACATTTTTTATTCTTAAGCCATATCCGCCCAGCGTCCTATTTATAGGACAGATGCCCCGAACGCCCAGCGTCCTATAAATAGGACAGTCCTTTGGATGTGAATATCTCCAGAATTATGCAAAATTTTAGAATACTTTCTTCAGAGAAGATGTGCTCCACACCCATACCTTGCTCATAGTGGACAATATAGTATGTGACTGGTTCACTAGGTGGCGTAAACGATGCTGCAAAGAATGCATATTGTCACGATTTGTGAGCATCATTTCCAATGCGAACAGAAAAGTTATTTCCATGGAATATTGACAATGGTTAATAATTTACGGTTCATTTCTTCGGCAGAGTTGTTAATCACACATTCCTTAGGATGTAGAGGTGGTAGCAAGGATATTTCAATTCAAGATGGCGGCTTAGGTTCCAATATGGCGGTCAAAACTCCAGAATATATGCTCTTTAACGACAATGCTGCTTCGGATACTATGTAATATGGGTATCAATCGATCGGGCTTCACAAGTAGAACTCAAAAATGAATATCCGACGCCATTTTGAAATCAAAGATGGCGGACCATATCCAATATGGCGGCCATGAAATGGCAGTTTGATCTATAATACCATGCAATATGGGTATCTATCGATCGGGCTTGATGAGAAGAAGTCAAAAATCGTTATTTTACGCCATTTTGAAATCCAAGATGGCGGACCATATCCAATATGGCGGCCACGGAATGGTAGTTTGAGCTATGATACCATACAATATGGGTATCGCTCGATCGGGCATGATGAGTAGAAGTAAAAAAACAATATTTAACGCCATTTTGAAATCCAAGATGGCGGACCATATCCAAGATGGCGGCCACGGAATGGTAGTTTGATCTATAATACCATGCAATAGGGGTATCGATCGATCGGGCTTCATGAGTAGAAGTCAAAATCGATATTTAACCCTATTTCGAAATCAAAGATGGCGGAACATATCCAAGATGGCGCCCATGGAATGGCAGTTTGAGCTATGATACCATGCAATATGGGTATCTATCAAATGGGCTTCATGAGTAGAACTCAAAAATGAATATCCGACGCCATTTTGAAACCCAAGATGGTGGACCATACCCAAGTTAGTGGCCACGGAATGGTAGTTTGAGCTATAATACCATGCAATATGCGTATCTAAAGGGTAGATGGTAGGAAAGCGGGTAGGATAGAAGGAGGAGCAGACGATCGGGTAGAGGATTTGCGTGAATGATAGAGTAGAGGGAGTGGAGTAGAATGTTAGGGTAGAGGATTGGGTAGACGGTAGGGAGAAGGGTAGAATAGAGAGTAGGTTTGAGGGTAGGAAAAATGTTAGGGTTAAGAGTAGGGTAGACGGTACGATTAAGCACAATATAGACTAGAGGGTACGGTAAAGGATAGGGCAGTGGTTATAGTGGAGGATAGTTTAGAGGGTAGGGCAGATGGTAGGGTTGAAGGTTATGATAGAGCGTAGGATAGAGGGTTGGAATAGAGGGCAAAGAAGACAGTAAGGTAGATGCTAGAGAATAGGGTGAAGAATTGAGATGAGATTAGATGAGCTGAGGTTCTTTTTTGAGATACCTTCAGGAATTCTTTCCAGGATTTCTTCAGGCATTCCTTTCGAGAATCTTCTCAGGTTTATTCCCGAGATTCCTTCAGATATTGCTTCCGAGATTCCTTTAAAGAATGCTTCCATAATTCCTGCTGTTATTCCTTAAGGGATCCCTCCCGAAAAAAAAATGAAAAAATATATGTTTCTTCCGAGATTGTTTTCAGGCAACCCTAGATCATAGAGACATCTCCTATGGTTCTTGCAGAAATGTCTGCTCAGCTTCTGGCCGCCATTCCTGTCTTGATCTCTCTAATATATACATCAGGTATTCTTTACGGGATTCCTTCAGGAATAACTTCAGGAATTTCTGCCAGAATTGCTTTAGAAAATCCTGAAAGGATTCTTTCAGAAATTTTACCCAGCATTCTTTCACGGATTTCTTCTGGAATTCATTTTAGTATACTTTCAAAATGTTCTGTCGAAACATATTCAGAGAATTCTAATGGAATTCTTTCTATGAGCCGGGATCCTCGCTCGGGATTTATACAGCAATTTCTCCCGGGATTTCTTCTGTGATTATTTCAGGGATTACTACCAAGCCTTCAGTTGAGATTCCTTCAGAACTCTACCAGATATGACTCTCAGAATTCCTTCTGTATATCCTCCCGGGATTCATTCTGGGATTTCACATTATCTTTTCGATATAACTTTGTTAGTGCCCAGAATAACACCATAAAATTCACATATTGTTCACGAATAAACAATCATGGTGTTCGGATTTATACGGAAGAACCTCTCTGTAGCGTTTACTGGGAATACGCTCAAAGCTAAAAAGAAACATTTTATTTAATTAATCGAAATCATGGGTTCAATCAGACGTCTTACAATTTAAGTTTCTCCTCAAAACCACCTTACGACAGTCTTATCCTGCACCGCTTCCAAACTGGTCAATGCTTTCTCTAGCGCCTAAAGACAGTCCTTTATAATTTCGTACACTTAACTCAAGGCACAATCGC
Organism: Aedes albopictus; assembly: GCF_035046485.1. Classification (NCBI taxonomy): domain Eukaryota; kingdom Metazoa; phylum Arthropoda; class Insecta; order Diptera; family Culicidae; genus Aedes; species Aedes albopictus. The sequence continues at coordinate 152,402,999 of NC_085136.1, read as the reverse complement.
AGTACTTACTTCTTGTTGAATTTACTCATAAGAAAACGTAGATGAAATTCAATAGAATCTATTGTGCACTCGTAAGGGACTAACCCAATCATTTTAAAGATAAAGAATTATAGTTCATTTCATTTTGGGTTCAACGCTATTGTACGTACAATTCCTCGAACAAGTTCAGCTTACTCTCACCGATCCCTTTGCACAAATCAAATAGCAATAAATTTTAACAATCTAATTCAATTAAACTCGTCAAACTTCATCGACCACGCTATATCTGATCAGACCATAGCCAAAGCTTTTCTTCTACCTATTAATCACACGATCTGGCAGACAATGAGCAAACGGGCGAGATGAGCTCGCATTTCATTGCCTATCTTATTTGCATATCATGGGACGCAGGGGTTCGCAGTACGGTGGATACCAAGCGGTTCATACACATGGAGTAGTACAAACATAAGTGGAGAAGCCGTGTCGAGTATATCTGGTTGAAATTTTATATCAAAACATGGAATGATGATGAACCTGGTCTTGTTAGTAGAATACCTGTACATACGAGACACCGAAGACGACCATATAGTTGAGGTCGAAATACGTATCTGTCAAAGGCGACAAAATGAATGGAACATTACTTAACACGATTTTCTTTTTTGAATATAAAAAAACTTCTGAAAAGTTTACGTATGGTGAGTACGTAAAGAGAGTTTGTGAGGTGCTGAAGGAAAAACTCAATTACTTTATTAGAAATAATTGTCTGTGTAAAATCCAACTTCTAAAGTATTTTATCGTTTGCTTATGCCACACATAGTGAGCTCTCTTTATTTGATTTGTTGAAAAAAAAAAATGAGAAAAGTTGAACACTGCAGTCGAAACCACATGAAATTACAAGAACCATGCATTGCATAGTTTTAGGCGTTTATCGGATTATATTTCTGCCCCAATTTATAAGTCCTTTTTCTATTCTTTTTGAGTGGTTATCATCTCTTCACTTGTTTAGAGCTGCATTTTATCTATACGGATCAGAATATAACGATAGCGTAGAAGTTGTGCTGAAGTAGAACTCAAGAAAATTATCAGATATTGAGGACCTACAATGAAGATTTTTTTTGGAACTACACCATAGACTTCCATTTTTTTCATCAAATCATGCTTATTTTATTGCAACTTGACCTTTGATAACAAATTCATTTGAAGATTTAAATTGTGAGACACCTTGGGCGTTAACGGGTTATTGAACTAAATTAACACTAATTTAAAATTAAAACAAAATACATTTCACAGTTGTCATGGGACTTGTGAACCCCTGGCGAACAGATAACAAAACAAACATGCAAAAGGCCATACGCCTCAAAAATACATCATAACCGAAAATGCAACCCGATGCACTCTTAGCTGTTGGTGACAAATGCCACACATCGCGTAGTTGCTATTTCAAATGTTCACCCCGCGGGTGGTGCCCGAGCGCACCCATATGCGAAGGGTTTCAAATTGCACAAGAGGCCAATAGGGTTCAATAAATTACAGACTTGCACATTTACTAAAATCCTCCTACACAGTTACATTTAAAAACCTTAATGACTATTATTATTAAGCCTATTTCGAAATGAGTCGATAGATAAGTTAAAGTCAAATATTTCAAAAACCCTATTGAAAGAAGCACACATGAATCTTATTGGATCGTGTTGAGCATACTGGGCGTTCCATGAACCGAGCTGTAGAAAGTCTCGTTGCCGAAGTTGTCGTTCCGGTGCATGTAAGTTAATTTCGTTAAGTATTACGGAAGAGTCTACCTTGCCTTGTAAAACTTTCGTTATGAATATCGCCTGAGCAATGAAGCGTCTACGTTCAAGAGTATCCAGTCCAAGCAAACGACATCGACTATCGTACGAAGGAAGATTTAAAGGATCATTCCAAGGGAGATTCCGAAGTGCGTACATATCTAACAAACTTTTTTTGAATAGACTCGATTCGGGTGATCCAATTTGCATGATAAGGGCACCAAACAATCACAGCCGACTCCAAAATAGATCTTACCAGCGAACAATACAATGCTCGTAAGCACAATGGATCACGGAATTTATTTGAAATTTCAAAAATGAATCCAAGTTGTCTATTAGCCTTAGAAATAATATCGGTATAATGTCCGCGAAAAGTGAGTGCGCAGTCCAATGTAACACCCAAATCTTTAACTTGATGAACACGTTCTAATTGATTACCGGCAATAGTGTAAGGAAACAATAAGGGCTTAGCCCATGTTGCCGATCGAGTGCTCATTGTATGTTAGAGAATCTCCAAGAATCCAATGCGGGAATCAACAATTTTACACCGCCAAGTGTACCGTAGGTACAGCCCGTGATCGATTCCCTAGAGTAGTAGCCTCCCCTTTGGTGAATGCAAGTTCCCGGTCCCGTGTTCTTCGGGTCGAGACGCGACCTGTTTCTAAGCAAATCACTTTGACAGTGGTGGAAACCCCCTAGATCAACGCAATTCTAGAAGACACGGTAATCACATGAGCTGGGCAGCTGAAGACCATTCGCCATATCGATAAACCCCGCAGCGGCAGAACATCACGTGAACTTGCAAAGGCATCGGCAAGTTCAGGAGAGCCCAGCAACGGCGCAACCGCTGGGAATCTCCGTAGCCCTACAGCTAGTCCCTACAATCGAATAAATAGTGAAAATCATTCGTCCCTCCAGAATCCTCCGGCGATTATCGGTCAACTCAGCAGCGGATAAAATCTTACGAAGGCTGTCAGCGAGCATCTGTGAGCTAGGCAACAACGAATACCCCGCAAATCACCGATAACCGCCGGCATGTGCCTGCAAATCAGGCAACGGCGGAAACCCTTCAACCCTCTGAAGACTGCCAGCGAATACCTGCTAGCTAGGCAGCGGCGGAAATTTTCTCGAACTCCCAGAAGCCTCCAGCGAGTACCTGCCAGCCATTCCTCGTGAGTTCATTTGCCCCATCTACATGAAAGGTGACAAGTTGGAGACTGAGAACTTCCGAGCGATCACAATTCTGAATGCCGCCTACAAAGTGATATCCCCGATCATCTTCCGCCATCTTTCACTTAAAGTTAATAAGTTTGTGGGAGGTTGTCAAGCCGGCTTCGTTGACGGCTGCTCGATAACGGACCAATTCCTCCAAAAATCCTCGAATACCAGGTCCCGACGCACCACCTGTTCATCGACTTCGAGGCGGCGTACGACAGTATCGATCGACGATGGACAGTGTGAGAAACTGCGTAAGGGTTTCGGACGAGCTGTTCGAATCTCGCCGGGGACTGCGACAAGATGACGGACTCTCATGCTTGCTATTCAACATCGCCCTGCAAGGTGTTATGCGACGATCGACGAACCGTACTCAACAGCCGAGGCACGAAATACGGCCAATTTGTCTGTTTTGTGGATGACATGGATATTATTGCTAGAACATTTGGAATCAACCGGGACCCTTGGCGCAGTTGGTCACACGTATGCTTCATAAGCAGATGGTAATGGGTTCGATCCCTGCCCCGGTACTTTTGTGATGTGGACAGGGTCGGATGCTTGGGCCATGGCTCCAGCCCCCCAAATTTTAGAGGCCCCCACAAAAACATTTTTTTATCGCTACACATAAATATTTGTTTTTCACATTGGGCGAGTACAATATAAAGAAAAAGTGTTTTTTATCGCTTTTGTAGCTCTGAGAGGCCCCCACAATGCTTGGAGATCACGGGCCTGGTTGTGAAAGGGATCTCCGTTTTTTTTAGTATATCGATATTTAGCGGCGATTTGCGATTTATTCTAGGCGTATTTCCACATGGGATATCATGTGGTAATAAAATTACAACAAACCAGTTTGCAACCCCATCTCGGGGAATTGTAGTAGTTCCGACCACGCTGCCGAAAATCAGAAGAGACAAATCCACAGACAAACAGACGTAACACTCGAATCATTTTCATTGTACATCGGATTTAACGGTCATTATAAAAAAAATGTAAACTGTCATGGCGCGTCTGCTAAAACTTCAAGTGAGACGCAGTGAGTCGCTGGAGAAGAAAAATAAAGATTTTCGAACGTTCTACCGATTTTCTGATGAATCACAACGCAACAGCGATCTTCGCGTCCATGTTCAGATGTATTCTGGACGAAATCTGTCAACTGTATTGCAGTCATTTTCCAACCGCGTACACCCTCCGAAATCGCGTTACCGCTTCACGGTATAAGTAAATGGTGGTGGCAACAAAAGGATATGTCAATTTGTTCGCGTGACTGATATTTGAAGAAGCGATTAAAATTTGAGCCCATGCATTTCGAAACGAAAGCGATGGCCACGACGACAATGACACTCCTCTGTCGTCGTGGGTAAGCGAGAAGCAATTAAATTAATCCCTACCCTTTTGAATGTCACCACCACACAGCTGAATCCGGCCGCTGGGATTTGCTGGGTGCTACCCTACGAGGAGGGATTTTCTTTATTCAAGTGTTACGAATTCGAAACTAAATATATGCAGAAGTAATTATTCGTTGGAGTCACTGACTGCCTCAGGAACTTGTTTGTCGCTTGATGATAAGATCTACCTTCAGTGGCTTCCAGCACCGAAAAAATAGAATGGAGCCAATCTCTTCTGTGAGGTAGGCGAACGACGACACATCAGGCAAGGGAAATTCCCCGGTGAAATTTATGGGAGTCAACTGTCCGATCATAAAACATTCACCTTTCGGCACAACATGTTTTGTGAAACGGTAAATGTTTTGCAAAGTAATTTGCAGCCTAGATTAAAACAAAGCAAATTTTATGGGCGTTGTGTTTTGCACTGCATTATGAACGAATCGACCTCAATTGTTCTTTTTTATCTGTTTATTACGTTCTTCTAATAGCGGCATGGAAGGTACACGTTGTTTAAAACCATCTGCAGAGGGTAACTATGGTTTGGTGATGTGCCGTTAACTAGGATATTGTTCTAGCCTCCTTTCTCTGTCAGGTAGGTGATTATTACGGTTTTTGTTACTTAATGAAGAAAAAGGACATAAAAAAGATTTTGTCAGCATGTGCAATGCAAAAGTTTTCCCTTAATGCCAATTGAAATTGCAAAGGCATGTCAAAAAAATCTATTAATTTTAAAGTTAGTTGTTATAAATTAAAATCAACCATGCTCATAAATAGCCTATTGGGACGGATTTATAATAATCAAAAACGAAAATATGTTATTGTTCATCTTTCCAAACCTTTGTCCCGCATCGTGTACAACATCTTATTTGTGACGAGCAAGCAGTAAACAACAGTATACGCGTGTGGCAGAAAATGAGCAGTTGACAAATTGCTTTCCATTATGTTGGACTGCATTGGCCTGTCCAGACAATAGAGCTGGAACTGAAAATGAAATAGCATTTTTGAAATCAGCTTAACGAACATGTAACGCCAAATCCACAATATGTCAACCGAACATGCGGATTAATTTGTGCTAAGAAAAATGCTCTTTTTGTGTTTTGCGGACTAATCGCAAAGAAGGAGCAACTGCAAGAAATCGCAGCGAAATTGTAATTGATTTTATTGAGGTGAAACTAATGAGTACACCGGAGAAAAGAAAGCTTTGAGCAATATGATGAAAACGAACCATAATTGACGTAAGAAATGTGCGTGAAGAATGCGGAAAGGTTTTCAACAACGGTTAGGCAGCAATATTTGTTAAGTTTCTGCTGCTATATCCCTTTCGGGATGGAGCGCAAATGAGTGAAATTTCCATACAAATGGCTCAACTTTGGCTCTCCAGAGCTCTAAGATTTCGCAACAAAACAACAAGTATTTTTCCTCATTTGAAAGAACTACTCTTTATCGTTAGATTTCTAGCTTACCTAGATAAATCGGAAATAAAAAATATGCGACAGATAAAACTTTTTTTTGTTTTACGGTTTTTGTCCACTTTTTGTTTACCTTGTTGTGGTAAATCTCACAGGAAACGTAAACAAAATATTGCGCGCAAACCCCAAAATTTTATTCCCACCTTTGGGTTTCCGCGCCGAGGACCCGGCGCCAGATTCGGCTATAAAGAAAACTGACAACAGTCGCCGGACAGTTGGCAATCCTGATATTTGACGGCGGCCGCCCGGTAGTCATGGGAGTGGATTGTTGTCACGCAAATAGATCTTTTCGCTGAAAATACATGTGTATTGAGTTATTGTTGACAGATTTTCTGCAGTGTTAGTGTGAAATTCAGCGATTTTCTGTATCACGTAAGCCTTCGCTGGAGGAAAACGTCATGTTGTTCAGCGAAGCAAGGAAAATTTTCAGTGAAAAAAGCAATATCTGTATTAATGAGATTTTTAGCCCTAGGCTAGTTCATCTCGGGACCCATGCTTTACTTCCCTTCTGAAGGAAGAACTCACATTTTGCGAGTTTGTCGGGAGTGAGATTCGATCCCAGGTCCTCGGCGTGATAGTCAAGTGTCTAACCATCACACCAGCTCCGCTCCCAAAACGTTATCTAAGTAAGCAAAGCTAGTATTGAATCATCCCTTCAGTTTGAATTCCCATTATTTGTCAACATCACTAAACCTCATCTAAATGAAATTTACCCATCTTACCTTATAGGGTTAAATTCATTCACCGCACGGCTGCGAAAGAGGTCCAGTTTGCCCCTATTTACACACAAAATCAAACTTCTGAATATTTACATATTTTTGTATGGTATGGTTGCTAAACATGAAGTTGGTCATTCCTGATACGATGATTTTGTTTTACCATCTGTTGTGGCAATAGGGTGGGGCTAATTTCAAAAAATCTCTCCGATATATGATTTTCCAAGTGGAAAGTGATCTACTAGTCGAAATAAGTCAGCTGTACAAAAATGAGCGATTTCGGTTAATATTTAGGGGTGGCGCGAAGGGTTCAAGTGAAATTTTAGCTAGAACAAACTTTCAAAAAACATTTCAAATTTAATTTTCAAATTTATTTTTTCTAGACTAAATCGGTGATTCTAGAACCCAAGTGGGCCAAATTTGTGCTCAACATTGCGATATCTCTACTGGGTTCTGAGATATTTGAGAAAAATATCGTTTTTCTGTATTTTTTGGGTTGGGTACCAAAATATGATATTTTTCTCAAATATCTCGAAAACCAGTGGAGATATCGCAATTTTGAGCACAAATTTGGCCTAATTGGGTTCTAGAATCACCGATTTAGTCTAGAAAAAATAGGTTTGAAAATAAAATTTAAAATGATTTTTGAAAGTTTGTTCTAGAAAAAAAAATCACATAAACCCTTTGCGCCACCCCTAAATATCAACCGAAATCGCTCATTTTTGTACAGCTGACTTATTTCGACTAGTAGATCACTTTCCACTTGGGAAATCATATATCGAAGAGATTTTTTGAAATTAGCCCCACCCTATTGTGGCAAGGCATCACTCGAATAATAAGAACTTTATGTAGTAGTTATTTACACCAAAAAAAATCATTATTCAAGAAGACACAATGCATTGAACTGACGTACTAAACTGTGACACACATTGAAAAATCACTCATTATTGTGGGAATGATGCTGAAAACGCTGAAGCATAGATTATTTGGAAATATGACATGAATTTGAGTGCCGAGTCAAGTAAAATTACATGAACGATGCTCTAATCGCTCGTACCGCGCGATGGTCACCACAGATGAAACGTCAAATAGTAAAACACAACAAAGAGTGTTGCAGGTGCGATTCGTGGTAAGTTTTTGTATTAATTTCAAATAAAATTGAAGTTAATATAAGTTTTTGCTCTGCGATTACGAAATCTGTTGCTTGCCGTGAGTGACCAGAGTCCCAAGGAAAGAATCTGCCCCTCCTGCATGATTGGCTGTCCGTCATAAATTTCAAATGGGACTTGAAATGTAAGTTTTTCAAATAAATAAATAAAGTGGATTCAAAACGTATTTTGCATTGCTCTTTGCTTCATTTTTGGAAGAAAGTGGAACGGAATTCTTCAATTGGGTTTTTAAATTAAGAAAAATGTATTGATTTTTTGATTTTATACGCAAGAGCACCTTTTTCTGAACCACCATGATTTTTTTCAGATTTTTTGAACTTCATTTTGGCACCTAAAATTGATTTCTAAGAGAATTTTCGAAATCACCTTTTGACAGCTGGCCAACTGCTTGACAGCTCCGCCCAGTATAAAATACGACGAGGGGTGATTCGACAAATCGCTCCCTTACAAACTTCAAACTGATTCAATGGATTTCGGCTTAGTTTTGCATGCAGATTCTGAATATGGAATTATCTCAACACCGCCAAAGAAGCCAATTGAGATGGGTCGGGCGCCGGGTGTTACAAACGAGGTTATGTAGCTGTTAGAATCGTATGAGTCAAGCTGCAAGCGCGTTTTTCTGTGTTCATGTAAAAATAAAAGCAAACTTATTTTTGTGTCATTTTGTTCGTTGTCATATGTCGGCGTATATAGCCGAGGCGGTAAACGCACGGGTATTCGGCATGACCATGCTGAGGGTGACGGGTTCGATTCCCGGTCGGTCCAGGATCTTTTCGTAAAGGAAATTTCCTTGACTTCCTTGGGCATAGAGTGTCTTCGTGCCTGCCACACGATATACGCATGCAAAATGGTCATTGGCAGAGGAAGCTCTCAGTTAATAACTGTGAAAGTGCTCATAGAACACTAAGCTGAGAAGCAGGCTTTGTCCCAGTGAGGACGTTACGCCAAGAAGAGGAGAGGATGTCGGCGTAAAATGACATACAGTCGAGACTCTTATAAGATCACTGGTCGGGGGGTGCAATAGGAATCCGTTTAATATATAGGTGACTAACAGCTTATGGGATTTCGGGTTTTTGGGGGCCTATTATCTCGGGTGTGTTAAGACATAGCGCAATACTTTCTTCGGCAAAGTTTTAGGGCTTGAAAAGATCTACCATTTAGAACTTTGGTTCATATGATTAGTTGGCAACCTGGCCGCTAGAGGCACCATCAACAGATTGATGCTAAATTGCACTACAGGAACCATATCAGGGTTTTAAGCAAACGACGTTACGATATGCGACAGCTCAAGACCCTGATAATTTAGAAGGATAGCGCCTTCGGAAAAGTTGTTTGGATACGCCTATAAGTTACAGATGATGAGTTGCGAAGTTCGAAATTCCTCCACTGAGAGGCGATAGTCCCAACTAACACTTTTGCTGGATAAGAGCTTGAAAGAGCTTACTTTCGAATTCGTTTGCTGCATAAGCTCTTATGCAGCTACTTTTGTTAGTAGGGGTGAGCATGTAAATTTTCAAACCCTCATATCTCAAAGTCCCGATAACTTAGAAAGTTGGTGTCTTCGGCAAAGTTGATCAGTATGACATAGACTTACATATAAAGGTACACCAGCTTCGGAATTCTACCACTAGGCGGCGAACATGCAAATTTTAGAAATCATATAGCTGAGAATCCTGAAAACTTAGAAAGTTGGTGTCTTCGGCAATGTTGATCAGTATGACATAAACTTACATAAAAATGATCATTTGTTTCGCAATTCTGCTACTAGGCGCTAGTGAACATGCAAATTTTAGAAATCTCATAGCTCAGAACCATGATGACTTAGAAAGTTGGTGTCTTCGGCAAAGTTGATCAGTGTGACATAGATTTACATAAAAATGAACACTTGCTTCGGAATTCTGCCACTAGGCGGCGCTAGTGAACATGCAAATTTTAGAATTCTCATAGCTCAGAATCCTGATAACTTAGAAAGTTGGTGTCTTCGGCAAGGTTGATCAGTATGACATAGACTTACATAAAAATGAATACTAATTTTGGGATTCTACCACTATGAGATGAGTTTTATAAAATCTGCATGCTCACAAGCACCGCCTAGCGGCAAAATTTTGAATTACATAACACTTGATAGTTTTCGGGAATAGTGTAATCAATACATTGTGTTCCTTCTACTGTTGTATTGCATGTACAGAACTGTCTATGTAAGTACTACAGCGCAGAGCAAAAATGTATGCAAACTAGTACCTTCGGGTTTTACTGCAGTATAGGGCACTGCACTGTTTTGAATTTGTATGGGATTTTGACGTTTCTTGGCCTTGTTGTTTACAAAATTTCTGTAAGAGTGGAAGAGAAGGAGAGAATTTCATGCAGTGTCCTATTTCGCTGTATTGTGCAACTGCCTGTGTGTTACTAAGTACCCGACCAGAAGCTCCTAACAAGATTATAACAAAATTATTACAACCGTTGTTAGAAATAACAGAATTTGATATAATTTTGTTGTAAGGGTTCTTATAGGTGAATAAACATAACAAAATGGTAACAAAATTTGCTATTATTTTTAAAACAAAACTATAACAAAACTTGTATTATTTACTAGCAGTCCCGGCAAACGTCGTCCTGCCTGCCTACTCTGTTTTTTGAGATCCGGATCATTAAGAAATGCCTCTCAAAATGGAATATCAGATTTTCCCGTTTTTCTTGCCTTCCCGGTCACATTTTCAAATTATTTTTTCGAACGAACACGTCGGAGGTCTGGCGGAATGCAACAGTGAAAGAATCATGTCGATCTCTTGACCCGTTCCCGAGCTTATTCGTGACATACAAACACCATTCCATTTTTATTTATATAGATTCAAACAGATATATGCAGAAATATCAAGCTGATGTGTTTCTAGTGAATAGTTAGTCTTCTAGCTGCGGGTTCTGGCTTCTTACGCCTAACTAAGCAATTAGGTTTTCATTACCGGCGTTTCAACCTTTGTATAGGTTTTTTTCCTTTTCAGGGTTTTGACTTTTCTAAGCTTATAGAGCTTTTTACTTTTTAAAAATTCTGATATCCTTATACCTGCCTTATTTTCATCGAAAAAGTTTTTTAAATGTATTTATAAATATAGATACTGCTCTGGACCTATGAAAACCGTATTAGATACAATTGGAGACTAACAGTAATCATTCACGTATATGAAAGATCTAACTATGTTAATTTTGCTCTATATACTTCAAAAACTTCTGTATATTCATATATTTTTGTATGGTATGGTTGCAAAACATGCAGTTGATCATTCCTGATATGATGATTTTTTTCTACCATCTAAGTATTGTGGCAAGGCATCACTCGAATAATAAGAAAGACGATCAAGACTGTGCTGTAATTAGTGGTCAGTCATTCTCTTGTATGAAGGACCAAAAACGGTTGTGCGAACTTGCAAGCGTGATACTGCCCAAGCAACACGACTTGTTGCTAATCCAGTAACAGCAACCTTAGTGCAATTTATTCACTGTCGGTATTACGGACGACAGAACACAATTGCTTCTTCTTTGAAACCCAAAAAGCGCAGATTCTGAATTCTTATGCAACATAAACGAGGAGGAATGATAAAAAAGTTGGGAAAAGATTTTGTCCAGACTCGAACCATGGACACCAGGAGGAGTCCAGACTCGAACCATGGACACCAGCTCTGTGAGAGAATCGATGCTCAACACACCATAAAAGCTACTGAAGTTACTTGTTACTTTATTGCACCTTCTTTGTCACAAGTTAGAGAACTGTCAAAATGAAAAGACGTTCAAGTTTTCTGTAACGCATATGGAACCTAATCTGAACAAACAAACCAGAGTTAGATGTTTCAGGCATGTTACATAACACATTTAATGTAAGCTGACTGTATTATCACTTGCGAGCAATATGTAAGCTCCACCTCCACAGATCGATGTCAAACACGTGGAAATTTGTGATTTCTATGAAACAAAGCCGCAACTTTACGGATTTCGGAGTTTAAATGCAACTCAACTGACAAGATGGAAGTTTCGTGTGCTTCTAGTGAAACTCATTTAGACCAAAGCATAGAAAGCCACAATCTGTATGATGTTGCAGGTGCTGCTTGGGTGGCACATGTATATCTCCTTCCAGAAAAAAAAAATATCAAGAACAACTGCAAAATCAAGCTGGAAGGCTTTGTCCTAGTGGGGACGTATCGCCAAGAAAAAAAAACGGCCTCCTTTCGTATAAGGAAAAATTTGTACTTAATTAGAAGACACAGAATGTTGCTAATTGACAAATTGATGGATGAATTTGTGAAAAAAAAACAATCGCGTTCTGGTGGGATTCGAACTCACAACTCCGTATTCCTAGACCGGCGCATTAACCACAGAACAGGCAACTATTCTGCGGAATAGAAAGCCAAACTGACTCCGAGCCCACACCATGACCAGAGCTAGCTGGATTTGTGAAAAGGAGAATGTTCGTGGTGTGGGCTCGTCAGTTTGGCTTTCTATTCCGCAGAATCGTTACCTATACTGTATCTCAGTTGGTTAAAGCACCGGTCTAGCAAATATGGAGTCGTGGGTTTGAATCCAACCAAAACGCGATTTTTTTTCACAAATTCATCTTTCTATTTGTCAATTAGCAACATTCTGCACCTTCTAATTAATTACAAGTTTTTTCCAGTATGTTTCAGACAGACATACCAGTTTTGCTGATAGTAAAGAGAAAAACATAACATTTTTCTTTCACATATTCTATTTAGAATTTTAATTTATTCTGATCAATCGTAGTGCAGCAACTATTAATCATTTAGTCACCAATGCTCATGGTGAGATGTTTGACAAGGTTTACTATTTGTAGAGATGTTAAACTATCCAATGGAATATGTAATGTTCAGAGAAGTAAATCCCTGTTGCGTTCTGTCAACCGCAAGGTGCCCACGAAATTACGCCAGGTGACCAAATATGAGCAAGAACAATACCGTGAGAAATCTTGCCGAGTGAGCCAAGCAGCCCCTGCAACCCATTCGATAACGGGAACTTTTATTAACTGCCACAGTTCAAGTACCCTCATCGACAGGAGAGACCGCACTCCTTAGATTTCCACCACAATCGAACGGCTAAATTCTGATGCATGCGACAGATTTTCAGTTCGAAATCACCTCTATCGCCATCAGTTGCTTCCAGGCCGTGGCTGTGAAGCAGACGTGCTCCGAAATCATAAAGCCACTTCAAATGTATCAACATTTTGTTCGCCCTCGAGTGCCCACTCCAACAATTATTCCCCTGCTGCCAAAATGCAAAGGTTCCTTCTATACTCAAGTGACGCCAGTTCGCCAATAAGTCCTTTTCCCCTTTGCTTCGTTGCTCGCCCGAATCGGTTCGTCTGGTTACATTCGAGAAATGAAGCGTGAAGTTCAGAAAGGACTCGCGAATCGCTCATTGTTTCAATCAATTGAAGAATAAAGAACAAAATCAGACCAAACAATGAAATAAATTAAAAATTATGGTTACATACTTCAAGGGATTGCGCTCATTGTTGGTTGTTATTGTTTTGCTTTATGTCACATGGCGTGGTGACCGATAAGATATGGGAAAACAATAAACCGACTCAATAGTACAGTATTTGAACTTTTCCACGGGACTGTGTCAAGATGAGTGCTTTGCATTGGTGTTCCTAATTACCGTATGGGGTGCACGATTTTTCCATTTAGGGGTTGCTAGCTGGGACATGAAAAATTCTACGAAAATTTGTACCTATAGCATATGGATTTGTGGTATTTAATAAACTCGTCGAAATTTTTCTCTTCTGGCAGCTGTCGCAGTCTATAGAGGGATTGTCATTCTCCGTTATACAGAAAACGAATTAATTCATTCCAAATGCAATCATGCGCGATATGAATAATGTTTTGGTTTCAGTCAGCGTGGCAAGGAATCTCATAAACTCTTCTTGCTAACCACTTTGCAACCGGAATGTCATTATATTAAATTATTTTGCTGTGCCATTTTGATTCTTTTTGTGGGAAGATGGTTTGACACTGACGATGTCTCAAATAAGGATACGCTTGATGTCTGACTACAGTGGCCTTCAATCGATTTTGATGCCGTTATGCGTTGACCCATCATAGTTATTCTATTGTAATGTATTTTAGTACACCTTTTATCCAAAGGTTTTCCTGGGCTTGTCACTGAGATATCACTTATCAACTGCAGTTGAAAATATTTCGCATAAGGTTGGGGATCATCTTTTACAGGCAAAGTAGAAGATAGGACTACACCCCGACCCATGAAACACATTTCCGTTGCCGCCAAAGAACCGTTACAGAAACCGAAAATGAAAGATTAAAAAACTGATTCAACGTCAACGACTATTAGCGCGAAACAACGGACAAGAATTGGAACATGAAATGTTTTAACCACAGCCCAGCAGGGTAAACTGGCACAACCAGGCAATGCGTCATGCCGTATGAAGCTTGAGATCCTAGGACTGAGCGAAGTCCATTGGCCGAACTTTGGAGAACACAGGTTGGCGTCGGTCAAATTCTGCTATACCCTAACCTTCGAGGTGAACACGCTCCTCGCCATCGTGGAGTTGGTTTCCTGCTCAGCGCTCACGCCCACGCAGCGCTCATGAAGTGGGAACCTATTAATGAGAGGGTAATTGTAGCCAGACTCAGAACACGGGTTCGAAACCTTACCATGATTCTATGTTACGCGCCAACCGATGCTGCCAAATTGCAAGATAAAGAGAACTTTTACAGTCTAAACTAAATGCTGTCGTGGACAAGATTCCGAAAGGTGATATCAAGATCCTCATGGGCAACTTCAACGCGAAGGCTGTTTCCGATAACTCGGACTATGAGCACGTCATGGGGCGACATGGTCTCGGAGAAATGAGCTAAAACGGAGAGTTTTGTGGCAACAATGACATGGTGATTGGGGGATCGCTCTTTCCTCATCGGCCAGTGCACAAAGTGACATGGGTTTCCCGTGATGGTGTCACGGAAAATCAAATCGACCATATCTGCATCAAGCGAAAATAAAGACGGAGCCTTCATGATGTGCGGAACAAACGTAGCGCCGACATTGCTTCCGACCATCATACCCTAATCAGCGAGATCCGACTGCGTATTGCTAGGATCCATCGACAGGAGGAGAAAATCGGACGCCGGTTCAACACACGCCGACTGGAAGACGCTGCGGTGAAAAAGTCCTTCGTCAAGGAACTAGAGAACCGTGCTGCGGATATTCCAGCAAGTGGAAGCGTAGAAGGTCAATGGTGCGCCATCAAGAACGCCTTAATCGCCACCGGTGAGAATAATTTGGGAGAGCTACGCATCCGGAGAAAGCAGTGGATCACAGATGATACCTGGAGGAAGATAGAGGAGCGAAGGACCGCCAATGCCGCGATAGAGCGAGCGAAAACGCGAGGAGCCAAATCCGTAGCCCGTCAGTGCTATTCGACTCTCGAGAAGGAAATGCTCATGTAGACGGGACAAAAGAGCGTGGGCCGACGAAGGCGAGAAAGCTGCAAACACCGGCGACATCCGTCTCCTCTACGATGTCTCACGTCGCATTAGTGGGACTAAGATGAATGCTACGATGCCCGTGAAAGACACGTCAGGTCAGTTACTGGCCGACCCGGCTAACTAGTTGAAACGCTGTGCAGGAGACAGAAACAGCCATCCGTAGCATGAAATCGAACAGGGCCCCAGGGGTCGATAGCATATCAGGATATCAGCTGAGATGCTCAAAGATGACCCCGTAGTATTCACAAAACTACTGCATCAATGATTTTGCAACATATGGGAAACCGCGACATTTCCGGCCGACTGTATGCGTCATAGTAAAGGTACCCAAAAAAGGTGACCAGACTGTATGCGAAAATTGGCAGGGCATCATGTTACTGTGTATCGTTCTCAAAGTCCTCTGCAAAGTGCTGGCTTCGTGGTCGTGCGGCTAAGGTCACCAAGCCTTTAGTCGCATCGTGCTAAGGAGCACGGGTTCGATTCCCGCCGCAGCTGTCAGGAAACGTTTTCGGCTGTGTCACTGGGCGTTGCATGCTAATCCGTTGTCTAGTGTCGTGCTTCCTTCAAAGAGCAAATAGCTCACTGGAAGCGTTAAACGTGTCCGTGTTTTTAAGTGATGCTTAACCGGATACAGGAGAAGATTGACGCAACTCGCCGACGGCAACAAACAGGATTCCATGCCGGACGATCCTGTGTGGACCATATTGTCATGCTCCGTATCATCCTGGAGCAAATTAATGAATTTCAAGAGTCTCTCCACCTGGTGTTCATTGATTACGAAAAAGCTTTCGACCGTCTCAACCACGGAAACATGTGCGAGGCTCTCAGGCGCAAGGGTCTCCCTGAGAAAATCATCGGCCTCAGGGCATTTTCGTGTAGTACTTCAAAACGGTGTTTTGTCCGATCCCATTCGGGTCGTTGCTGAAGTGAGGCAAGGATGTATCCTATCACCGCTACTGTTCCTTATCGTAATCGAGGAGATCCTAGTAGGTGCGATTGACCGTGAACCAAATCGTGGATTGCTTTGGCAGCCCATTACCATGAAGCACCTAAATGACTTCGAACTGGGTGATGACGTTGCTCTCCTAGCTCAACGGCGCTCTGATATGCAGAGCAAGCTCGATGATCTTACCAATCGCTCCTCAGCGGTAGGTCTTACCATCAACGTCAACAAGACCAAATCGTTGGATGTAAACACGGTCAACTCTTCCAGCTTTACGGTAGCTGGGCAATCAGTGGAGTATGTTGAAAGCATCCAATATCAAGGTAGCCAAATATCGGCCGATGGCGGCACCAAGATCGACATAGGTGCACGGATCAAGAAGGCGAGGGCTGCTTTTGCGAGTTTAAGGAGTGTATGGAACAACAATCAGATTAGTCGACGCACCAAAATCCGAATATTCAACTCGAACGTGAAATCTGTGCTGCTATACGCCAGCGAAACCTGGTGTGTATCAGTGAAGAACATTCAACAGCTGCAGGTCTCCATCAATAGATGCCTGTGGTATATAATTCGTGCAAGGTGGCCTCACAATTGGATCTCCAACGTGGAGCTCCATCATCGATGTCATCAGAAGCCTGCGCTAACTCTAATCTCAAATCCTAGTCGTACATGGCATTCCACAATATCGAACCCAGGATGGAACTTTGCGATACTCTTGAGGTTATGTGATATCGTGATATCACTTTTGTAGAATCTCCACGTAAACCCCAATTGAATTCCGTGAGCTCTATCAAATAACTGATCGCCCTAATAACAAATTGTGAATGTATTTCCTATATACTTACTACCGATGTAGTGACCAATGGTCAGACTCGCATACAATGATTGCCCAGTAGAGAAAGGAGAGAAGAGAAGATGACCACTGTCTATATGTAGGTAGATAGCCACCCGACCGATCGATGCGATCGATCGTTATAAACCGCAATAAACCTCAGTTCAATCCAACCTACCGAGCCTTATGGTTGTGAATATACAGCGTGCGTGTTAAACCAAAATCGAAGTTCTATCGTTCCAAGTCCGAAAGTAGTGCTTATCCGCGACTTTAGTTACAAAGTGGGAAAGCAGATTCCGTGAAACATTCGATAACCGCCGCGCTGTGATAGTGCTAAACTGTGCTCTAGAATAGAGTGAAGATAGCAGAAGAAAATTCCCCCCCACGAATAGCCACACACTGCTGGCCTTGTGATTGCCGTTTTATTGCGGCGAAGAAATTACCTTCGGTCCAGCATTTACAACCAATTGGCTTGTACATTTTGGTCCTTCGAGCCGGATCGAAGGACTCCCCGGTCAGAAGGTTCAGTGTGGGGCTTTAGTGCAGTTTTCTGGTCAGAGTGACCACTCCGAAAGTCGGCAAAGAGGCCGTGAAGTTGCGCCATTCGTGGCTTGTGGTTGCGCCAAGTGCGGTGTGGAATTTTGTGCGCGCCCGATTACAATTGATTGGGGCAAAGTGAATAGCCATCTCTCCATTGCTTTGCTTAGCAATTGTACGATCCCCGTTGGGGACAATAGTGTGTGGATTGGCGCCTAGAAAGGCATTGTGGGTCAGTGCGGCTTGGGTAGAAGCAAAGTCTGCTGGGCTTAGACTGGTCCAACATTTTTGAAGAGTGGACAAAGTTGAAGTGCGGTTGCAATCAAAATTGCGTAAAATTGTCCTTGTTCGGCAGCAAGGCAGCGGTGGTGATACCCGCAGTGAACCAAGTGACAGTGTTGCACCGATCCGTCCGCGTAGTCCGTCCGCGACGGGAAGGAGCAAAATCGTTTCGTCCGCGTCGGGAAGGAGCAAACCGTTTTCGATCCGCGATCGTTCTAGATCGGTGCAAAAATGCCGGACAAAAAAGTGGAGAAGAAACTGGCCGATTTGGGAATCGTGCGAAAGGCCCTGCTCATGACGTGCAACAGTGTTGAACAATTTGTGACGAATTTCGACGCAGATCGTGATAGTTGCCAGATTCCGGTACGGCTCGAAAATCTGGACAGAGTGTACCGGGATTTCCTCAAAGTGCAAGGTGAAATTGAGAAGCATGATGCGGCAGAGCGCCTAGAAGAGCATCTGTCGGAAAGAGTGGTTTTTGAAGGTCGTTATTGTGCGGCGAAAGGTTTTCTGTTGTCCAATCGAGCAGTAGACCTGAACCAAACTGTGCTCAACGCGACGGTCCATCAACCAGAAGCACCAGTTCACGGCACTTTCCATCTTAGGCTGCCACAGATAGATCTGCCCAAGTTTTCCGGGGATTTCTCGAAGTGGCTATCCTTTCGGGACACCTACGCATCGATGGTGCACTCGAATGCAGACATTCCTACTATTGCGAAACTGCAGTACCTGATCCAGTCCCTCGAAGGCGAGGCACGAAAGCCGTTCGAGAGCGTAGACATCGAGGCCGATAACTACGCTGCCGTGTGGGACGCTCTACTAAAAAGGTATGATAACCGACGTTTTCTTAAAAAGCAGCTTTTCCGTAGTATTTACGACCTCCCGGCGGTCAAAAAAGAGTCCGCCGACAGCCTCCAGGAGCTTGTAGACGAGTTTCAGCGGCATGTGAAGGCTCTCGCAAAGCTGAACGAACCCGTCCAACACTGGGACACTCCTCTAGTCAACCTATTGTCCTACAAGCTTGATCCATCAACCCTCCGAGCGTGGGAGGAAAAGACCAGCCAAGAAGAAGACGTCAAATATAACGATCTTGTCGAGTTCCTGTATCAGCGAGTACGGATCCTGAAGTCCGTGGCATCCGACATCTCCCAGCGTTTCCCAGCCGGTTCCAGCAAAGGTGGCCGGCGTTGTTCCCCCTCCGAAAAGGCAGTTTCCATCCAAATTTGCAGCCAACGTGGTTGCTTCCGATGCCAAGCCGAATGCCCCATCCTGCTTCGCCTGTTCCGACCGGCATTTTCTGTTCCAGTGCCAATCGTTCGCCAAGATGCCCGTCAGCCAGAGAAGAGATCTGGTTTCCCAGCGCAAGCTATGCTGGAACTGTTTCCGAACCGGTCACCAAGCCAGAAGTTGCACCTCGAAGTTCTCCTGCCGTTCCTGTCGCGATCGGCACCATACGTTGCTCCACGATCCATCCCAGCCTGGTAAAAGTTCGTCCGCCCCAGCTATGATGTCGAAATCCCACGAAGCGCTGTCTGTTCCATCCACTACGGCCCCAGGACCGGCTTCCACCTCCCAACAAGTAAGCATGTCGGTTCAATCCCAGGCCAGTACCGTTCTCCTCCAGACAGTCGCTCTTCACGTCGTCGATGTTCATGGCAAGTCATTTGAAGCCAGAGCTCTGTTAGATTCCGGGTCGATGTCGAATTTCATCTCGTCGGAGCTGGCTAATCTGCTTGCTATTCCCCAATCCGAGGCCGATGTGTCCGTTGCCGGAATCGGCCAGTCCCATTGTAAGTTGAAGCGAGCAGTGAGCGCCACAGTCCGTTCCCGAATTGGATCGTTTTCCACCCAGCTCCGATTCCTAGTCATCGACCACCCTACTACCAACTTGCCCACCATCCACGTCAAGCTTTCGTCTTGGAAGCTTCCAAAGGTCGAGTTAGCCGATCCGCAATTCCATGTTCCGAACAAAATCGACCTCGTCATCGGCGGTGAAGTCTACTGGGACCTGCACACTGGCAAGAAGCTTTCTCTAGGACGTGGCCTACCGTATCTCATCGAAACGCGCTTCGGTTGGACTTTATGTGGTTCGACTTCCCAAGATTCCACGGATTCGGTAGCCTGTCAGCTGTCTAGCACTGATGCCCTGCTAGATTCCACTCTCCAACGTTTTTGGGAGATCGAAACAATTCCCAAACAATCCGTTCACTCCACGACCGAGAAGGCTTGCGAGGAGTTTTATGCTGCAACCACGTCCAGAGATCCAGCGGGACGATACGTCGTCCGCCTTCCCAGAACAGACAATCCGGAGATCGTTTTGGGAGATTCCGAATCCATTGCCGATCGCCGATTCCTCGGTTTAGAACGCCGCCTCGAACGAGACTCCAATGTAAAATCCGCCTATCACCAGTTCATGGAGGAATACGAGCGCCTTGGGCATATGAAGCGGCTCGACGAACCGGTAGACAACACTATTCCGCACTGCTACCTTCCGCATCACCCCGTCTTTAAATTGTCGAGCACCACCACGAAGACGAGGGTAGTATTTGACGCCTCATGTAAAACGACATCGGGCCACTCCCTCAACGACACCCTCCTCGTCGGTCCGGTCGTACAAGATGATCTGCTAGCTCTCGTTATTCGGTTCTGCTTCCACCGCATCGCCCTGCATGGTGACATCGAGAAAATGTACCGGCAAGTTCGCCTCCACGACGACGACCAACCCCTCCAGCGGATCAAATGGCGCAGTGATGCGTCCCAGCCCATAGCCTCGTACCAGCTGCAGACCGTTACTTACGGCACAGCTTCCGCCCCCTATCTCGCCACGAAAACTCTCCAAAAATTGGCGAGTGATGCGGGCAACCAGTTCCCCTCCGCTGCAGAGCCAGTCTCCAAGGATTTTTACGTCGACGATTTCCTGTCCGGCGCCGACGACGTCGAGTCCGCCATCCGCATTCGACGAGAAGTTTCCGCTATGTTGGACTCTGCAGGACTGCCAATGAAGAAGTGGGCTTCGAACTCCGTCGAAGTACTGGAAGACATCCCTCCCGAAGACCGATCAGTACAGCCGTGGCATGACCTCCAAGATCCGCAGTCCGTTAGCACGCTTGGGCTTATTTGGGAACCGGAAGGCGACATATTTCGATTCAAGGTCCAGTTACCCCTTCCAGCTCCCGTTCTCACCAAGCGCAAGGTTATGTCCTACGTAGCCCAAATCTTTGACCCGCTGGGGCTAGTGGGACCCACCGTCACCAAGGCAAAGCTGTTCATGCAACGGTTATGGGCGTTAAAAACTCCCAACAACGAGCGCTACGAATGGGATCAACCGCTACCTCCGAAGCTGCAACAAGAGTGGAAAGAGTTCCACACGACCATTGATCTCCTCCGTGAAGTCAGAGTCCCACGATTTGCTTCCGTCAGCGACGCAGTCAGTATCGAGCTTCACTTTTTTGCTGATGCGTCCGACAAGGCCTACGGGACGTGTTGCTACGTCCGCGCCCAATCCGCCCATGAAGTGCGCGTGAAACTCCTAGTCTCGAAGTCGAAACTTTCACCCCTCGCTGCCCGCCATACTATAGCAAGACTGGAGCTGTGCGCAGCCCATCTCTCCACGCAGTTGTACCAGAAAGTCGCTTCGGCACTCAAGACCGTCCCACCCGCCTATTTTTGGTCAGATTCCACTACAGTAATCCAGTGGCTTCGATCATCCCCCGGACGTTGGAAAACGTTCGTAGCCAACCGTGTGAGCCAAATTCAAGCAGCCACTCCTATCGACAAGTGGAACCACGTAGCAGGTGCGGACAATCCTGCTGACGACATTTCCCGAGGATTGGACCCGTCCGATCTACTCACCAAAGAAAGATGGTGGACTGGCCCGGCGTGGCTGAAGCTTTCTCCAGAACAATGGCCAGCCGGAGCTCTTCCTGCCGCAGAACCTCCAGAATTCGTCCAAGAAGTCCGTAAAGCTCCAGTAGTCGCCATGACATCCGTCCAGATCACGTTCGCCGAAGAGTTGTTCTCCAGGTATTCCAGTTTTTCCAAACTCCGCCGTACCGTTGCATGGTGCTTACGTTACCTCCAAACCCTCCGAGACCGTGCAATCACCCGCCGGCGAGACCAAACGAGTCTGGTTGCACCCCGAAACCAATCAACGCCCCCTCAGCCACTCAACTCCGATGAG
Source organism: Aedes albopictus (assembly GCF_035046485.1). Classification (NCBI taxonomy): domain Eukaryota; kingdom Metazoa; phylum Arthropoda; class Insecta; order Diptera; family Culicidae; genus Aedes; species Aedes albopictus. The sequence continues at coordinate 152,380,997 of NC_085136.1, read as the reverse complement.
CTCCACTCCGCTGATCGAATCATTGTTCGTTTGGCACAACGCGAAAGTTTCCCCAATGAGCACTCCGATCTGTCCGCTGGTGTGCTCGTATCCAAATCCAGTCCGTTGAAGTGGTTGAAGGCCTACGTCGATGAGTTCGGATTGATCCGCGTTGGTGGACGCCTCAGCAATGCCGAACTACCCGAAAGCGCCAAGCACCCCATCGTCCTCAGTGCCAAGCATCCGTTGGCCAGACTAGTCACCGTCCAATGTCACAGAACTCTGCTCCACGCTGGTCCACAACTCATGCTGGCGAGTCTTCGCCAGAGATTCTGGATCCTGGGCGGACGAAACCTAACTAGAAGCGTTTACCACCAGTGTATAACCTGCTTTCGAAGCAAACCGGAGCTAATCCAGCAATCCGTCGCTGATCTGCCATCTTCTCGCGTTTCTCCAACGCGCCCGTTCTCCGTCTGTGGCGTAGATTACTGCGGACCGCTTTACGTCAAGTCACCGGTCAGGAAGCGTGGTCCAACGAAAGTGTATGTGGCCATCTTCATCTGCTTTTCCACACGGGCCGTCCATATCGAGCTCGTGAGTGATCTGACATCCGCGGCATTCCTTGCCGCACTGCGCCGCCTGGTGGCTCGAAGGGGGAAGATTTCCGAGCTCCACTCCGACAATGCGACCACCTTCAAGGGAGCATCACACGCCCTTCATCGAGTGTACCGTATGCTGAAGCTGGACGAAACAGATCGAAACCAAATCCTCTCGTGGTGCGCTGACAACGAAATCCGCTGGAATTTTATCCCGCCTCGCGCCCCCCATTTCGGAGGTCTCTGGGAGGCCGCGGTGAAGTCCGCGAAGACCCACCTCCTCAAGGAAATCGGCAACTCCAGTTTGTCGTACGAGGACATGCTCACCTTGCTCGCTCAGGTAGAAATGTGCCTCAACTCCCGTCCTGTCACACCACTATCGTCGGAACCGTCAGACCTGGAAGCCCTGACGCCTGGTCACTTCCTGGTGGGTTCCAATCTCCAAGCTGTTCCCGAAAAAACGTTAATTGACGTCCCCGAAAACCGGCTCGACCATTTCGAGCAAACCCAGCGCCACCTCCAACGAATCTGGGCACGATGGTACCCGGAATACCTGCAGCAGTTGCAGTCCAGGGCTGTTCAAGGCGGCAAACTATCGACTGTCATCAAACCTGGACAACTCGTCGTGGTCAAAGAAGACTGCCTTCCGCCCGCTCAATGGCCCCTCGGCAAAATTGTCAAGGTCCATCCAGGGAAGGACGGCATCGTCAGAGTGGTCACACTGAAGACTGCTTCTTCGGACAACGTCATGCGGCCCGTCGCACGGATTGCCCTGCTGCCCATCAGAACCGATACAAGTCAGTCCGACACACCTGTCATCAGTAGAGCAGTACTAAACTAGCTCGAGGCTCATATCATTTGCAATCAGGTAATTGACGTTCCAATCTCCCTAATCCACCCGAATGATCTACCTGGTCTTTTTCTGTTTTCGGTCGATAATCACCAAGGTCATCGCACTCTATCTCTGCACACTGGTTACTCCGGCCGAGCACGTATCATCCAAGCTTCGATCGTCAATCCGCAACAACCCGACAATCCGATCGAAGATGTCAACAGAGAGTCGAACCGATCCTCTCCCGCCTGAGCAACTGGATGCAGCAGTGTTAGAGTTTTAAGTAGTGCGAATGTGTTGAAATAGGCCATTTCAAAGGTGGCCGGAATGTAGAATCTCCACGTAAACCCCAATTGAATTCCGTGAGCTCTATCAAATAACTGATCGCCCTAATAACAAATTGTGAATGTATTTCCTATATACTTACTACCGATGTAGTGACCAATGGTCAGACTCGCATACAATGATTGCCCAGTAGAGAAAGGAGAGAAGAGAAGATGACCACTGTCTATATGTAGGTAGATAGCCACCCGACCGATCGATGCGATCGATCGTTATAAACCGCAATAAACCTCAGTTCAATCCAACCTACCGAGCCTTATGGTTGTGAATATACAGCGTGCGTGTTAAACCAAAATCGAAGTTCTATCGTTCCAAGTCCGAAAGTAGTGCTTATCCGCGACTTTAGTTACAAAGTGGGAAAGCAGATTCCGTGAAACATTCGATAACCGCCGCGCTGTGATAGTGCTAAACTGTGCTCTAGAATAGAGTGAAGATAGCAGAAGAAAATTCCCCCCCACGAATAGCCACACACTGCTGGCCTTGTGATTGCCGTTTTATTGCGGCGAAGAAATTACCTTCGGTCCAGCATTTACAACCAATTGGCTTGTACAACTTTCGACCCACCTCTATGTTGTAAACAAGTACTCGATTCGGAAAGTAGCTTCAATGAATTTTGAACAGGTACCCGGGTATCCCCAGACGCGGAGCGTATCGATAATAGCCGGCCAACTGGCGCTATTGAACGCGTTCCTTACATCCAGAGTCACTACAGCACAGTAGCAAACCCCCCTTCTCTTAGGCTGGAGTGCTATCTTGGCGGTTTTTGTAACCAACAGAATAGCGTCTACGGTCGACCTCCCCTCCCGAAAGTCGTACTGGCTACTCGAGAGACCATTTACACTCTCAGTGTGCCTCAACATTCTATTGAGGTTGACCTTATCGAGCACCTTCCCCGCCGTGTCGATCAAATATATTGGTCTACATGGAGATGGGTCTCCGGGTGGTTCCACTGCCTTTGGCTATAGAATCAGGCTCTGCCTCTTCCAAACTTCTGGGAAAACTCCCTCGTTCAGGCATTTCTGCATAGCATACCTGAATATTCGGGAACTTCATCAATAGCTACTTTTAAGGCCAAGTTTGTAGCTCCGACCGGACCTGGGAACCTACACTAAGGGACTTTGATCTTTCCGCAAGTTCCGATCTTTGACCCTCTCCTCATCGCCAGCTCCCATCCCCCGGTTACCCTTCAAAAGAAGGCCAAAAACTAAGATAATGGCGCGGAATGGCTCCTCGATGACACCCTCCAACATCTCTGGATATTGCTCTGAAGAAGCCATTAACCTCTCGTCCTGGCCATCACGATCCTGTAGGCACTTGTGTAGGCATCATCCCACGGATTCGCATAGGCACTCTGACAGAGATCCTCAAAACAGGCCTTTTTGCTTGCCCTTATCTCGGTCTTCAGCGTGGCTTTTGCAGCAGCAAACACCACCCGCCGTTCGTTTTGCTCTTCCTCAGATCGTGCTCGCTGCATCCGCCACCTAGCCCGTAAGCATGCGCGTCACAGGTCCACCAGTAAGCCGGTGGTCTCCCATATCTAGGGTGCGATCGTCATACAGTCCAGCACCTGCGTGAACTGCTCGATTTGCCACCGTGGAGGTGCATAACAGCTACAGAATTTGGAGATGAACCAGCCGCGGGCTGAAAATCTCCTTAATAAAGCTAATAATAATAATAATAATAATAATAATAATAATAATAATAATAATAATAATAATAATAATAATAATAATAATAATAATAATAATAATAATAATAATAATAATAATAATAATAATAATAATAATAATAATAATATTAATGGTCGACAGATTTGTACCCTACTACAAGTACCAGCCGGACCCGGTTCTGGAAAATAGTTGCATAAAGCTGTACTGGGATCGCGAGATCATTACGGACGTCCTCATTCGTGCCAACCGGCCTGAGATTGTGGTTTTCGACAAAAGGATGAAGCGAGTAACTCTCATCGACATCGCTGTACCGTTAGACCATAATGTCCAATCAACGTTCTCCGGCAAGATAACCAAGTACCACGACCTAGCGGAGGAGTTGAAGCAGATGTGGCACCTGGAGGACGTCCGTATAGTTCCGGTTGTCCTCTCGGCAACCGGAGTTGTCCCTAAATCTCTCCTGAGGTCCCTAGACGAGCTGGAATTGAAGAAGGACCTGAACAGCATCCTGAAAGCGGTGATTCTTGGAACCTGTAGTATAGTTAGGCGGTTCCTGAATCATCACAACTGAAAGTACATCCAAAAGCAGACTCATTAGGATAAGCTAAAAAACCGGCTAATGAGATCCACAGAGCCTAATCCCCTTTGGCATTCCGATTGCCCGGGGTAGGTGAAAGTTTCCAGCAATTTTTGCTGAGAAGTGCCAAAACTCTATAATAATAATAATAATAATAATAATAACAGCTATAGAAGAAGACCCCGTTAACTTTGGCGACCACGAAGCCCTCATAGATAGTAGACACCAACTCCAGGACGGGGTATTCACCCATCATCCATATCACCGCCATTTTTCTGAACCATTCCGCGACCCAGTTGCCGGCGGTTATTCGGTATGGGTCAGCTATGATGGCGAATCCGTCCCCTGCTTCCAAACCTCCGTTGCCCAGATATTTCTGCATAGCAGACCGAAAATCCCGGGAGCCTCTGCAGGCCAGGTTCGAAACCCCATCCGGAACTGGGTCCTTACCTTACCTAACTGTTTTGCAATCCTCGCATCGGGGATCATCGCCTCATTGCCAGCAACAGTCCCCAGGTATCAGGTATCAGAAGGCCGGCTCCAGAGGCACGTTATCCTCCATTTGGGACCTTTGTGCCTTCGCCATACATATAAGCCTATTTCATCATTCACCTGAGGGAGAATGGGACAAGGGATGGGTATTAGGACAGGGAAAGGTGATGAAATAGGAAGGGGTGCCCTTGAAGAGGGAATGAACGCATAAGCGCAACGAGAGCTCATAGTCTATATCACAACGGGTTTAATCAGTGCCCTGAAAAGGACACTGTAAAATGCATAATCGTAAAGAAAGCCTATAGCTCGTTGGAGGTAGCTTGTGACGTTGAAAGGCACGTCATCGAAAGCATCCTCAATATTCAAGAAATCACCCAAGCAAAAACTACGTTTGAGCGACCCAAGTTACCAAAAATTCTATATATAATTATTTCCAACTCCAAGTTCCCCAAGTATCTTATGTGCTCTCTCTAAAGTCCTAGAGAAGCTTCTGAAAAGTCAGTTATCGCTCAACTCTCGAGCAAAGCAGACGCGTTTGTCGCTACATGCTAAGAGCGGGAGTCGAATACGGTTCTTTTTTCGTTCAAAGCTACGGTCGAAGTATAAAACAGTGCATCGCTAGATTGTATCTCACGTTTCCGCGTGTCGTCGCGATACCGTGTCCGCCATGAATCGGCGCGAGAATACCTTTCGCATCGACTACGCGAAAGTACCAAAAAAACCTTCTTTCGAAGAAGTGCATCTCTTCATTGGCAACCAGCTGGGCATGAAACGTGAAGAAGTGAAGCGCATTCAATGCAGCAGACTCCTTGGCTGCGCTTTCGTCAAGGCGAATGATCTCTCTGTGGCCCAGGGAATCGTCGAAATCCATGATGGGAAACATGAAATTGTCGTGGGAGACAAGAAATATCCGATTCGCTTAACGATGGAGGACGGAGCCGTCGATGTTAAGCTGTTTGACCTCTCGGAGGATGTGTCGGATCTCGAAATCACCAAGTTCATGTCAGATTACGGCGAAATTCTCTCGATTCGTGAGCTAATGTGGGAAGCAAATTACATGTTCAACGGCTACCCGACAGGCGTGTGAGTTGTTCGCATGATAGTGAAAAAGAATATCCCCTCTACCGTCATTATTGATGGTGAAGCCACGTGTGTGCAATACTACGGGCAGCAGCACACATGTCGACAAAAATTTGACGCGGATCACTCCAAACAGTCGTATGCAAACGTTGCAAAACAAGCTGTGTCAAAGGTGAACGCACCGAAACAATCGAGATCCAGAGGTTCATCATCCTCCGGTCTCAAGATCAGACCGGCAAACGTACACGCAGAACTCGATGTACACAGCGCAACGAGTAACTTTCACGCAGCGACCGAAAAGACAAAAGAATTTTCACGCAGATTTGTGTAACACCGGATCAACACAAAAAATGTGCTGATCCGGTGTTACACAAATCTGCGTGAAAATTCTTTTGTCTTTTTGCTCGCTGCGTGAAAGTTACTCGTGCGCTGTGTTGTTTCATTTAAGGGTGTACAGGCTCCGACAGCGGGAGCATCAAGAGAATCGGCAACCGTAATCCCCACCAACAATGCGCACGGTAAAATACAAAAAACTCTCTCGACCGGTGCACCACCGGCAGACACTTCTCAAACTCTCCTCACGATCCCAGCACAGGAGCTCTTCAAGAAACCACAGCACAACTACCGTCCAGAATCCACTTCAACAGCCTCGATCGAGACCTCGGTCGAGAACTCACGGCACGACGGGAACGAAACGGATGAATCCACTTCTTCCAACAGTAGCCGTCGTCTCCGCGCTAGACCGTGTGCCAAGAAAATACGTCACGATCATGACGTCATGAACGATTTCCCCCAGCTCTAAAATGGATGTAGCAAGCTACAATATCGCCACTATCAATCTAAACGCAATATCAAGCGAAACGAAACTTAATGCCCTGCGGAATTTTGCCAGAACCCTCGATCTCGACATCATGTTTCTCCAGGAGGTGGAATCGGATCAACTCATGATTCCGGGATATACCGTAATCTGCAACGTGGATCACTCTCGGTGGGGAACAGCCATCGCACTCAAAGAATACATCCAATTCTCCAATGTAGAACGAAGCTTGGATAGTCGTTTGCTAGCCCTGAGAATCAGCAACGTCACACTCGTTTGCATCTACGCCCCTAGCGGTACTCAATTCCGAGCCGAAAGAGAACGATTTTTTAATAATACTGTCGCCTATTACCTTCGGCACAATCCACAAAACGTGATACTTGCTGGGGACTTTAATTGCGTTCTGCGGCAATGTGATGCTACCGGTCCCAATGCCAGCCCGTCCCTTTCCGCAACAGTGCAACAGCTACTTCTCCGTGACGTGTGGATTAAGCTATGCCCCAGGATCCCGGGTCATACATATATTACAGCTAACTCGACATCCAGGCTCGATCGTATTTACGTTAGCGACGGCCTATGTCAGCACCTACGCTCCACCGACACACACGTATGCTCTTTCTCGGACCACAAGGCACTCACAGCGCGCATATGCCTTCCCCAACTCGGTAGGGAGCCGGGTCGAGGCTTTTGGTGTTTACGCCCTCACCTTCTCACCACAGAGAATATGGAGGAATTCCAGCAGCGATGGCAGTATTGGACGCGGCAACGGCGTAATTATTCATCATGGATGTATTGGTGGATAACGTACGCGAAACCGAAAATTAAATCGTTCTACAAGTGGAAGTCTCGCATCGCATACAACGAATTTAATCGAGAAAATCAGCGGCTCTATGAACAACTGAAGCAAGCGTACGATAGATACTACCAGGACCCCTCTATTCTCCAAACCATCAACCGTATCAAAGGACAAATGCTCACGCTGCAGAGGAACTTCACCAAAATGTTTACCAAAATCAACGAAACCTATATCGCGGGAGAGGCACTCTCGAGTTTCCAACTCGGAGAAAGGCGAAAGAAAAGAACAACCATTTCACGTCTAAGGGTCGACGAAGGGGAGACACTGGACCGATCCAGCGACATCGAGCAACATCTATTGCAATACTTCCAACAGCTCTATGCGGCGGACGACGAAGGCGAGCCAAACGAAAACGACTTCGAATGCGAGAGAGTCGTACCAGAGAACGATAGAATCAACGAAGCCTGCATGTCTGAAATCTCAACGACAGAAATACTAACAGCAATCAGAACGAGCGCATCCCGAAAGTCTCCAGGTTCGGACGGTATCCCGAAGGAATTTTACATCCGCTCTTTCGACATCATCCATCGAGAGCTAAATCTCATATTGCGCGCAAACCCCAAAATTTTATTCCCACCTTTGGGTTTCCGCGCCGAAGACCCAGCGCCAGATTCGGCGACAAAGAAAACTGACAGCAGTCGCCGGACAGTTGGCAATCCTGATATTTGACGGCGGCCGCCCGGTAGTCATGGGAGTGGATTGTTGTCACGCAAATAGATCTTTTCGCTAAAAATGCATGTGTATTGAGTTATTGTTGACAGATTTTCTGCAGTGTTAGTGTGAAATTCAGCGATTTTCTGTATCGCGTAAGCCTTCGCTGGAAGAAAACGTCATGTTGTTCAGCGAAGCAAGGAAAATTTTCAGTGAAAAAAGCAATAATGAACGAGGCACTGACTGGCAACTTCTCCCCGGCCTTCGTGGATGGAGTGATCGTTCTCGTTAAAAAGAGGGGAACAGACGAGACGGCCCGATCTTATCGCCCGATATCTCTGCTGAATTTTGATTATAAAATACTCTCACGTATCCTAAAAGCGAGACTACACTGAACGGCGGCTTGCGGTGAAAATTACTATTCTGAGGGTCAATTTAAATGCACAACGCCACTAAATTTGTGCAGACTGAGTTTCGTTTTAATTCAACAGAATTATGTTTTCAATTTTACCATGGACTCGATTTTCAATTAAAAAAAAGTTTCTGTTGGCAACCGGATTCGAACCAAGAATCTTGACATCACCAGGCTCGCACGCTACCACTCAGCTATCGAACCGGTTGATGTGAGAAGAAACAAAACGCACACAAGAAGCGTTGGTGGGTCGATGATCATGTTTTGCCATGGTAAATTTAAAAACATTATTGTGCTTGACATTACTGCAAGGCTCCTTTCAGTGTAGAGAATGTCGTACGGGCACACCAAATTCTCAGCCATGGACAGAAATGCAGCAATCCAAATCGGAACATCTTTCAGGCAACACTTTCTCTCAAAGATCGAATAGCACGAGTGATCCAACGTAAACAGAGAGCCAAGGTAATCGCTTTCGATTTCGACCACGCGTTCGATCGTGTTCGTCTTTCGTTTCTGTACAGAACCATGTGCTCACTCGGCATCAATCGGGACCTGGTGAACCTGCGAATCTCCTCCTGCTCATCATCTCGGCTTTTGGTTAACGGGCATCTTTCCCCGACTTTCCCTATCCAGCGTTCCGTACGACAGGGATGCCCTCTCAGCATGCTGCTCTTCGTGATTTATCTTCATCCTCTGCTTAGTCGTTTGGAACGAATAGGGTAGTGGAGGTATTTTGGACCGGGCAGGTATTTTGGCCCACCTAGGGAGTTTTATGATATTTTTCATATAATCTTTACTAAATCTTGGTAATTTTTTATTGGAACACGAAAAGTATTCAATTATGTGATGACCTTTATTTTGGATGTCAGTTAAATATGCTGTTCAGTATCAAACACAGAGAAAATATTTTCACTTCCAATGAAACGCACGGAAAAGCACCAAAATCAAAGAAGGTGGCAAATTTGTAGTCGGCTTCGAAGAGGTATTAAACTTTACAAATAAATATTTATTTCATGTGAATGTAGTTAGGGCCTTGTAAGAACTCAAAATAAACTGTTCTTAACCTCGGAGGAGCGATAATATTCACTAAAATGGTGGTTTGAGGTATGGCCAAAATATGTTCAACATAATCAGATGTGGACATATTTTGGACCACCTGTCAGATCCATCTCTCCAGTTCCTTCTTAAGGGACAAAATATTCATGCCAATGTAATGTACTCTAAAAACATATAAATAGAATAAGTTGGGACCCCCCGTGATCTGGGTTGTTATACGTTTATTTTACAATGAGATTGTTGTGGGTTCGATTTGTTCTAACAACTTTTCGCCAAGTTGAAAATTTCGATTCGGTTTGTGTCCTAACAACTTGTCGACAAGTTGAAATTTTCAGGTGTTTAGTCATCCAGTGTAGAAAAGTTGTCCTTCTCGGCAATCAGTTGATGACTGCGACAATGTGTTATCTAATGTATGTTTGACAAATTACGTATCATTCAAATTACTTTATTTTTGATGGCCTTTCCACTCATTAAAATATGTGTCGAACGTCTTTATACTTAGCAAAATCACTAGACTTCCACACTTCCTATTAAGCGTTACGTAATTTATACATGGTGACTGACGTCATGCAATAGTTAATAAATACACGTTTCACGTCACATTTTTTTTCTGAAACATCATACTATAATGCGTAAAAACTGGCAATTGCAACAAAACTTCATCTTTTTCTACACAGCAAAAATTGATGAAATTTCAACTGCATGTAAAGCTAGAAACATTGAAAAATAAATGGATTGAATCCCTAATTTAATTGAAAATTACATTGAAATAAATGCACATATTTGGAACACAAAAAAACATGTAATAATAAATTATATTTCACGTAATATTTCTATGCAGTGTACTTTTCAATACCCAATTCAATAATACATATAAAGTCATTGATTTTTCAATAGACCATTCCCGTCTGACCTAACCCCCCTTTTTTATATTTTTCTTCGAAAGACAATTGCTTTCCATGATCATTGCCGTTTTTGAAATTTTTTTATATGTATTCCTGATTTTCATACAATTTTTTGAAAATTCGAAAAATCTCTCCAATTTGATATAAAAATCGCCGTGCGAAGTAGTGTGCCCACCCCTTGTATGTGGAGATATTTTTGAGTGTGGAGATTGGCTTCCAACCCTGTCGTCAACCTGACATGTTTACATTTTGAAATGTCAAACCCGCTCGCTACTCGCCTCCGGATTAAAAGGTTCCTGGTAATTGTAATTGTAATTGAATTTATTCCTGGTTGTAATATTATAGTTTATCGGTGATTCCGGTGCAACCAAAAATAATTACAAGCCCGATGGCTGATTCCGTCTCCCCCGGCCGTTGGTCTGACCGCTTCTCAGCTAAACACGGACTCCCGCTATCACATCCACGAGGACGGCTCATCGAACGTGAAGATGAACACACCACGGTGCAGGCAAAACGTAGCTGTTTACACCGGACAAAGGATTCGGGATCGATGTTGTAGAACCAGATCGGTCTACCATTATACTTTTCCCTACCGGGATACCGGTAGCAGCAGCCTGCTGGAATGGAAACCTTTGAGAAGTGGAAAATAACTGGCTTCAACGAATTGGAACTGGCGAATGCCGAACGGCAGCAGCAGTGAAAAAAGTACGATCGCGTGGACGATGATGGAGAGGAAGCAGAGCATGAGGGTCATTCTCCCCGGGTAGGAAAAAGAAGCAAATAGAGAACAGATTTGTAAGTATCTTTACCTTTTATTTTACTTTTATGATCCGTTTACTCACATATGTTTATGATCTTGCTAGAATGCCACCGAGTTGCAGTGCACGGTCCCAGTGTTCTCAGCATCTCTGCCATCGATCGTCGCAGTGCGGTTCCGGCGGTAGCATCAGGCGTAAAACTACTCCAATATTACCGGAATGCATTCTCCTCGTCGACAGCTCCCACATCCCATCAGCAACAGCGTCGGAATCTCCGGCACCGATCTTCGGTTGGAGGTTACCTCTGCAGATGCAGCAGCAAGAGGTGCAGGAGGAAGGAACTTTTGAAGAGTTACGGGAAGAGGACAACTTGCTATCCAACGATAATTTGGACGAGAGCGTGACGGAGAGAAGTACCGTGTCTAATCTGAACTCGAGTCAGACGGGAGGACACCCGGATACCAGTAGACGGTTATTCGAATTCACGGGCATCAGTCGGTCTAGAGTCCGCGATCCCACTGGCGATCTCTGCTTTTCGTCGCATTTGGAAATAGGAGAGCCTACGGAAGACTTCCGGTTAATCCGGACGACCAGCGTTCAATGCATCGCTTTAATAAAGCACTACGTCGCTGGGCAGCAGTAATATCAGTTTGTTTGCCATTTGGGTTGTGTAGTGTGTATACTATATTGCGGTTTTCTCTAGCTTAAACAAAGGAGCTCATAAATTTTAAAAATATAACACTTTTTATTACGTTACAACTATTTTTGTTTTGATGTTTTTTCCGTGGAAGATAATAGTTCAGTCCCTGGGTCAATCGATAGAATGGCGAAGAATAAATTTTCCTCATACGAACTTCGAATAAATTTCAAAAATAGTTCTTGTGCACCAAAAATAATAACATTTTGGATTTCAAGTACGGGTTGAGATTCCGATTATGGAAAAAAACTGGATGCCGTTAAAGAACCCATTTTTTTATTTTAATATAGGAGACGATGTACGGTGGGCGACATCCCTATAGCAGTCTGAATACTTAGCAAAAAGGCATAAGGCCGTCCTCGTCCCTTAGAATTTCTCAACACCAGTCTGGCATCGGACACCTCAGCACTCTCGAATACGGCCAAACGGATATTGGAGATTCTACCCCAACGTTTCGGCCTCTTGACCGAATCTTGAAAGCGATTAGTTTGAATAGTACGCTGACGTCCTTGAAGCTAGCCGGACTTGTCCAGGTCCGGAAGCGCATCAATCAGGAAGCACGAACCGCAGCATCCGAATGTGCACTTCCCCAACACTGAACAGTTGTCCAATGAGTGCCACCGGAAGTTCTAGCTGCTCTATGAACAAGCCATTCAGCACCGAGCTGCAAATACCAACAGTGTCCCAGTTGCTACCAGATGAAGTGTCTCCAAACCAATACTGAGTCCGTCCAGCGGATAGCCACTGAATCCAGCGGCAGTACGGTTCTGCACGAACCGACCCAATACAAACTGCCTAGTGACAAGTCGAACTACACCAGCCGTCAAACACACCAGCAAGATAAGCAACAAGGTGCACCGGATCCGAGAAGAATTTCACACAGATCGTTGAGACAACACTTTCGTGCCATTATTCAACCTGCCGGAAGTGCAAGCAGAACTGAAATCAATTCCTAAATTCGACATCTGGTTGCTCATTTCCATTGTGACGGGAACCGGTGACAGGCCAAAAATGGTTGGCAACCAGCAACATGTATAAATTTTCTTTGCCCACCAAACTCGACGTGGCTGGCGCTGGAACAACATAGCTTTCAAATCTCGAAGCTTCAAATTCAGTGATTCGGAACCGCTGAAGCAGCAATAGTACCGCGAAGTTTGCGTTCCCTGCGAACCAGTCGAGTCCCGTTAAAGCACGGCTGCTGTTGGTAGTTATCTGGATGCTCCAAAAAGCAGCTCCGCGGTTCTCGAGCTAATAACCGGCAGTTGCTTGGACATTCTCCGTAAACCGCTTGGTAGCGGCTCCGCCTCTGGATTAACGTCTTCAAGCTGATCGGCTCCAATAAGTCGGAATGCGATACCGACATGGTGCGGCGTTTCTTGCGAAACTCCCAAGCCTGGTTTTAAATAGGAAGCAGTACCCACCAAGCACCACCAAGAGCAGTTTCTCTTTCGGAACGGCTCCGACTCCAGCAGCACCTCCGACGGATTCCGGTTGCTCCCTAGTCGGCACACAGTCAGCTAAATGAAAGTGCACAGATTGCATGACCTGAAGCGATTCCGATAAGCTAAAATACGTCTGCTGTGAGCAGGCTAAACCTGATACAGGCATAGCTTCATCACCGGCACGGCAGCCATCAAATCTATGTCCTCAAGCCAGCAGCAGCAGCTTGGATCAGGTATTCAAATTCCTTGTGGCGCAACAATCGGCCAATAGGAATATAGTGCGTTCATGACTCGGAATATTTGAAGCATCTCGCACAAAGTATACGCCTGTTGCGAGCAGGCATAATCTGGTTCTACACCGGAAGATGGGCATTTTTTCTCCTTTGGAAGTAGACCAGCTTCATGCTCTTCTGGTGCCAAACTCAGCTTCGGAGACCCGCCAAGCCTGATGGCGCCTCAAGACAGGATTTTGGCCTTCCGCCAGCTAGTTCGACCGCAAGTTGAACACGGGCGATGAAGTAGTTCTGATGCGTTGCTTCGGAAGTGTGCCCGTATCTCGTTCTAACCCGGAGAATCGGCGTAACGTCCCAGACTCGGTACCAGATGGGTATTTTCTTCCCGCGACAAATAATTTGTTTTCATGGTGTTTAGAGCGGATCAAAACAAAAAATATCAAACGTCATATTTGACAGACAGCTGATTGAAAATTCTCCGCATCTCTCCAAAAATCGATAGGGGAGAAAGGGGTTCAACGGGTTTTGTGAAAAAATATATTATAGGAGACTATAGGGTTAAAGTGCTACTTCGCAGGTTTTTCATTGTTTTTCAATAGTTAGAGGCTTCAAAACATATGGGTTCTTTAGGGAAGTTTGCTCAATAAATTGTCGGAAAGCCGTAGAGCACATAAAAATTTTTGACGGGAATGGTCTATTGATAAAAATTGAATTTTCAATTGACGTGTAAATATAAAGCAACATCCATTGAAAAAGCAAATATGGCGCACACGCAGAGCTTTGCATCAGTTTTTTCCTCCTCGCTGAACTGATCGCGTCGTCCGCGGATAAAATGTCGTCGAATATTTTGTGTAAGTTCTGTGGTGCCGTTTTTTGTGAGTTGGAAAGGTTTATCTATCATTCGCGAGTGCACAAACTACAAAAATCTTTCGAATGTGCGATTCCGGAATGCGGATTACGGTGCAAATCATTCGAATCGTACAAAAAGCACCTCCGCCAGCGGCATCATTCATTGAACGGCCGCCGAGTTTTCCGCTGTTCCGTTTCAGCTTGTGATGATGTAGTGCCAAGCGTGAAAAAAATGGCCAAGCATATGGCCAAACACTTGAATGACGGACAGCCGGTGTTCTGTCCATTTGGGTGCATGACCAGGAAACCATTCCTTACCGCGAACAGCATGCGTATACACAATATGTATTTTCACCGTAACGAAAATGTCCGGGTGACACTCAGTGGGAATGTATCTGAGGATAGCGCTCCTACGCTGGCAGAACCGCTCGAAATGGAAGAATCGTGTCGATCTAGTGGCCAAACGGCAGTGTCAACTCAGAACGAAAACTTGGAATCCTTAATGAACATATTTGGAAGCTTGTTCCTCAAGCTTTTATCACAAAATCACGTAACGGAATCTGCAATCCAGGAAGTAGTTTTGGCATTGGGGGAAGCCGCCGCAGCACAAAACAGTTACTTGAAAAATTGTTACGCTAGACTAGAATGTGCTATTCAGGACAGGGTGGACCATGAGATTACCTCGGAAGAATTAGGCCAACAGTTTTGTAATTTGAATGTTTTTGACGCTATGTTCGGATGCAGTGGAATATTTAGGACTCCGTACATGCGAAAGAAATACTATCGTCAAAACTACAGCTTTGTTCCTCCAATCGAAATTTCCCTCCAAAAAGATAACGAACACAAGGACGGTTTCTATTACTATGTTCCGATACTAGAAACATTGACGTCCATGCTCAATGATCCCAAAATCTACAATGCAGTGTTTCGACACAAACTCAAGATGACCGGTTATCTAACTGATTTTGACGATGGAAATAAGTACAAATCTAGTGCATTCTTTACCGACAAGACAATTAGCATTTTCCTCTATCAAGACGCCGCTGAAGTAGTGGTTAACGCGATTGGTAACGCCACTTCTCGATATAAACTCTTGTGTATGTACATGGTCGTAGGAAACCTCGATCCTTATCTCAGATGTAAAACTGAAAATGTCCAACTTGTTCTTCTTTGCAAAAATAAGGACGTCGCGTATTTCGGAGGAAATTGTATCTTTCGTAGACTCGTGGAAGATATCAAGACCTTGGAAGATGATGGGATAACTGTTCATGGAGGTGGATTTGCAGAAATAATACGGGGATCGATTTTCACTACAATGAATGATAATCTAGGCGCCCACCAAATTGGGGGTCTAGTAGAGAATTTTTCAACGAGCTCTCACTTTTGTCGCACATGCTATATCGATCACAAATCATTTCAAAATGATTGTCTTTATTCAGCGGAACTAAGGACCCCAGAAAACCACGAAAATGATCTCAGGGAAATTGCAAATAACCCAACTAAAATTCCTTTTCGAGGTGTAAAAGCTGGATGTATTTTCGATGAATTGAAACATTTTCGGATGTTCAATTTTGGGGCTGCTCCATGTGTAGCACATGACTTATTTGAAGGATGGATCAATAACGATCTCTTTCTCATATTGAAACGTCTCTCTAAAGAGCAACGATTATCTGCGTTGTACATTCAGGGAAGAATCAATGAAGTTTTCCATAAGTTGAAAATAAATACGAAAATTGTAATCGATTTCACGAGAAAATCGAAAAATATAAAAGCGAAAGCTTGTGACATCTGGCATATTGTCCAAATTCTTCCATTGATACTACTCAACAAACCCGTGAACTACAACGACCCATTAGTTAAAATGCTAATGTTAATGAAAAACATTACGGATATAGTTACATCAACTGTAGTCTCACAAACACAAATCCACCTTTTGCGATCGCTGATAACAGAATACTTGGAATCCAGGAAAACCCATTTCGACACCCCAGTTAGGCCGAAACACCACTTCACTAATCACTATCCTAGACTTATAACGGAACTAGGACCTCTCATGTCATTTTGTACATTGCACTGCGAGAGAAAACACTGTTTTTTCAAGCGAGCTCTACGAAGCACTTTAAATTTCAAAAATGTGGTGAAATTCTGTGCTGAGCAACACCAGTTTTACCAGGCATTGTTGGGGCAGCAGAATAGTCGCTTTGACAGAGAGCTCGTACTTACTACATTCGTAGACAACTATGAAGATCTGCCTGTAGAAATTCAGACGGATGTCAACAAGCATGGTCTCCTCAGCTATGAAGCCATATATGCTGAAGAAGCCTCATATTGTGGGTACGAATACAAGTTAGACAACTTCTTGTTCCTCGAACACGACGAATTTGGAGAGCAATTTTATGTGGTCCAAATTCAGCTTTTGATTTTCAACAAAACCAGCGAACAAATAATAATCTTTGGTCAAAAGCGATCCGTTATACATGCTCATGAAAAAGGCCTTATGGAAATCACTTCGGATTTACATGGAACTGTGGCTAAAAACATAACGGAATTTGTTGATCGAGCGCCTTTGAGAGTATTTTGCGAAAAGAATAAGCAATACTTGTTTATCCAACATGCAATCCCGTTAATTTAAACCAGCGTAAAATCCAAAACAATACAACAATAATTAAAAATGGGAGATAAGGTGAAAATCTACAAAGTATGCGATGTATCCCGAATCAATCGTTTGGCCCTGCCAGCTCATCCCACCATTGCCAGTTTATTAGAACAAGGTAAGATTATTATTTGCTTCAATTCTTCTTTAGAACTCATTACACGTGATAAATATTTGGCCAAACAAAACGAACCTCGGATTGATGTCGACCTGCTTAGGCAAATGTTTATACATAAGTAATGGGGTCTTAAGTAATGTATTGGGCGAGAAAATATAATCAAATAATCAAAATCTTCATTCTTATCAAATTTAAAGGTTCAGGAGCATTCTGTAAGAATCTTCAAGCTGTATACACCGAAGCTGATGGATGCAGAATAGTAACCGACCTTGCACTTTCCGCATTCGAAAACCAACTTCTAATGCTGTCAGCAGAAAATGAAACATGGACACCATCCTCGTCACAGTACGCGAATCAGAGTTCCGCCTTAGAAGGTTCAGGTAAGTTAAACCTTAGAAAAAGATAAGATACATCCATGAAATATTTTGAATTTGCTTGTTTTCTGTTCAAGGGTTAATAGTACTCAAACATGTATTTTTTTATCCCCGTCGTAACATATTTTTTACTGTTTTACTCGTTTTCTATCCTATAATAGAAAATAACTAAATATTTCTAATAAATGCACGATTTGTCACTGTTACCCTGTTACCACAGCTGTTACTATTGATTGTAAATGCACAACTGTATCACAATTCGGCAGTTGTCTGCTCCTTTTTCCCCTAGCTCGATTCGAATGCTATCAAAACGGCTCCTTCTGCACGTTAGATCACTCGGCGTTAGGCACGACCTTGACCACTCCGTCCATGGCTGCCTTGAGGCCGCGTTCCTTGTTCATGGCAATCAGCCCGGCCAGCGGAGTATCGAATTTGACGGAATATCTCGGCTTAATAAACAACTTATCGAACACTCTCGGTATGGGAAAGATAACGGTACCGACATTGGCTTCCTCCATGGCACTTTCGACAGGTACAAATTTGAGCTGGATTACTTCGCGGGAGTGAGGCCACTACTTGGGCCACTATCATCATACAAAGCGATGGAACCGCTTTCAATCGCCGTGTTGAAGCAAGCTACGTGTCCATCGATGCTATTCCGCAGCAGGAACCGGTTCTCGTGCGGTTTTCTAGTGGCATTTACGTTCAAGTAGGTGCCTCCATCGACACGAACTTCAATGCCTGCTCCATTGGATTTTACCTCCATCTAGTGCGCTTTCTCATCCACCTACAGATGGAAGTTTTGGTTCGGAATATAACAGGGTCGGAAGTTCAGCTCCCGATCGAACGGGTTCAACCGAGACAGCGACTTCCGGGTGCTGAAATTTTCATTTAGGACGAAGCCAGTGCCATCTAGGTTTCGTTGGAAACTGTTAACACCTGGAACAAGGTGGTCATATGCTGATCGATGAAGCCGGTGTGAACATCCGCCGCTTGGAAATGCCCATGGCAAGCGAAATCGACCAGGAAGTCCACGTTTGAAGTCCAGCGATTTGACAGTTTCGCAACAGTCCGATCAGCAGCTGGAAGGCACTCGGGCGGTTCTCGACCCACAAGACCAAATCATTTGATTGTAATGCATGGACACTTCATCTCCTTGCCGTACACCGGTTTCCACTTTGGCAGTGATCTGGCGCCGAGAGGCGGACCAGCTCCTGGTAGGAATCCGCTCGCTAGATCTTCGAACGCATGGCCGGTCTTGCGGATTTGCTCCTGCGTCACCGAAAGGGCTTCTCCGGAAGCAACCATAATCTGCCACTCAACCAGATTCATTCCGGTGATCATTTGCGTAATCGGATGTTTCACCTGATGACGTCTATTCATCTCCATGAAGTGGAACAACAAATTCTCCTTGTCTAGTTCTGAATTTTACGGTTCCGGCACCGATGTAATTCACGGCCTTGGTCGCTTAATCCGCAGCCGAACCCGCAGCTCTTCCGACAATTCCGGAGAAGGCGCTTTTTTGATGATCATCTGATGGCGTTTCTGAACTGAGCAATCCTGCTCATAAAGATAAACCACATTTCAATGGTGATCGGCAAATACCTGCACTTCCACATGCCTTGGCGAACGAACATTCTCCAGCAGCCAGCACCAACATCAGTTCTCGCCGACTGCAGCGCCGTGAAGAAATCCGCTTCCATCTCGGCAATCTGCATATCCTTTCCACCGCCACCGCAAACTACCTTGATCATCAGCACTCATGATAATATGCTTCGAAGGACTCTTGATTCCAATATCCCGGAACGCACTAGGTGGCGGGCCAATAAATATAATGCCCTCTTGGCACAGGTCCGTAAACTCCACGTTCTTCGACAAAAATTCGTATCTCGGATGAATGGCCTGACGGCCAGGAAAAGCTGCCTTGTGCATGTACCCCTGTGGACAACCAAAAAGCATTTACAAATTATTGCTTCTGTACAAGTCTGTGCACTGGCAATTAAGCTAATTTTACTTACCTTGTTTCAAGCCGCTGTTGCTGCAAGCTATCGGAAAATAATCCTCCGTCTACTCATTTCATTTTCTGCGCCCGTGGAACAGATAACGGTAATCAAACAACTTGCGGTATCCGGTATCGGAAATCGTTCAAAAATTGCGCATTACGTAAACAGACCAAGAATGATTACAATCATTAGCCTCTGCACGAATCTGGCTTACTGCTCACTCCCTCCCACAGAAAATTTGAAAAAAGCTCGCACAGTGCTCGCGCGCTGTTTTCAAAATGTTCTGTGTGAGTGAGCAGGACAGGGCAAATTCGTACCAGAGGCTCATTCAAAAGATCAAAACAAACTCAAACGTCAAAGCCAGCTGATTGAAAATTCTCCACATCTCGCGTTACATTTGAAAAGGGCCTATCCCCTGAACGTAAACATTGAGAAAAATCGATGCAAATTTTCCATCACACTTCCTATTCGTATTCGTATTTCACGGTTTCGAAATTTTCAACATGCTTTTCGTTTCAATGACACAAGAATAGATGTAGGGGTTGTGTGCTAGTAGTGGACCCTGCGCCTATAGTGGACCCCCTTCAGAAAAACTCAAATATAAATGCCCAAATCAACTGTTTCCAGGCAACATCCACCGGGGGAACATTTATTACATTGCTACACAGCAGTTCCTGGCAAACAAATGACCCAGTGGCCGCAACAATCGGTTATTTTAACTATTTAATAAATGTATTATGTTTCCAGTTCAAAACCGAATTAGCGACATTTTTTCTTTGACTTCCGCTGCTTTTGCCTTGCGTTAAACACAATGTCGGAAGTGGGGCGCTGTATAGTGGTAATCACGTTCAAATGTGTGCGTGTCTCTTTTGTAGATGTAGTTATGAAACTTGGAGGAAAATATGTGCACTCTCACCGCGGTTGTTAGTTTTATCATTATTTAGCCGTTTTACCCAAATCAATTGGGTAATATTTTCATATGCAATCTGAATAGCCTTTTATTCGGCGTGTATTTTTGTGTATACACAAAAATACACGCCGAATAAAAGGCTATTCAGATTGCATATGAAAATATTATTATTAATATTCCATATATGGAAAAATTCACGCTAGTGTTCGTGTGTTGAAATGTCACTTATCTCTATAGAGCACCAGGTGTACAATACAGCGCCCCACTTCCGACATTGTTTTTAACGCATGGCAAAAGCAGCAGAAGTCAAAGAAAAAATGTCGCTAATTCGGTTTTGAACTGGAAACATCAGGGGGGCAGCGAAAGGCAAAATCACCGTAGCTCACAACAAAAACACGTTCAAAATTGTTTGTGCTGAAAATTGATGCAATACACAATTTCTTACTGATTTATTTGCTATCTTCGCGTTGTCGTGTAATTTCGAACGATTGCACGCTAAAATTTGGATAACCCTTTGCTAGTTTTACACGTTTTACTTAAGTAATAACTTGTGGTAATGACTAATTCGCAAATGTCGTGCACATCTCAGATCTGTCAGAGTGCCCAAAAGTGTCAATTGCCCAAACATGTCAAATTCATGTGGACTACGGATAATCTATTCGTGGTTGACGTCCGTGCTGCCCCGCTGGGAAACATAATAAACACTCAAAAGGGTCCACTATAGGCACCGTCGGCGGCGTGACAGCTAACATGGAAATCAAATGGGGGGTCCACTATAGGCGCCAAGATATTTGTAAATAATCCTATAATGGACCCCGGTGGTGTCCATAATAGGCAACATCGATGCGTATTTTCAAATGCGCATTTCACTGGAATAATTTATTAATGTTGTATGTTTGACGGTCTTAACATAAAGAGGGGACGTCAAACTTGTTAAAAAAATCAACTTTGGAACAATCCACTGCCTTAACATCAGGCCCCTGACACGGCCTATAGCAATGCATTGGAATCATGGTAGACAGGATGTCCTGGGCGCTAGTAAATGTGCGTGGGTGGATGCAGATAGGCCCTACAGAAACAAAAACATGTTTGTTTACGCAAAGCAGATAGGCCCTTTTCAAATGTTCTTCTAGAATTGTTTTTTCAACATCATTTAAGTAAATTTGGATACTTTAGTTTTTCAGTGTTGGTGGTTTTAAATAGTGAACTAGGTGCTTCGCACATGTTGCACTAGAATGTGACAGCTTCTGTGTTGTGCAAGAAAGTCTTGTGAGAAACTTTTGTTTTTTTTATTTAGTACCTTTAGTACCGAATATTATTATTTTTAATAGTTGAAGCAGTTATTTTAGAAAAACTTAACTGAAATTATAAAAGGCTTTTGAATCAGGTCAGTAATACACACAATTCACCAATTATATGCAAATTAAAAAATGCTATCAACACCAACAGATGGCGGATTATGTTCTAACAGATGGTCCATGAATCGATGTACCTGTTACTGTGGGTAAAATTCCTGCATAGTCCAAAGTGAAAAGGCGAAGTAGATAACATTAGGAGAAAAATGAACCCTTTGTCATTGGACAGCACAGCAGTACCACCGACAAAGTAGTACGTCGAACATTGAGTAAGTAAGTCCAACACTCCACGTACGCCATAGCTGGTAGATTTTATAGTCAGCATTTCTTATGAATTGTCAGAAATTTGGAAATGTACCTAGGGACAATTTACAAGAGGACTGAAATGGTCTACTTGTTTTCTTATACCGCGTTGAAACTTATGCTACTGTGTTGGGCGCAATTTCCTCAAGTGTCCAAGTCCAGTCAAAGCGATAAACGCGCAGGTGTTCAGACAAACCATACTAAGGGTAACAGCACAGACAAACAGACGTAACATTCGCGAAATTTCCATCGACCACGCATTTAACGATCACTTCAAATTTTTATTGTTTTGGCTTTCACAACCAGAGGCGCGCGCATCGTTTTTCTAAAGGCCCGTTTAGACTATCTGATTTTTTGGTCTGATTCGAGCGATTTGAGTGACCTTTGTTTACGATTTCATACATTTTTTTCGAGCAGTCACTCAAATCAGACCGACAAATCAGATAGTCTAAACGGGCCTTAAGCGTTTGACGTTTCACACTAGCGCCTTCTGTTGGCGATATTGCACAACACAGTGATTCGTGCAACTTTTACACCAGGTGATGATAGTGCGAACTGGGCGATGGATTCCCATGAAAATCGTTCAAGGTGTTACGTCTGTTTGTCTGTGCTAACAGGTTCGACTACCTGTTCCCGTACTAGCCCCACTCTCTCTCTTCTTGGCGTAACGTCCTCATTGGGACAATGCCTGCTTCTCATCTTAGTGTTCTATGAGCACTTCCACAGTTATTAACTGAGAGCTTCCTCTGCCAATGACCATTTTGCATGCGTATATCGTGTGGCAGGCACGAAGATACTCTATGCCCAAGGAAGTCAAGGAAATTTCCTTTACGAAAAGATCCTGGACCGAACGGGAATCGAACCCGTCGCCCTCAGCATGGTCATGCTGAATACCCGTGCGTTTACCGCCTCGGCTATATGGGCCCTACATTATGACGGATAGCGGTGCGATAACTGCAAAATTGTTGCACTTACCGAACTTGCAGTTAAAAACATTGCAGCCCCATTTAGCCATAAATAAAGATACTGCTCCTTCGACCCCGAGGTTTAGAGAGGCACACGAAATTGATGGTTGCAACATAGTTACCACTTACCACTGGCTTGTAAGACTCAAAGTAGAGATTAGTGGCCTTGCGCCTCCGCTTCGACATCCGCTTCTGCTTTAACTACGATACAAAACCTCTCCACAGCCTTTCCTTCCTTCCTTCTTTTATTGGATGTAGGGTAATCGCTCCGTGGTATTAGCAATTGTAGTGGTAATTGCAGTTTACCAAAAAGTTGTTGTATCTTTTGCATCGTATTCGACCCCCTGCAAAAAAAAATTGTCCCTCCACAATATGTTCCCACCAGTTTAAGCATACACTACCCGCCATAAAATGGAATCGCATATTGCAACACTCATACTGAATATTGCAGCACCCAAAAAAGTTTGGCGTTTCAACCATGGTTGTTAACGTTAATCAACGATTAACGCCGTTATGTTAGGTCGTTAACGTTAACTGTAACGATCAACAAATTTCACGTTGATTGTTCAGGCGCGTTGATCAATGTGACCGTTAACGCATAGCGTTGATTTAACGTCAACGATCTCGTTAAAAAAAATAAAAAAAAACTTTAAATGGAAGCAATTACATTTTTGGCCAAAGTTCGACATGTTATTCAATCTATATTTAGCCAAGTATTGAGGTTTTTTTTTGGCATCAGCTCAGCCCAGTTCATAGAGTTCCTTCAGGGATTCTTCCAGGAGGTCCTCTAGGGATTCTTCCAGGAGTTCCGTCATGGATGCCTCCAGGAGTTCCTTCAATGATTCATCCAGGAGTTCCTTCAGTGATTCCTCCAGGAGTTCATTCAGGGATTCCTCCAGGACATCCTTCAGGGATTCTTCCAGGAGTACCTTCAGGAATTCTTCCAGGAGTTCCTTCAGGGATTCCTCCAGGAGTTCCTTCAGGGATTCCTCCAGGAGTTCCTTCAGGGATTCCTCCAGGGATTCCTCCAGGGATTCCTCCAGGAGTTCCTTCAGGGATTCCTCCAGGAGTTCCTTCAGGGATTCCTCCAGGAGTTCCTTCAGTGATTCTTCCAGAAGCTCCTTCAGGGATTTCTCCAGGAGTTCCTTCAGATATTCTTCCAGGAGTTCTTTCAGGGATTCCTCCAGGAGTTTTTTCAGGGATTCCTCCAAGAGTTCCTTTAGAGATTCCTCCAGGAGTTCCTTCAGGGATTCCTCCAGGAGATCCTTCAGGGATTCCTCCAAGAGTTCCTTCAGGGATTTCTCAAGGAATTTCTTCAGGGATTCCTCCAGGAGATCCTTCAGGGATTCCTCCAGGAGTTCCTTCAGGGATTCCTCCAGGGATTCCTCCAGGAGTTCCTTCAGGGATTCCTCCAGGAGTTCCTTCAGGGATTCCTCCAGGAGTTCCTTCAGTGATTCTTCCAGAAGCTCCTTCAGGGATTCCTCCAGGAGTTCCTTCAGAGATTCCTCCAGGAGTTCCTTCAGGGATTCCTCCAGGAGTTCCTTCAGGGATTCCTCCAGGAGTTCGTTCAGGGATTCCTGTAGGAGTTTTTTCAGGGATTCCTCCAAGAGTTCCTTCAGGGATTCCTCCGGTAGTTCCTTCAGGGATTCCTCCAGGAGTTCCTTCAGGGATTCCTCCAGGAGTTCCTTCAGGGATTTCTCAAGGAATTTCTTCAGAGTTCCTTCAGGGATTCCTCCAGGAGTTCCTTCAGGGATTCCTCCAAGAGTTCCTTCAGGAATTCCTCCAGCATTTCCTTCAGGGATTCCTCCAGGAGTTCCTTCTGGAATTCCTCCAGGAGTTCCTTCAGGGATTTCTCAAGGAATTTCTTCAGAGTTCCTTCAGGGATTCCCCCAGGAGTTCCTTCAGGGATTCCTCCAGGAGTTCCTTCAGGGATTCCTCCAGGAGTTCCTTCAGGGATTCCTCCAAGAGTTTCTTCAGGGATTCCTCCGGGAGTTCATTCAGGGATTCCTCCAGGAGTTCCTTCGGCGATTCCTCCAGAAGTTCCTTCAGGGATTCCTCCAGGAGTTCCTTCAGTGATTCTTTCAGAAGCTCCTTCAGGGATTTCTCCAGGAGTTCCTTCAGATATTCTTCCAGGAGTTCTTTCAGGGATTCCTCCAGGAGTTTTTTCAGGGATTCCTCCAAGAGTTCCTTTAGGGATTCCTCCAGGAGTTCCTTCAGGGATTCCTCCAGGAGATCCTTCAGGGATTCCTCCAGGAGTTCCTTCAGGGATTTCTCAAGGAATTTCTTCAGAGTTCCTTCAGGGATTCCTCCAGGAGTTCCTTCAGGGATTCCTCCAAAAGTTCCTTCAGGAATTCCTCCAGGAGTTTCTTAAGGGATTCCTCCAGGAGTTATTTCAGGAATTCCTCCAGCAATTCCTTCAGGGATACCTCCAGGAGTTCCTTCTGGAATTCCTTGAGGAGTTCCTTCAGGGATTTCTCAAGGAATTTCTTCAGAGTTCCTTCAGGGACTCCTCCAGGAGTTCCTTCAGGGATTCCTCCAGGAGTTCCTTCAGATATTCCTCCAGAGTTCCTTCAGGGATTCCTCCAAGAGTTCCTTCAGGGATTCCTCCAAGAGTTTCTTCAGGGATTCCTCCAGGAGTTCCTTCAGGGATTCCTCCAGGAGATCCTTCAGGGATTCCTCCAGGAGTTCCTTCAGGGATTCCTCCAGGGATTCCTCCAGGAGTTCCTTCAGGGATTCCTCCAGGAGTTCCTTCAGTGATTCTTCCAGAAGCTCCTTCAGGGATTCCTCCAGGAGTTCCTTCAGAGATTCCTCCAGGAGTTCCTTCAGGGATTCCTCCAGGAGTTCCTTCAGGGATTCCTCCAGGAGTTCGTTCAGGGATTCCTGTAGGAGTTTTTTCAGGGATTCCTCCAAGAGTTCCTTCAGGGATTCCTCCGGTAGTTCCTTCAGGGATTCCTCCAGGAGTTCCTTCAGGGATTCCTCCAGGAGTTCCTTCAGGGATTTCTCAAGGAATTTCTTCAGAGTTCCTTCAGGGATTCCTCCAGTAGTTCCTTCAGGGATTCCTCCAAGAGTTCCTTCAGGAATTCCTCCAGCATTTCCTTCAGGGATTCCTCCAGGAGTTCCTTCTGGAATTCCTCCAGGAGTTCCTTCAGAGATTTCTCAAGGAATTTCTTCGGAGTTCCTTCAGGGATTCCCCCAGGAGTTCCTTCAGGGATTCCTCCAGGAGTTCCTTCAGGGATTCCTCCAGGAGTTCCTTCAGGGATTCCTCCAAGAGTTTCTTCAGGGATTCCTCCGGGAGTTCATTCAGGGATTCCTCCAGGAGTTCCTTCGGCGATTCCTCCAGATGTTCCTTCAGGGATTCCTCCAGGAGTTCCTTCAGGGATTCCCTGTTTATCTAAAAAAATAAATTAGCAGCAATTAGCGATGGTTAGGAACGGATAAATACATTTTTTCCGGTTAGAAATGGGTATGCAATTGCCAATAAACTAAACAAGAAATTTTAAAATTTTAAGTTGAAATTAGAGTCGTCCAGAAAAAATCCTAACAAATTCGATTTAACCCAATTGCTTGGGTCAACGAGCACTGTGACAAAAGGATAAAATGAGATTTGTTCCGGCCTTACCATCGAAAAAAAAACTTCAGTGCACTTACTGCTTACTTTTTATTTATGTGGTATGGCCGAAACCTACTAACCTAGTGTTTTTTTTTGTATTCGTAACAGGATCGGTTGTGGTAGATTCGAAGCAGGATCAATCAACGTTGCAAGTCGTAACTGTACCTCGAATCGTGTCGGTCGTATCCGAAGCTGATGTATTACCACCCTCGAGCACACAAATGAGCGCAACTGAAATGATTGCTGTGCAATTTTTGAACAGTGACGAAGAGCTGCTACTGGATGCTGAACTTGACGTACAAGACCCTATTGCCTCCAATGCGGATAGTGCTCAGGAAACTTTCGAAGATGAAATAGTTAGTGTTCCGAATGAAGCACGTGCGGCTGAACAACGAAATGCGGAATTGGGAAATTCCTCGAAAGCAACCAACGATGGCGGTGTTCAACTTTCAAAGATAAGTCCTGAAAAACAAGGCGGCTCAGAGGATGTTGAAAATCAATCCCCGAATTCAAGCGAGAAACGTGGCTCCTCCGATAGCGTACAGTTACATAAAAGCTCGAAAAAACACGCATCTACCGAAATGAAGTTCCGTTGTTTCAAGATCAATTGGGATAAGCTTGGCGATAGTCTTCTCAATCGATTGCGTGCGTTGGAGGACTTCAAACGGAACAATCGAGGGGTTCCTGTTCCGGTAACAATACGCATAGCCAAGACCGAAGTGACTACGTTAGCGAACACGGTTGTGGATCAGCTGAGAATGATCACAGAGAACAGACATCCAAGTCCAATCTGAATTTTGTGTAAGGAATATTTCATCGGCAACACAAGTGGCAATAGCGTGGCGCTGCAATCGGTTAATTTCTCATACTAATTTAATTCACCACTTGAAATGTTTCAATTCATCACTGACTGTGGCAATATGGTGTTTGGCGGCGTTAGTGTTGTCATCGTATATTGGTTTGCAACCTTACTCAAGTGAAGATTCAAATCCTTACACAACTTTCTGAATGAATTTTTTTCTAGCCTGGATGTCTGTTCTCTGTGGAATGATCGATACGCAAATCAGATCGGATGTAATGGAAACGGCAGCACGTCAAGTCTTAGACAAGTTCCCAGCTTTGGACTATACCGATGACGATGGGTTTGGAGCCGGCCAAGGATATGTGGATATCAAATACAAGTTGATCAATCGTAATAATTATTTGAATCGCTTTAAATCCCCTCAAGCAACTTTGACGAACACCGTAACGAGTTTAAAAAAGAAGCGGAATGCTAGAGCGGGTACGCTGAAAGAATACTGGCAGAAGTCTGCCAGTGAATGTGACAAAAGTTCGGTTTCGGCTCTGGTACGCGATGACCCAAGTCTGATGACGGAGGAGCTGCTGCTTAAAACCCAGGCCTTCATTCGATGGAAACTGGACGAAAAAATAGACACAAAGCAAATGATTTCACAGCTTCCTGTTCTACGACGACGGTTGTTGGTGAATTTCCACTTCGAGCAGGCAACCGGTGTGAACATCACCGACTTGCGGCGCTATTTTATGATGAAAAGGGAAAAACTCGTGCAATACTCGCTTACCTGCAAATCGGAGCTCCACTTGAGTAAATCAGCATCAGATTACGATATATTGAAATTTCTATGCTCGCTTGTTGGGGAAGACTTCGGAGATTTTATCATTCAAAAGGATGTAAGTAATCTTTACAGTGCTTTAATTGTATGATTATTGAAACTTTTGGTTTATATTTTGTTTTTATAGATTGGTACTCGTATTGACGATATCACCATTGACGGTTCTGGACCGGTGCTGGTAGCTGTTGGTAAGTGTAATTTGAATATAATGTGAAGGTGATACTAAATAATTCTTAATCAGAATATTGTACATACGGTAGACGTTAGCTAACTGCAACATATTTACATTTCACTTACCGAATGAAATTTGATAACTGCAACAACTGACAGAACGTCGTATTGCAGCAAAAGTGCACACGAAAAACATCGCATCGCTATTGATATTTCATTTTGACGAATAGCGGTGCGATAAATGTAAAATTCTTACACTTAGCGTACCTACTTGCAATAAAAAAGCATTGCAGTTAAATCGTTTGCACCGAGCGAACGTCTACTTCTTCTTATTTTTCTTTATGGCTCGTCGTTCGCATTGGAACTTGGCCTGCCTCTATTCAACTTGTTTTTTGAGCACTTCCACAGTTATTAATTGATGGGCTTTCTTTGCCTGCCATTGCATGAATTTGTACATTGTGTGGCAATGATACACTATGCCCAAAATTTTCCCGACCGGAACGGGAATCGAACCCGCCGTCTCCGGATTGGCGATCTATAGCCTTAACCACTAGGGTTACTGGAGATCCCCGAGCGAACGTTTACTGTATTCAATTAATGCCACACTAGAAAACTAACGAAAAAAAGGAAAATCTCACTCGTAATGATCATATGCATAAGTGACCCGATTTTGTCAGCCCCTTTCCGCAATACATTTTTTGCTCTCCTTAAAAATCTGAACAGTTTTCCATACTTTTAATCCCCCTATGATTTGCGTATCAGCAGTAGTTCGGTGATGAACGTGAATGAATTGACCAAAGTTTGACGCTAAAATAATGAGAGCAGAAAGATCGTCGCTAAATGGGGCTAACTCGGGCCCTTATCCTTAATGTGGTTTTGTTCGGCATTTCTGTAAATGCTGTAAATCCTTGCCACTGTGTCGATAATCAGTGCGTTCCGTTTTATCTTTTTGATGTACTCGTCATTTCAACACAAATAAATGATAATACGTAATAATCACATTTTTTCTTCTTTTTTAGATGTCGGAAACGATAAAACGATATTCTACGTATACGCAAATCGGACACGTTTGTCCGAGGGAGCTCATGATGTGATTGCCGCAGTAGAGGACCTATTCGCCATCCAATTTGTACACAATTTCATGTACACAAAATCGGTTTCAAAATTCATGGAACTGCTCCAGGAATACTTCCTTAAGATCATAACTTTTGTGGCGTCGAAGTCGGGTGCACGTCGAGTAGGACAAAGGCAACAAAAAGTCAGAAAAGTCATTTCTGCGTTGTCTAACTTTAACGTTAGCAGTTAAAACAGCATTTGTTTTGTTTGGTCAGGTCTGTCGGGCTGTTTGTAATATGAATTAACTATACATAAATGCCCAAAGATAAATTTGTGTTAATCGTAAGCTCGATAAATTTCATAGCCAATAAAAAAGAACATTTTTTCATGTCAATACCTTTTTTGAAATAATACATTGAAGTCACATATGCCCTAAACTAAATTCGCATTTCAATCGATTCAGATTATTCAATTTGATCTTCTCATATTCAAAGTTGCATTGCCTTCTGAACTAATGAACACTGTTAAAATCCATTAATGTTTACAATCATTCCGAAAATCTCGTATATTGTCCATAGGATTAACTATTTTTTAGTATCTGAATGGTCTGTCATTTGCTTTGAATTAATTACAAAAAAATCATTGTTATACGGTGTTCTTCCGCATTGAAATGATTAATATTTTGATTGTAATACTCTTTTTTGCATATAGGGTCTTGTACCACTTGGGCAGGTGTGCCTATTTTGGGCACTTGTCGCTATAACTAAGTCGATTTCAAACGGATTGATTTGAATTTTTGTATAGAGTAAGGGACGTACAATATCTAACTCTATACGAAAATTATAATCAATCGGTTTGAAATTGACTAAGTTATAGCGGCAAGTGCCCAAAATAGGTACACCTGCCCAAATCGTACAAGACCCTATATTCTCATATTTTGGTAAATCGAATTCGGTTTCTAGAGCGTCCATGTTAACGGTAGGAGAAAAAAAAGATGTTCTCCAATGAAATTTATTTTTATTCAATCTGTTCAATCAAAAATAAAGAATTCGAACTGATTATAGGGTGATTTTGTCTAATGAATGATTGACTAAAAGGCTTAAATATTATACACATTTCTATTGTTGTTTTAAAAGAGAGTTTACATTTGAGATCTTGACTTGATTGGATGCTTTTAAACTGGAGTTCAAATAATCAAATAACCAAAATTGAGTAGCAAGCATATTAAACAAGAGCCGAATGAGACCAAGGTTACAAGTATACAGGGTCCAATATATGACAAGGGAAGAACTCAAGAAACAACACACTAAGATTCTGATTTTCCAGCTCAGTAATTATTTCACTGAGTTCTGTATTTTTTTAAACTTTTTACTGAGTTCTCAACAGCAGATTTACCTCGGTATACTCGGTAATTAATATTTACCGTTCATCAGTAACGATGTTTACCGTTCATCTGTAATTTTTGATAGTTCATTTGCAGAGTTCGTTAACTTATTTACAGAGTATTCAATAAAAGTGATAACCGTGCGTACCGAGTAAAATCTGCTTTTGAGAACTCAGTAAAAAGATGGGGAAAATACCGAGCTGATTTTAGTGTGAACATCTGTTTGACTCTAAGGAAAATTTGATCGAGTCAAACAAGGTGTTTGAGCATCGGTTTCTTTTTGGACAAATTTTGGACCCTGTGATCTTAGGTTCTGCAAAAATATGGTTAAATTCCTGTTCTAAGTGCAGATTGGTCTGACTGAGGGTATAATCGTCAGGTTTGTTCTGGTCAAGGTGTTACAGTGGGGGGGGGGGGGGGGGGGGGATGGGGGGTGCTGTATGGGGTGTCTAGATGAGTTTCTGGTTGTAGGCCAAATTGTCTGAAACTTGGTCGTACAATTCAGCTTAGTTTATGGAAGATTTGGTACAACACCGAAAATACGTTAGGGTAAATGCTCCCTTAGTGGAGGTAGTGCCAATAGTGGTGGATTTGGT
Organism: Aedes albopictus; assembly: GCF_035046485.1. NCBI lineage: Eukaryota > Metazoa > Arthropoda > Insecta > Diptera > Culicidae > Aedes > Aedes albopictus. The sequence goes on along the minus strand of NC_085136.1, from coordinate 152,349,624 downwards.
CAATAACCTATCTTAAACAATTATTTTCTTTTTTTTTCTCCTTTGCACCTATAGTGGTGGGTCCCATAAGAATTCAATGGGATGCGCCACTATAGGAACAAATGTTTAATTTTAGCACCATAATAGCAACCGTGTACCTAAAGTTGGTGCAAATGATTTGTTATAAAAAAAATTAAATAAACGATGGTTTTTATATTCTTCCTAGTAAATTTAAATGAAAACTACCAATTAACGTTTCAGATGTTTTATTTTGTGGTTTTATCAATTTTATACAATTATTTTACTACGCGTGGCTACTAACAGCACCACTATTGGTACGTTTACCCTACATCTTTTATATATATATATATATAAAACATTTTTCGGTACGTGGCGTGTTGGTATAATTCAATATTTCATCTTTGTACAACATTTTGTTCGCTATGATGCATACAAATAAGCTAAATTCAGGGGGCTTATGTAGATTTTTTTGTGTTTTCGTCTGTTTTGGGGATGTTTCGGTTTGAGAAAACTTGTGTCGCCCCCCACCCCCCCTCTGCAAAATGTGATAATTGAACATCGAACTCCTCCTACTGTGAAGCGGTAGCTAGAAATAGGTTAATTGTAAAAATAAACAACGATGTAAATTTACTAGCCACTATCTTAAATGACAAGTTGAAAATTAAACGTAATTGAATTTTACATGACTTTCAATTTTCAAGTCATGTAAAATTAAACACTGGTTGATTGTTACATTTATTTTCATGCTCCAAATATGTGCATGAAAATAAATTGAAATTTACATTTTATTTCTAACTGTGTACCGTTACGTAATTTTTAAACGTTCCCTGCCTCAAAAAATGAATAGAAAAGATGTAAACTTCACGTAGTTTTAATTATTTTTAAATTTTTGCTGAGGTGGCTTTCGTTTCATGAATCAATTGAAGTTTAATTTGGTGGGCCAAAATATGTGCACTTGGTGGTCCAAAATAAAATCAGGTGGTCCAAAATAGAAGCCCGAGATCCTACAGGAGTTTTGATATTTCTTGTATTTATTACACCAATTTTGAGTTCTGTTTGGCCTTTTTCGACAGAAAACTTGTTGCTCTACGTAATGCCTACTGAAATTATCCATATTTTGAAGTGGGAACCTTCTTTTTTCGCTGAATTGTTCATCCACTTCCTAAAGGGGTCCAAAATACCTCCCTTACCCTATGCAACGAGGATCTCATTGTCGCTTATGCAGATGACATCACGGCGATCTGCACGTCCGTGGAGAAAATAGAACAGATGAGAACTACTTTCAACAGTTTCGAGCTGGTGTCTGGGGCGAAAATAAACTGACAGAAAACAAAGTCACTTGATGTGGGATACATAGAAGGGAATCCACTACGCGTGGATTGGCTGCAAACAGTAAACACACTGAAAATTCTTGGGATCATCTTCACGAATTCTATTCGTTTGATGACCACTTTAAATTGGGACTCAATAGTGACGAAGTTCAGTCAACAAATTTTTCTGCACGCTCAACGATCTTTGACCTTACATCAAAAAGTCACGCTGCTCAATACTTTCGTTACCTCTAAAATATGGTACCTATCATCGATTCTTTCCCCATACAGCGTGCACGTGGGGAAAATCACTGCCACTATAGGGACCTTCCTGTGGAACAGAGTTCCAGCACGAGTGCCCCTCCAACAACTCGCCAGAGACTACGCTGCAGGTGGTTTGAAATTGCAGCTACCTGCCCTCAAATGTAGGTCACTAATACTTAATCGTTTTATTCGAGAAATCGAATCGATGCCCTTCTACCAAACTATCCTACCCCAAGATGATCAGAATCGAGTAACTATTCCCGCAGATTTGCCAGATCTGCGGGGAATATGCCAGCATATCAGGTTGCTTCCCCCGCTAACACGTGAGAACCCTAGCTCCGACGGAATCCACAAATTCTATCTGGAACAAATCGAAGCACCAAAAGTGGAGCGAGAAAATCCAAATCTCAACTGGAAGCGTGTGTGGATGTGTATCAATTCGAGGAAATTCTCCAGTTCAACCCGAAGTGACCTGTTTATGATCATAAATAGGAAAGTGGAGCACAGGAAGCTGTTTTACCAAATTGGTCGCACGGACAACGAAAGCTGCACACACTGCAATGCTCTAGTCGAGACAATCGAGCACAAATTCAGTGAATGCCCCAACGTGAGGGCAGCATGGGAACTCCTGCAAATGAAACTCACCACGATGCTGCACGGACGACGACTCTCGTTTGGAAACCTCATCAGGCCTAGCCTGGAGAACATTAGCTTAACTTCAAGAATCAAATTATTAAAACTATTTGCAAAATACATTATTTATGTTAACACGTTCAATAATAGAATCGATGTAGCCGAATTAGAATTACTATTAGACACTGAAGAATGAAATGGAATTGTTCACTTTTATATTTCAATGACCCATAAAGCTTTTTTTTACAAAAAAAAAAGTCAAATTTCAGTTTTCGTTTCTGATAATAATTTTCTACATCCTTATCAATCGGGTTTTCGTCAACACCACGGAACAAATACAGCTCTTTTGAAAGTGCATGATGACATCGCTGGAGTTATCGACAAAAAAGGAGTTGCTATTTTACTGTTGATTGATTTTGCGAAAGCTTTCGATCGAAACTATTAATGAAATTGAATGAAATTTACCAATTTTCTTCTAGTGCTAATCGCTTGATTCATTCGTATTTAAAAAATCGTTCACAAGCAGTTTATTGTAACGGTAAACTGTCGAGGTTTAAAAGCATTGAATCTGGTGTTCCCCAGGGATCAGTGCTTGGTCCATTATTATTTTCATTATTCATTAATGATCTGTCATTATCTTTAAGATATTGCTCCATACACCTTTTTGCTGACGATGTTCAGATTTACTTGTGCGAAACACATTATTTTCACGATATGGCAGATAAAATCAATCGTGATCTCCATAGTATTCTGTTGTGGTCACGTACTAATTTGTTGCCAATAAATCCAACCAAAACAAAGGCTATGTTGATATGTAGGAATAGAAACCCAATTTTTTATCCTGATATATACATGGATGGTGAGAAAATTGAGTTTGTCAATCAAGTCAATAATTTAGGGGTAATTTTTACATCCAACCTAAATTGGGATGCTCATATTAATGCTCAGTGTGGTATAATTTATGGTTCTATAAAAAGACTGAACCTAACAACAAGACATTTTAGCACGCAAGCCTGTTTAAATCATTAATACTACCTCATTTTATATATGGTGATTTTATATTCTCAAATGCCTTGGTTTCATCGGTTGATAAGTTAAGGCTAGCTCTGAATGCTTGTGTTAGATACGTTTACAATTTGAATAGATTATTCAGAGTTTCTCATCGCCACAAAGATCTGATTGGCTGTAACTTTTCAAATTTTTACAAGTTTAAAATATGTGTCACCCTATTTAAAATAATGTTATCTAAAAAGCCTGATTATCTATTTACAAAGCTAAATCCTATGCGAAGTGACAGAAATCTCAATTACCTGATTCCTCAACATCAGTTGGCTTACTACAGTCAATCGCTATTTGCACGAGGCGTTGTATATTGGAACCAGTTGCCTCTTAGTATAAAAAGTAATAACTCTATTCATGGCTTTAAAAGGGACTTGAAGCAGCATTTGGCAGAGTAGGTCAGATAAAATGGTAGGAAACATTTAAGCAATTAAGAACATGATTTGAAATCTCCTGAATACCATGTATGACGATAAAAAAGGCTGTCAGCCTTATGTTATACAATTATATATAATAAATAAATAAATAAATAAATAAAAATTCAGATCAGAGGGTATTTTTTAAGCTAAGCAGCTTGTTCGAGGTTGCAAATTAGCCTTTATTTTTAAGTGATTTTGGAACTTGAAAGTTCATATAAAGTAGCTGGATAGCCTTCTAAGCAGATACTGACAGAACTTTGACAGAATTCATACCAGACGAACATCACAGATTTGATAATCGACCATACGCGTTTCAAGCATTCCAGGAAGAACGAGGTAAGGCAGCATCCATTCGACATTCGAGCTAAATCGACATTTTTTTACACGCCACCCCCGCTTTCACCCCAATATAGTGCTCTTTGAGCAATTCCACAGTTTTAAATTGAAGCGCTTTCTTTGCCTGCCATTGCATGAATTTTTGTATATTCCCAAGTAAAAATGAGAGCTGAATAACAGCTTATTCATCCAACATTTTTTAAATCAAGTTTAAGAGCGGTTTATTCAGCCATTATACAGAATAATGTTTGATGGGATTGTGAGGCAAGTACAATGATACACACTATGCTCAGGGAGTCGAGAAAATTTTCCCGACCGGAACGGGAATCGAACCCGCCGTCTCTGGATTGGCGATCCATAGTCTTAACCACTAGGCTAACTATTATTCATCATCATAACGTATTCATTAAAATGGAACTTCTTTTTTTAGAAAGTTTTACACTGATAGGCAAAATAAAGTGCCCACCTTATCATTTTTTGAATTTCTCTCATTTTTTTTGGTTGAAATTAAAGTAAGCCCACTGTAATTTTTTCTAGAACTTTTTTTTAATATTCTTTTCAAGTTTTACCTACAGAACAATGATAAAAAAAGAGTTCGATTCAAAGAAAAAAAATCAATTGGTATTATAGAAAAAACAGTGACAAAAAAAAGTGCCCACTTCATCTTGGCTCCCGGGAAAATAAATTTAAGTATAAGAAATGCGTTTTAATAGTTTATGTGTCCTCCTTTGACCTTCAGGACCAGCCGCAGGCGCTTTGGCATGCTCTCGACCAGGTTCCTTAGGTGTTGTGGATCAAGCTCTTCCCAGGCGCGCTTGAGGGCTTCAAAATAGTTGAACTTGTTGGTAACGCCAGATTTGTCAACCCTGGAATCTAGATCGCTCACAAATTCTCAATGGGGTTGATGTCCGGACTTTGTGCAGGTCATTCCAGCGGTTTGATCCGGCAAGACCGGAAGGAAGACTTGGTCTTCTTGGCAGTATGCATCGGGTCGTTGTCCTGCTGGAATACAAACTTATCTTTAAGTTTTGAGGTTATGGCTTTCAGTCTTGGAAGAAAACTTCAAAAACGGATTGTTAAGTCTTCATCCGACGTTTCGGTCACTATATTGTGCCTTTCTCAAGGATTTAACTATGCTCCGTTCTCTCGTAACATAGGCCCACAGCATAGGCCAAATTTGTCCCAGACGAACGTATCGTCTGCCGCCTGCGGCGGTGGTTCGGTAGAGGGGAATTCCGAAAACGATCCGGGTCGCAGAACTACGATGCAGTTGCCTGTTTGGCGCCACTTTTACTCGGATGAAGACTTAACAATCCGTTTTTGAGTTTTTCTTCCAAGACTGAAAGCCATAACCTCAAAACATAAGATCAACAGTCGATTCCTTAAGAAACTTATCTTCAAGGCCCGTCTGGATCAGCGAAACCTCCAGATTTTCTCGCAGGATGTCGATGTAGGAATCTGCAGTCATTATCACATCGATTTTCACGAGGCTAACCACTCCACTCCAAGAAAAACACCCCCAGACCATCACATTTCCTCCTCCATGCTTCACCGTGCCTTGGATGTGGCGATCCTGAAGCTCTCCACCCGATCTGCACCACGCACGAACCCTCCGCTTTCAATTGAAAAACTCGAATGTCGATTCATTCGTTCAGAGAACTCTTTTCCAGAACTCAACAGGCTTATCAGCATGCTTAATAGCAAACTTGAGCCATTTGGCTTTGTTTGCCTTGCTAATAAATGGGCGCTTCCGGGCAACTTTGTTAACGAGCCCCTGTGCTATGGCTACGGTCACAGACGGCGACGAACAATTCGACCAGAAACTGATAGCTGAAGGGTTTCCTGGATCTCACGGACAGTTACTTTCGGGTTTTTCTTCACTTCTCGCATGATCTTGGTGTCCGTTCTGGTATACGTTTCGAGTTTCCTGCCTCTGCCTGGACGATCCACCACTGATCCGAATGGTTTTTGTTCCAGAAGAATTTTTCCAACCGCTGCCTTGCTAATGCTGTAATTCCTTGCGACAGCCCGGTGCGATTGACCGTTTTGCACATCATGAACCATCAATTTTCGGATACACAAGGGAATTGCATTCGAAACCACTACATTCTCCATTTTTTTCAACTTAATCAAACGCGAACACGTAAACAAATGCACCAGGTCAAGTCGTTTGCTTCAAAATATGTCAAAATCTCAAAACATAAACAATCGAGGGGTCTTTCGATGGAAGCTTATCGCAAACATATTGATTTTCGAAGTGGGCACTTTTTTTGTCACTGTTTTTTATTTAATATAAATTGATTATTTTTTTCTTTGAGTCGAACTCTTTTTTTATCATTGTTCTGTAAGTAAAACTTGAAAAGAATATTAAAAAAAAGTTCTAGAAAAAATTACAGTGAGCTTACTTTAATTTCAACCAAAAAAAATGAGAGAAATTCAAAAAATGATGAGGTGGGCACTTTATTTTGCCTATCAGTGTATATGGGAAGCCTAGGTTTGATACGCTTTCAATGATTTAGACTTGTATATCTTAAATCTTGACAAACCAAAGATACCCAGTTTCCCTTGATGGGAGACAAACTTCACACTTCTGCCATAAACGGTTTTCAAGTGCACACAATCAACGTCAATTTGTCAGATGGATAAATAAACGGATGAACGTTGGAAACATCTGCCCAGTGAGTTTTCATAAGCAGGGAACTTATTGACGTTCCCCTGAAAGGACACCTTTGTTTGTAAATCACTGTGGAAACCACTCGAAATCATTCGCTTTTTCATTCAGATCATTATAACTGCTGTTACTTCCTATCTTCTTAGACCCTCTGTCTCTGCCGGTTGAGTGTCGCATAATTTAATATTTAATATAAATATTATTTTTTATGCTTGAAGCAATGCCAATGAGTTTTTTTTACCTGCGCTAGACCTCTATGCCCGATACTTTCACAGACGCAGGGATATGGTAATCCTGCTAAGTATGCAAAGGGGAAAGTCTTCTGCCCAAAAGCTGCATCTCTCAGTCTGTCACTTTCAGCTTATTACCAATTTCCACCGTAAATGATGATAATTGCATTTTTCAAAGGACCTGCGCACTTGCTCGTAAGGCGCATTTTGCATTTAACATACCTGAAGGCACCAGAAGTGAGCCGATTTAACCATCATTCGGCAAAACAGAAAAAAAAGGATGCGCAAGTGATCCATCGAACGGCGGTTCACACTGCACTGCAGCTATCCTTTGGCCAATTTTTGCGTTTCGTTTTACTCTTTCTCGTGATCTAGACGTGTAAGCCCGGTTGAAATTCGGCTTTTATCCAAACAAAGAAAACTGAATGGACGGAAAGAAGATAAAACTTTGCTACTAAATAGGAACAACAAAGTCAGTTCACTTTTTTTGGCTTTAGGCGTCCTTTGGTCTTGCGCCGCTTCCAATTCGCAGAAAAAAAGATGAGCCTCAATCTGGTAGAAGCCGCAAAAGCATAATGCTTCTGATAGATATGGAAAATGTCAAAACGACTGTAAACAAAGAGGCTTTGCTCTTTTCTGTTCTAAGCGTAATTGTCTTCAATCCGATCTATTAGCATGAGGATTTGGTTTTCTGTAGAAGATGAACACATTTTTATATTTGAGTAAGTAAAGCTTCACATCTGTAATATAAAATTTATAGGACAATCGGAGAATTGATTTATTTTAAAGATCATATATTTTTAAAGATTCATACGTTCATGTTCAACATTTCTTTAACTGCCGCTCTTTATCCTCGGTCACGCCCGATGCTCGCCAGATCATGCTTCATCTTATCCGCCCAACGTACTTTCTGTGCACCACGCCTCCTTGTGCTAACCGAAACAGGAGCGCAAAGCAAACTTTGCAAGAGCGAAGCGAACGGCGGGTGGTGTTCGCCGCTGAAAAAGCCGCGCTGAAGACCGAGATAAGAGCAAGCAAAAGGCCTGCTTTGAGGGTCTTTGTCAGAGTGCCAATGCGAACCCGTGGGGTGATGCCTACAGGATCGTTATGGCCAAGACGAGAGGTGTAATGGCTCCTACAAAGCAATCTCCAGAGATGTTGGAGAGGTTCCCGAGATGTTCAGATCTGCCATGCAGAAATGCATGGACGAGGGAGTTTTCCCAGAAGCTTGGAAGAGGCAGAGTCTGGTACTATTGTCAAAGGCGGGGAAACCACCCGGAAACCCGTCGGCATATAGACCAATATACTTAATAGACACGGCGGGGAAGGTGCTCGAAAAGATCATCCTCAATAGAATGTTGAGGTTCACCGAAGGTGAAAATGGTCTTTTGAGTAACCAGTACGGTTTCCGGAAGGGGAGGTCCATCGTAGACGCTATCTTGTCGGTTACAAAAAAAACGCCGAGAAAGCACTCGAGAATAAGAGGAGGGGAATTCGTTTCTGTGCGGTAGTGACTCTGGATGTAAGGAATGCGTTTAATAGCGCCAGCTGGTCTGCTATTGCCGATGCGCTCTTGCGTCTGGGGATACCGGGGTACCTGTACAAGATTCTCGAAAGTTACTTTCAGAATCGAGTACTAGTTTACGACACGGAGGTGGGTCGGAAGTGCTTTCACATAACCTCAGGAGTCCCGTAAGGTTCCATCCTAGGTTCGGTGTTATGGAATGCCATGTACGACGAGGTGTTGAGGTTAGAGTACCCAGTGGGAGTGGAGATTGTCGGATTTGCCGATGACATTACGCTCGAAGTCTACAGTGAAACGATTGAGGAGATGAAGTTGACTACCGACCACTCGATCAAGGTTGTGGAGGCGTGGATGCGGTCCAGGAAACTGGTGCTGGCTCACCACAAGACTGAAGTGACGATTGTTAACAACCGAAAGTCGGAGCAGCAGGCGGAGATCAGTGTAGGTAAGTGCACTATCCTGTCGAAGCGCTCCGTCAAACACTTGGGCATGATGATCGACGATAAGCTTACCTTTGGTAGCCACGTCAATTATGCCTGTAAAAGAGCCTCCACAGCTATAGCGGCACTGTCCCGGATGATGTCCAATAGCTCTGCGGTGTACGCCAGTAAGCGCAAGCTAGTGTTGCTACGTCCATACTTAGGTATGGCGGCCCGGCGTGGGGCACTGCGCTAAGTACTGAATGCTGCCGACGGAAGCTGGAAAGTACTTACAGGTTTATGTGCCTGAGGGTTGCGAGCGCGTACCGTAGCGTGTCACACGACGCTCTCTGCGTCATTACTGGTATGGTGCCTATCGGCATCCTTATCAGTGAGGACATGGAGTGCTTCGAAATGCACGGCACAAGAGGCATAAGGACTGACAGGATGGCCTGTATGGTCAAATGGCAGCGCGCGTGGGACAGTTCCACCAAAGGAAGGTGGACCCATAGGTTGATACCGAGGGTAGATAGTTGGATTAATAGGCGCCATGGGGAAGTCACATACCACCTGACACAGGTCCTTTCAGGTTATGGTTGCTATCGACAGTATCTACACCGTTTCGGGCATGCAGGTTCTCCCGAATGCCCTGTTTGTGCTGGTTTAAAAGAAAACGGAGGAACACATTATGTCCGTGTTCTCGCGTTTTTGCACAATGCGTGACCGCATGCTTGCCACATGCGGGGAGGACACAACTCTGGATAATATTGTCCCTAGGTTGACTGGAATGCCGTTTCAACACACATCGTCTTGGAGCTACAGAGAAGGTGACGCGTGTACTCGGAGAATGGCTAGTTCAGATGCGGTACAAGAAGTGGTCCGAGGGTTCGGAGTCGGCTTCGTAGGTCATAGCGGTGCCATGCGGTTGAAATACAACGATTAAGTGGCCGCAGAGAGAACATCCTGGTAGCGTTGCTGTCGTGGCGGAGGTCTACTGAGTTGAATCCGAGAACACGGTTGGAAAGAGGTCCAAGGTAAGTGCCGGGGCAGGTGGAGACCCTACTATCAGCAACCTTCTGGTGCAGCTGATGGGGCCTGAAGGGTAATGATACCCTTGCCTTCAGCAGGTCAGATCGAGTTGTACGTTGGCATCAGTTTTTGATGCTTGCAAAACAATTGGGCGCGGTTGTGAGGATGGGAAGGGAGTGGTGAGGACACTCGAGAAACTGGCTAAGCGTCAGCATGCAAAATGGTGGACTCTCCAAAGCGAGTCATCGATGTTCGTTGCTGCACGCTACGCAGCTCAGTTGACAGCTAACCACCGTCGCGTATAGGCGCTTTTTCAATCGTTCTGTGCTATTGTTTCCGATTTTCTATAGCACAACAGAATTCATCGGTTGACCGGGTGCTCCTCGGTACTGTGATTGTGCAGTGCTTTAACCGCGTATCTCGACCGTTTTATTTTTTCTCGGCCTCTGTAGTGGGGCCCGCAGTTGCCTTGTGAAAGCACGTGCTCTGTTGATCGAATCCGGTGAAAAAGTGTTCGGAGGTGAAAAAGTGCGAGTAGAATTTGTGTGCTACGTTAATCCAGTATTTCTCGAAGAGTGTACGAAAGGCTGCAACCAAGCAGGTAAGCCTTTCAAAAATTCTCCTGGCCAGCCAGCATCATGCTGGCAAACGGCCACCACCTCCACCCAGGGGACCCAGGGGGCCCCGGAGGTGGTCTAGGAAAAACGGGAAATAGAGTCCTTGGGGACTACACTGGTGCACTGCTACCAGAGTTCATGGATCGTGAGGGTACTGCAGGCCAACTGCAGTACTTGAATATGGAAGCGGTTACTGGAGCCATGCCACAGGATCCTTTTCTCCTCAGGTTATCCGTAGAGAAGGCCATTGGAGGCCCCATTTTTGGGGCTTTCAAAGAGAATAAGGGGTTGTCCTACGTGCTGAAGGTACGAAGCCAGCAGCAGGTGGACCGGCTCTTGCGAATGAACCAACTACAAGACAGCACCCCGGTCCAGATCACTGAACATCCCAGACTCAATCAGAGGCAGTGCGTTGTCACCAACCACGACACAACCGGCCTAGCAGATGATTATTTGCTGCAGCAACTCTCCACCCAAGGGGTCAAGGGTCTACGGCGAATAACGAGACGCGGTCCTGACGGGAAAATCACGAACACTGCCACCATCGTACTTACAATCAAGGGTACTGTCATCCCACAGCACATTGATTTTGGATGGTCGCGATGCAAGACGCGTCTGTTTTACCCATCTCCTATGCTGTGTTTCCGCTGCTGGGAGTATGGACATACGGGCAAGCGCTGCACCAACCCTCAGCGCATATGCGGACGTTGTTGTAAGGTACACCCGGAAGATCAGGAATCCCCGAGCATTACGGAACAGACACAGGAGGGAGCCGTTAATATGCGAGATACGCAAAACACGCGATTTCAGTGCCCCGAGGAGCCATTTTGCAAGCACTGCAAATCTGCTGGCCACCCTGTCTCAAGCCGCAAGAGTGCATTGTATTTGAAGGAGCAAGCAATACAACACCTCCGCGTTGATATGGATATTCCGTATCCACAAGCCCGGCGTGAATACGAAGCCCAACAGGGAGCAAGCCAACGTAGCACAACCTTCTCCGGTGTGGTAAACGCCAGTAAAGACGCTGAAATTGAAGCATTACAAACCATGGTGACTAAGATGCGAACTGAAGCAGAATCACGGGAGAAAAGGATGGCGGAAATGGAGCGATCCTTGCAGAGCTGCACTGTCAACAACCGTATCGAAATAGTCAAAGACCACGGAACCATAGGAGAGTTAGTGAAACAAGTAGCTGCCCTCACGCAAACGGTGCAAAGCCTGCAAAGGGCTCTAGATGCTAGAGATAAACAAATCGCTCAGCAGAACAAAACAATTGCTCAGCTCCTAGCCAGAGAATCTGCTCCCACGGATCAAGATGCGACTGCCACTATCGACCTCACAGACCCACAACAACGCAATAAAAGTACCACCCCATTACCTGCTCTGGATGTGCCCACCATGAAACCGCCAAACGTTAAACCCAACGTGACAGCAAATGTTGCGAAATGGATTTCCAACATTACACCGAAAAACAAGAAAAAGCCAGCTACCGACGAAACTAACGATGGAAACGCGTCCGATCATAGTATGGTCTCTGCTGTTTCCAAGGCCACAGGAATATCCAACGCTTCTCACATCTCCAATCCCTCCAAGAGGGTCCATTCTGGTTCGGACCACAGTTGCCCTTCGGGCGATTCCAACCCTGCTTCCACCGATTCAATACGGAAAAATAAACAGCGCAAGAGAGGTGGGAAAGCGAAGAAGTAAACGTTATTACGCTCACGCTCAGTCCTCTTCAAGCTACCAACCTAAGCGATTGGATATTCTCCTTCTACCACCATCTTCACTCCGAAAGTCTACTTTGAAACAACCGCACATCAAGAGTCGACTGAGCAGACATCGAATGCCACACAACAGCCTCCAACTGATGAATCAACGAATAGTACAGCGACAACAGGGTTCACGGACAGCCGGGGCCCCGTCAGTGCGGACGTTACACCCCTACCGGAACTGACGGACAACCCCCGGCACCCGGACGCAACTGTTGTTCCCGGGACGCAAAAGGGACACCACGCCTATTCCCCGGAATTCCCAACTAGCGGTCATGGTAGTCAGGGCCCCGTTGGTGCGGAAGTCTTGGTCGTACCGGAACCGGCGAATTTTCTCTGTCACCTGACCAATGTTGGAAGAGGGACGGACAAGGGACTAACCTCCTATTCCCCTAAGGACACCGAGGGATTCAAGCCGCAGGATATTGCTGGTCATTCACCTGCTACCACACAAAGGACGAAGTTCGGGACGCACAATTCCCCAAAGAACGACGAGGGAAGCAAGCTTTCGAGTAGATTTTTCCCAGCCCTGGGAGCAGAGGTGGTAAGCAACGCTGTACTCTACGACCGATTACATCAAGAACGCAACAATTGTCCAGTAAGCATAGTTCCTGGGAACTCCGGCATCTATAATTCTACAACGACTCGTACTACCAGTACAAACCAGCACACTAACTTTTTTTTACCGAACTCAGCTATATTTTTGACGAGATTATAACAGCTGAGCGCTCGGTGATCAGTTCGGTAATTAAAACAACTACTGAGCGCTCAGTAGTCGCGGCACTTCACCGAACTGTCAAAAATAACTGAAGCGATTGCTATGAGTATGACGACAGCTCAGCATTTTTTTGAAAGCCGGTCGGTAAAACCATAGGCATTTTTTCAAGTAGATAGCTGACCAGCCCAGTACTTTTTTGACGAAGTTCGGTTACAATGAGACTGTTTTTGCTCTGCAAACAACGAGCTTCCATCAGCAATCATAGCATATTTTAATGCATTTAATACTTAATTCAGCGTTTTATTTATAATTCAACACATTCACGCTACAGAAATATATTATTCATGATTCTTGTAAATCCCCAGCGGTCGTCATCTTGTTGCAGAATCTTGCACTGAGTCCGGATGGTGATGTCCTAAGCCACGTCGTTAGCAAAAAAATCATTCGATTCGGTGGTTAAAATTCTGGTGGGATTTTCTATAAAGAAAAAAAAATGATAATCGAGGTACTTACACAGTATATCATTTGCGCTTACATCACTCTGTTTGATTCACTTGCAAATTCTGACCATTTTTTCTTGCACAGTCGCGAAACTTCCGAACACTTTCCAAAATATTGAATTTCTTTGAGCATGGAAATAAAAAAGATGGCGTACGATTTGACAGCTCTGCTCGCGAAACTAACAGTTCATTCAGCACTTTTGAACAGTCGTACGGTAATCAAATGACGACTATTCAGTAAAAAAGTTCAAAATTGCTGATTAATCAGTAACAATTTTTACTGAACTTTTTTACTGCAGGGGAAATGTCAGGTGTGCTGAACATATCAGCAAAAATATTTGCCGTACACAGCATATGGTTTTGAAAAAATGCTGTCTTCAGTAGTGTTTATTACAGTGTTCAGTAAAGACTTGAAAAAAATACCGAGTGTTCAGTAATTTCGCTCTTTTGACGAATGTATCCGCTAAAAAAAGTACCGAACATCGAGTGTAGGATTAAGTGTGAGTATTTTGGATCGATTCCCGGTCCTCCTTCGCTATCCAACCAACAGTGCCGCTCTCATGTGCGGCAACTCATTAGCCCTGTCGAGATCAGTTTTTCATCATCAGTTCCTTCACCTCCGCCGTTCGTGGGTGCCATGTTGGGGCCTGAGCTCCATGAAGCTCAATCAGGAAACACACCTCAACTACCACCACTGTCCTATTACCCTTCCGAAAACAACTTTTTTACCGCAGCTCCCTCACCTTCGCCAGTTGCGGGTTCCATTCTGGGGCCTGCGCTCGGTGGAGCTCTGTCGGGGTCTGCATCCTGCTCGCTTCGCTCTTCAACAAACTCCAACGTGACTTTCTCCAAATTTCCGGTTCCTGCCCTTCCGCAGCCGCAGAATTTCATTCTTCAATGGAATGTGAATGGATTCAGATCTAGGCTTTGTGATCTTGAACTTCTTGTCTACAACTATCAACCCTGGATCTTGGCCCTTCAAGAAACAAATAACGTCTCTGCCGAAGAAATGGGTCGCCTGTTGGGTGGCCAATATACCTGGACCGTCAAACGACTATCAAACATTCGGCATTCTGTTGCAATTGGAATCCGAAAAGGGATTCCACACAAAATCCTCGACATGCCCTCCAATCTTCCCATTGTTGGAATACAGATGCTTAGGTCTCCATCCGTTTCCGTAGCTTGTGCTTACCTGCCGGGAGGAAAAAATTCAAACCTTCAGGGGGAAATTCAGGATTGCCTTCGAGCACTTCCAGAACCGCGAATTTTTCTTGGCGAATTTAACAGTCACCATCCAGTCTGGGGCTCTCGTCGGTCAGACACACGCGGTATTGATTTGATGAATGCCTTTGAAAAGGAAGATATGTTAATTCTTAACGACGGTGCACCAACCTTCTTTAACGGTCACTTTTCCAGCGAAATTGACGTCACAGCAGTTTCCTGTTCCTTTGCCGGAAACGTTCAATGGAGTATTAGCCCCGATCTTCATGGGAGTGATCATTACCCAATCTGGATTTCCCTGACCTCTGGAGTAACCCTTCCCAAGACCTCAAGGAGGCCAAGATGGAAGTACGACAAAGCTGACTGGAATGAGTATGATGTAACTATCCGTACTGTTCTTCAAAGCAATCCCCCCGACAACCTAGACGACTTGACTTCGATCATTTTTAACTCTGCAAAGGCCACCATTCCCCGCTCTAGTTGCACACCAGGTCGAAAAGCTCTTCGATGGTGGTCCGAGGAAACCAAGGCCGCCGTTAAAGCCCGACGAAAAGCATTGCGGACACTTCGACGGCTCCCGAAAGATCATCCGGACAGGGAACTCGCATTAGAAAACTATCGTAAACTTCACCTTGAATAGCATAGCATAGCATAGCATAGCATAGCATAGCATAGCATAGCATAGCATGAATACTTGCACAAATCTTGGGTGGAGTTGCAAAGTTGAATATATCCATTGACATTGCTGATGTCGCTACTATCTACAATGTCATAGACCCACTCAGCTCCACACACCTGGCCAAGTCCTTGCAAGCATTTATAAATCCCTTCATCAACTTAGAAAGAGCCCAGAACTGAAGCAGCTTCCAATAGATGACAGGATGTTGAAAATAGCGAATTTTCAACTTACAAGTAGTTATATAACAATGTAAAGTATATAGAGTGTAATCAGAAAGATCTCACCAAGTTCTGCGTAGTCCACTGACTCTGAGCGTTGCATTTTCCTGCTTGAAATCGATCTCTTCCGGACCCGTCTTCGAGATCCAAAATCCGAAACACACATTTTCAAACGGAGACGATTCTTCAGTGAAATGCTCAAATTGACACACTAAAAGTGTTCACGTCCATCTCCACTATGTCGCCGTATCACAGAAAAAGAGTACACCTCACTGATCCTCTTCGGTATCACACACGCAATCTTTTCATCGACCGAATCGACGAGGAAAAACATCGACACGTAGGCAAATCGCCAAATATATAAGTAAATCTCTTCATAAACCGACACTATTAAGTTGCCACACATTATCACTGTCACAGAAAACGAGTACATCACCGATCACCGGCCAAATTGAATTTTCAGCGGAGACGAGCAAAAACGTGACAGCTAATAGAAAACACGTCCATCCGCGCACACAGCTTACTACGATCCTTCCTATCGTAAACTTCACCTTGAATGTCGACAAATCATTAGTGATGCCAAGAAAGCCAGTTGGGAAAGCTTTTTGGAGAGTATTAATGCATCTCAGACCACCGGGGAACTATGGAATCGCGTCAATGCTTTGAATGGAAAGCGAAAAACTACTCCGCTCACTCTTCAAGTACAGGGGCAAGCCATATCTGAACCAGATGAAGTTGCCAGAGAACTCGGGAAATATTTTGCCAGCCTCTCCTCCATAGACAGCTATGAGACTCATTTCCTAAATTCCGTTAAACCTACTACCACTTCCATAACAAACTTCAGCATTCCAGTGAACACCGCTGATCCTGAGATGGATCAACCTTTTTCCCCAAGAGAACTTGCCTTTGCGCTTAGTCGAAGTAATGTAAAATCGGCAGGCCCTGATGAGGTCGGATATCCGCTTCTAAAAAACCTCCCTAGCGTTGGAAAACTTACTCTGTTAAGTCTCTATAACAAGTTATGGGTTAATCATGATTTCCCCGCGATTTGGAGAGAAAGTCTCGTAGTACCCATCCCTAAAGTTAACACCCCCACCCGGGACCCAACAAAGTTTAGACCTATCTCCCTGACATGTTGCGCTGGAAAGGTAATGGAAAGAATGGTTAATCGGAGATTGAAACAACACCTAGAAGCCAACGGACTATGTATTGGATTTTCGCCAGCATGCCTTTCGCCAAGGCTATGGCACCTCCACATATTTCGCCGGGCTCAGCGATGTCCTCAAGGAAGCTTACGATCAAGGCCATCATGCTGAAGTTATCTCACTCGACGTTTCCAAGGCGTTTAATCGGACTTGGACTCCGCTGGTACTTAAACAGTTGGCTGCCTGGGGTTCTTCTTCTTCTTCTGTATGGCTCGACGTCCCCACTGGGACTTGGCCTGCCTCGCTTCAACTTAGTGTTCTTTGAGCACTTCCGCAGTTAATAATTGAAGGGCTTTCTTTGCCTGCCATCGCATGAATTTGTATATTGTGAGGCAAGTACAATGATACACTATGCCCAGGGAGTCGAGAAAGTTTCCCCGACCGGAACGGGAATCGAACCCGCCGTCTCCGGATTGGCGATCCATAGCCTTAACCACTAGGCTGCCTGGGGTATAGGAGGGAGAACCCTTCACTTCGTGCGGAACTTTCTTGCAGACAGGTCTTTCCGAGTTATAATTGGGAACACAATGTCTGACTCCTTTCCTGAAGAAACGGGCGTCCCACAAGGTTCTGTGCTCGCCGTCACATTGTTCTCGTTGCAATGAACGGTGTTTTTTCTTGCCTACCAAAAAACGTATATATTTTTGTTTATGCGGACGATATTCTTATTGTCGTTGTTGGTTCAACTACCGCCATGACTCGTATCCGAGCTCAAACTGCCGTAAAGTCTGTGAAAAAATGGGCATCAGACAATGGCTTCCAGCTGTCCGCGAGCAAAAGCACCCGGTGCCATATTTGTCCAACCCAACACAGGATAACGGGACCAGATATTTGTATCGATGGTCAACCAATCCCGCTCCACAGGGCTGTTCGCATTTTGGGAGTGACAGTTGATCGTAATCTCTCGTTTCGTCAACATTTCGACACCGTCAAGACAGCTTGTCGATCTAGATTGAACCTGATAAAATCCATCTCCCGCCCGCATCGATCCAACAACCGGAACATTCGCTTTAGAGTTGCCCACGCAATTGTTGACAGTCGGCTCACTTACGGTTTAGAGCTCACCAGCATAGCCATGGACAGGTTGATTGAAGTCCTCAGTCCAATTTACAACACTTACATCAGGACAATTTCTGGGTTGCTCCCATCAACACCGGCAGATTCTGCTTGTGTTGAAGCTGGACTTCTACCTTTTCGGATTTTCATTCGCTCCTCTATCTGTTGCAAAACTGTAACGTTCCTCAGCAAGACTTCCGGGGAAGACAGGGTCTTTCTCCTTGAAGAGGGGAATGGATCCCTTCGCATGGCAGCCAACTCGGATCTCCCGCCGGTTGCCAGGGTCCACTGGCATGGAGACAGGAGCTGGCGTTCTGTTCCACCGAAAATTGAAAACGGAATCAAAAACAATTTCGCAGCTGGTAGTAACTCTGCTGCACTTCGACGATCAGTTTTTCAGCTTTTAGGGTCGTCTTACTCCGGTTTTGCTCATCGTTTCTCCGATGGATCACTCTCTCGCTCCGGTGTCGGTGTAGGGGTGGCCGGCGACATCCCGGAAGTCAGCTTGAGCCTGGTCCCACAGTGCTCAGTTTTCTCCTCAGAAGCAGCAGCAGCATTTATCGCGGCCACCACCCCATCGGACCGGCCCATCTTGGTAATGACAGACTCAGCGAGCGTTACCTTAGCACTTCAGTCCGAAACTCCAACACACCCTTGGATCCAGGGAATTTTGAAATACGCGCCAGATAACACAGTATTTATGTGGGTTCCTGGACTTTGTGGTGTCCGTGGGAATGAGAGAGCTGACCGTCTTGCCGCAACAGGGTATTCTGGTAGACGGTATACCAAAAGGATACCCTTGATTGATCTCAAACGATGGATTAAAGGTACATTTCGTCAATACTGGGAAGACTCGTGGTTCAGTACAAGAACTCCTTTCCTCCGGCAGATCAAGAACTGCACCACAACATGGACCGATGTGCCGATATTACGAGACCAACGAGTTTTATCCCGTTTACGAACCGGACATACCTTGATTTCCCACAACATGGGAAATGGTCCTTTCCACATAGAATGTGAAATCTGCTACATGCCAGCTTCCGTAGACCATATTCTCTGCGTTTGTCCCAGCTATCATTACCAAAGGCAAACACACAACCTCGCTGATAACATCGGAGAGATTCTACAAGACGACCCAGCGAGCATCGCCACGCTTCTAAGTTTCCTGCACGACGCCGGACTGTACAACCGAATATAATTAGAACACTAACAAAACAAATACACTTGAATAACACGGATTATGTAAAGGTCTAGGCTAAGGTTATTATTAATTGTGATTGTCAGTTTCTCTTTTCTTTTTCGGAACAGCCTTCTGCTGACCGAATTTTCTGGGTTCCAGCCTTCTGCTGGGCCATTTCCCGTGTTGAACTAACATCTGTTAAAAAACACGTTAATAAAGATGAAAAAAAAAACTACGCAGCTAACCTTGAGGGTGCGATGTGCACTAGCCCCTTTCTGAAGCAATGCCTTCTTGGTGGTTCCGGAGAGACGTAAGGTTTGGCGACCATGGAAATGTGTTTAGTGGGTCGAGGAGAGAGTAGTCCTTGCTTTTACTTTTGCTGTAGACGGCCTTAACCCCATGCTACCCGGACCTTCCTGTTTGGATGTTTTTTGAGCAGATTTCCCCCCCATATGGTTTAGAAGGAAAAACAAAATTAAGCAAAGCTGAGCTGAAAAAGTTACGTTTCTAATTTCTTCGATAAGATAGACCACCCTTATTTTTATGTACATTTAAAACAGGGCCTTATTTTTTAAGACAATTTTGTAGAGGGCCATATTTAATTAAAATCATATGCCATTTGGAAGCGCTCTAAGCATTTTTCCTCATGCATCTGGATCCTGTACCATTTTGATCTGTTACTCAGACAAACAGCCAATACAGCATTTGTGACAATGAGTGCTTATGCTTAGTGATTCTTGAGCCTTATCAGCATTCGGCATGTTGACCCAATTATGGTTGAAGATATGATGGGTATGGAAATCTGTTGTTGGGAACGGTCACTATCGCATAAGTTTTAATTCACATAAGTAAACGTTCATCCATTCATATTGCTGCATATAAAAATACACTTATTTCGATGTACGAATATCATTTGAACCTAAATATGTAAATGCAAAATAATGAAGTCTTTCCATTTCACAGGGTACTACCTTTTAATGAACTGCTCAACCCAGAGCCGTTCAACGTCAAAACATACAAGGAAAGAACCTCAAAAGAGGGACAACAAATCTACGCCAGACCCGGTGCCGAGCCCAATGCATTATGCGGTGTGTAGTGAAGCAAATCATCACTGCAATAAAATCATAATTTCTCTTTATCCCCTGCTTAATGGCAGTCATGTCGAAAGCAAAGCGAGACCAACAGAGGGGAAGGTATACGTCCTACCATCATCGGCGAGAACAGAGCTAAAATGTCAATTTGTCAGCTTTTATTTCTTTACCTTTCATTCGCTACAAAAGCCTAAGCAGTTGGAAATGATGTTGAGGATTAGTTTCTTCACTTCATTTTTGGAAAATGTGTGCCAATGTCACATGACCAACTTCCATCTGCGGAATGTAAGAAAGGTTCCCAAAACACTTGTTTTACGTGAAACAATCGAGCATAGGGAAGTTTGCTACAGGATGTTTTAGAAAATCAGTTTATATTGAAAAAAAAAATATAAACGAAGTCAACGTTTTTCATTTGAATTTCAAAACAACTGTACATCAACAGTACACCAAATATAAAATTAGGTTGGAAATGTGACTAATCATAAACTAGTCTCCCCTATTTGAAAGAACCACCAGGTATGAATCCTTGCATTGAACATATCACCGGTGTGAGCAACACTGTAGCATGAAAATTCCTCACATGACTGTCGAGCAGCTTGGACGACTCACATAGCATTGTTTGCAGGTTTCATTTTCTATGCAGAAGATTATCGGAATGCGCAAATCTCTGGCAAACGAAACGGAACGGTACCTAGTGGAAAGGTAGGCTACACAAATCAACTAGTCAGATCCTTCCCCATGCCTTTTTCCCTACGGAGATCTGGGTTTGACTGTTTTTGCAACCGTCAGCTTGAGAGTGGGATTCACATAGCATCCTGTATTCAATTCGCAGAACTAGAGATCCTGGCCGTATTATTCAGGCCAAGTGATGCGTAAATTTGATACATTTACGGGCATGTATATCTGGAATGTAAGGCATTGACTGCGCAGAGGGTCGATAAATCTCCCGATGACGACTCACGTTTCAAAGAGTGAAAAGGCAATTGATTGCTAATGTACGACGAGTCTGAAAGTCAACGGAAGCTGCGAAAACAAAAGGCAGGAGAATATGATTTTCGACTCAAGTTTCCTGATCCATTGATGAATTGTGAGAAAGTTATGGTGTTGATAGAAAAAAATATTCAGTTATACAGAACACTTCACCAATCTTAACGATATCGATTTATGTCCATACTATGCATTTTATTATATTTATATTAGTTCAGCTCTTTCGAAAAGGATTATACGAAATAAACAATTGTCACAAATGACAAAACTCGGATCGCAACTGCTTTCTTGCAACTTTAGGAACGCTCTACACGCGTTAGAAAACTCTTGACCTGATTAGCTCACCGTATCCACTGTGTACCAAGTCACCTTATACCATCTGGGCATATTACTATGCGACATTTGGTGCAGCATACCCTCCCCGCAATACTGGCATTGGCCTTCGCAATCATTAGAAAACCCGACAAAGTCACCCAATGCCAATATATATCTACTCAAAGCAGTCGCAGAAGAGTTCGGTGGCATCCGGAAGGTCAGCGTGCGCCTGATAAGGCTGGCCCGTTCCTGATTGAAGGGTGCAGACGGTGGTGGCCTGGTGGGGGTCCTCAGCAAGGAGTACGCCGCTTGGACCCTAGTTGATTGGCGGAAGAAAAAGAACAATAAGAAGTCAGGTAGACCAGTTGTCAGCCAGCGACTAGCGAGATACGGGCGATGCTCTCATCATTAAGACCAAAGAGCCTAAGTATTCGGAGATCTTGAAGGCAATGAGGAGCGACACTTAGGAGGATGCTAAGTTCCAGATCTGGAAGGCGGTACGCAAGGGTCCCGTCTATAAATATTTGGCGGAGCAAGTCCCTTAGGTGAGAACTCTCACTGCTGAAACAACATTCCAGTATAAAAAGCTGGATACAACCACGGAAGCGATTTAGTTCGTCGCGATACTGCAACAACAGTGCAATGTACAGGTGGCCACCTAGGTCGTTCGGTTGCTGAAAGGATCGTTAGAGATACAGGTGGCCTAGATTCGACTACCTGGGTGGATGTCAATACAAACATCTTTCGAAGAAGGGAAGCTCAAGGCGGGTTGCTTGATGTGCTCGTAGAGTATTTCCCAAGTAGAGCAGCCACCCGATGATCCAGGTGTTTCGATCTTGAACACAAGTCTTAGAATTGTAAAGGCAAAACCAGAAGTAAGTGATTGATCCGTTCCAGAAAATTAGAAAAAAAATCAAACACCCGACTGATCCAGAGCTCTGGGCCTTTAAGAGAGCCTAATCACAGTACCGTGATTTCGGGTGAAATTGATCAGTGGGGTGAAATTGATCAGCGAGAGGTCCATTTTTATTTGTGAAAAATAACGTTTTAAACTTAAAACAATATGTGGAAAATGGCCATTATCTGGCTCTAGGGTTATTGAATGATGAGTTTACATGTTTTACAGCCAATTGGTCACATATTTCGATATGAAATTCAATATTTTCCGAAACTGCGTGCTAAGCGAACTTCAAAGACACTTTCAAACTTTTGTTACTATATTTGTATCGTACATGTAATGAATATTCTAATGAATGTTTACAGCTGCCAAGTATTCGCTAAGCCCGATACCGGCATCAGAAGTTCTATAAGTATTGTAATTTATCTATAAAATTGTACTTTTCCGGAAGTACAATATTGTTACACATAGTTAGTGAGAAAATTGCATACTTGCAGGCGTTTTCTTTGGATTGTTTAATAAATCTTAAACTTAAACTTAAACTTAAATAATTAAAAATTTAGTAAACTTGTAACAGTTTTGCATAGCTTTTCGCATTCTTGGGTGGTTAATTCAAACGGAAAAAATATTTTCAGCACTTACACGGTGTTCAATAAGTTCGGATACACAGTAAAATTGAATTTATTTCCCATCTGTAATTCAGATTTGCAAAGATTTGAAAGCTCACATAATACTGATCAAATACAGTATATGTTTTGAAATAAACTGTCCCTTATCCTTTTGTAATAATTGCAAATGTGTCTCAAGTTCCTTTCGGCCGGCACGCACGTCTGTCATTGGTATTTCGTCTAGTTTTTATTGAGTAATGGTGTTAAGTTAAATCAAATTAGGTTGTTGTCCTCAGCATTAGTGGTAGCAACTATGGCCATACGAAATAATCTATAAGATTCAGATTGGGTGAAGTATGGACTCATTTTATTTTGATCTTTAAAATTGCTAAAATTGCTGCTGTACCTGTTTTAATGATTTTTGTTTTGTCAAAAACCAAGGCTGCATTATATCTCAGTTTAATCCATGATTATCTATTCCAAAACTTGATTATATCCCTATTGTGGCAAATATAAACCAAAATTGGCTTTATATAATGTATTTATGCCTTTTTCATAGATTTAAGCACATTTTTACTAAATTTGCAAATGTATCACCATATCATCACTGAAATAGCAGTATATAGCTTTTGGGGATTTTTTTTTATTACCGAACAGGTTTGGGCCGAAGGGTCTCCGATTTCAATGAAAATTTCATCAGATCTAGAGGTCGTGGATATATGATGTTTCGTCTAGGATTGTGTGGTGGAAGAGGGGGATCCAGGCGACGACGAAAACGATTCAGTTTAAAACTTTTGGATATTTATTTGCCCCCGAGAGGCACACGCCTGCTCGGGAGTGATCTTTCACTTACTGTCTAATCTACATGAATTCGCGTGCACCTTATATAGGTGCACACAGTACGGATGGACAATTGAATATAAAATTTATTGTTGATTAACCGCGCGCGCTGCTTTCTGCAGCTTGGCGTAATCGTAGATTGGCGCCAAGGCAGAGAAGCTGCACGCTGGATGGTGACAATTGTGCGCTGCGTTGAAGGAAACAATGGGCAGCAGTGTAGTATTTTGAATATCCGAAATCTGCACACGCTCGGTTTGCCTAGCAGCAGCCAGTGATGACGCCGACGACGGGGTGAGATCGAACATATGATCATATATGGAATTCAAAAAATCATAGTGGACTATTTTCCCGGAAAACGCTAGATGAAATTTCTCAATTTTGCAAAATTTTCTGAAATACCCCAAACTTCAAAAAATTATATCTCAGAAACTATGCATTGTAGAACAAACTTCTTTTAGTGAAATCGACGCCAAATTACCTCAGCAACCCAATAAAAATACATTGAGAAGAAAATTTCTCAGAAAACTTTTCACCATAGAGAAAAAACGTCTAAAAATGCTGTTAAAAGTACCGTCTGTATCATAGATAATTTTAAACAATTTTTTTCTGAGTGTAAAAACTAATGTTCTTCCTTTCGTTCTTTGACATTAAAATAGAATCTCTTACCGTTTTAGAGATTTAGCCAAAAAACCAACGGCCAATCGCTATATTTTCATATGGAGCCATCTACAACGGCAGCCGTTCACTTGTTGCCACATCCGACATTCGCAAATTGCAACGTAACTTTGACACAAACGTGCATTGCAGTACACTGCCAACATGACTGACAGCACAGCCATGACACTTTATTGCTGTATAAATGCAACAACTTATCAAATTTTGAAATCATTGGATATGTAACTAAAAAGCTTTGCAAATAACAAGTTTACTACGAGCAACGCATATTTGAACATATAATTTCCATAGCAATCAAAACAATCATATACAAACGATTAGAGATGAGTGGGTATCACTGATATCAAGTACCGAATTATAAGATCTCTTTACACACATAAAGCTTTGTTTCCTTTTTGTAGTGTGTTTGCTGCCTAAAATTTCATTGGTATGTGGATTCTTGTATACACCACAATGAGATCATTTTCAACTCAATATTTATTAGCAAGATCTGTGCAAAATGTGTTTGTATAATATACTTTAGGAGAAACACTTATCCAAAATTTAACAGAACTTTAAAAGATATATACCATAGATTAGAGGAACAAACATGTACTAGTTATTACGGGCAACATATTTAAACCAAGAGTTTACCATGCCAACGCGTTGATAAAACATTGTTGCTATAAACTAAGCTTATCCAGTTCTAAGAAGCGACACAATTCCAACAGTGACGATAATAATGTTTAGCAATGGTCACATAAAAATTAGTACCGAGCTCGGTATAGAGATTGAAATATTGACTGACATTGTTTAAGGACAGACTTGTTAGAATCCCAAAATGGCCGCCACAATGGCCGACTTTGGCACCTACTCACGATTTCGAAAGCACAAATCTCTTCGTAAACAAAACCAGCGCACCTGAGCTTCTTATTTTAAGCTTATTACAAGTGAGCAAGAGCAGAATAATAAAATGCACTGTTGTTTGAATCTTGCTTCTTGAGATTTGTGCGTCTGAAGTTCTGATGCACTGTTGAAGCGGGACTTTAAGACGTTTGTCCTTAACGCTCCAAGATGCCGAGTAAATGTTTAATTAAAAAAAAAAACCTTTAACGTCCTCGTTTACATCCTGTGCATGTACGAAGCTCCATTGATCAGTATTGGATCCTTAACTATATCTATTGAAAATTTCTAGAAATCTTTCTTTGTTTCTGAACGAAACAAAAAAATAAATAAAATCAAAAAAATACTACATAAAAAAAGCATTTTTGTTACATACACAGTTAAAAATGTTACATCATTAAACCTGTAACAAAAGGACTTCGTCGTATCGCACACATTTTTCCATCAGTTTATAAATTTATAGATTACTCTCAGTATGAAGCTTGCGTTCAACATTTCATACAAGACATTTTTTTGATGTAAAATTCAGTTAAATGACATAGAAATTTGCATGTATTTTTCTTCGTCGGGTATAATTTACAGAAATTTTGCTGTATGATAACCATTCTCCGTTAATAGGGTATGTATGCCATCAGTAATCTCACGCTCCCATATTCATCCTATTCGAAAACAAGCGATTACGGCACCGATTGATTCAGTTCTTTTTGTTTTCCGGAGTGCTCAATTCTAACAAAAAAATACAAAAATAACAAACAAAACGAACAGCGCTTCAATCCTTTGCTTTCCGTAGGATGAAAATGGGAGCCACATGCTAATTAAGAGAACCAATACCCTAGTTAGTCTTTGTTTTCTTAAATTGAAATGGAAAACATATGGGGTAAGAGTTCCATAACTAATCTCACGCTCACCGGTGGCATTCGCTCGTTGTTAACCCGTTATTTGAAACACATTTTAGTTAAGGACATAGTTGCTGGGGTTACAAAATGGCAGCGAGTATGGCCGCCACTCTCTCTCTTATACCTCCCTCCCCTCACCCTAGTCGTCGAGTAGCGCGGAAGTAAGCAAACAAATTCTCAAAATTATACATGCTTACCTTCTCAAAATGCACTTAGGTTGCTACTGGTGGTAGACAACTATATTTTTCGTCCGTCGGGAAGTACTACTTTGCATTTTCACAGTCTTTCACGATTTCGTTCCAAAATGTAGCACACACTGCACTTTTTTTTTCTTCGTCTAGTGCGTCCCACCTTTTTTAAACCATTTTTTAGCAGTCTTCCAAACAACAAAGCACTGTAATAAATTGATCGATTACGTGAAACTGTCCTCACTTTCGCCTGATCTACCGTTTATTGCGAAAAACTTACGCGTTTTCCACTTTCGTGGTCGAAAACTTGGATCAATTTACATCGCGGTTCGCTAAAACGGAAAAACGTACCGTTAAACTGAGTGGTATTGTTCAACGTACGGTGAAATTGATTAAACCGCAGTCCACGTTTATCACGAAACAAGGCTGTTATTTTGTTAATCTTTTTAACTATTTTAAATATCATACTGCCAATGTAATTTCAATAGATAACAGAACAATCGTACGCTGTTTAGGAGTTGAAATTACATCAAATAATGTCACCCCATAACACGGTAGTTTTCTACGGTCAGAGAGAAAAAGTACGAGAGAAGAGAGGAGAGAGTTGTCAACAAAAACGTAAATAAAGTAGTGCACAATGGGATAATTGGTGAAAACATTGGGCAAAGTAGGAATTTGAATAAATTTTAAAATGTTTTATAAGAACAAATTGTGTTGGTGGGCATATGCAAGAAATCAAATGTGTGCCAAAATTCAAAGGTAAAACTGCTATTTCACTACAGCTCATTTTGGAATGTTTTTGTTAGTTTATTTGACCAAGTCACACTACACTGTGCGCCGTCTGATTTGTTTGTTTGTTGAGAGGGTTATTAGAGCGGGAGCCAAGCTTTTTATTATGATCTCGAGCAACCTTCACCTTAAAAACCCGACCATTACAAAATATGACTGTTTAGTGCATTTCAAAGGCAGTCAAGTGCCATAGAGGTGCTATCAGTGCACTCCTATGCACGTTAGTGTCAAAGTTACGTTGCAAGTAGCGAATGTTATTTGCTAGTTGCAATGCAAATGTGTTGCAACAAATGAACGGTTGCTGTTATATGGCTTCCTATGAAAATATAGCGACTAGCCGTTGGTTTTTTGGCTATATCTCTAAAACGGTAAGAGATTCCATTTTGGTATCAAAGAACGAAAGGAAGAACATTAGTTTTTACACTTAGAAATATTTTGTTTAAAATAATCTATGATACAGACGGTACATCTAACAGCATTTTTAGACGTATTTTCTCTATGGTGAAAAGTTTTCTGAGAAATTTTCTTCTCAATGTATTTTTATTGGATTGCTGAGGTAATTTGGCGTCGATTTTACTAAAAGAAGGTTGTTCTACGATGCATAGTTTCTGAGATATAATTTTTTTAAGTTTGGGGTATTTCAGAAAATTTTGCAAAATTGATAAATTTCATCTAGCGTTTTCCGGGAAAATAGTCCACTATGATTTTTTTGAATTCCATATATGATCATATATCCACGACCTCTAGCTCTGGTGAAATTTTCATGAAAATCGGAGACCCTTCGGCCCAAATTGTTCGGTAATAAAAAAAAATCCCCTTTTGTCTATTAATTTAGTTATTTTAATTTAGTATAGTGAGATGTAAACTCAAAAGTCAACGTTTTAGACTTCTGCAGCTTGAGCAACTTATCGAAAATTATTCCAGCGTGCCGGAGCTAACAAACTTTAGATACATCTAAGGCTTATAAAAAAAAGTAGAAAAATACTTTATTCAAAACCATTATTATTAGCTTTATTAAGGAGATTTTCAGCCCGCGGCTGGTTCATCTCCAACCATATTCAAAACCATATGCTATATTTGATCAGTTTTATATGACCTTTCAATAAATACATATACTTAGAAAATCTGAAATACAGATGTGAAATAAATTCAAGTTAAATGGTGTATCCGAACTTATTGAACACCGTGTACAAAGGCATTTCACTGACTGATCAATATCACCCCGAAACTAAAATTTTAGATTTTTTATTTAAAATGATATTTATTATAACAAAAGGATTTGCTGTAAAATTTTCAATCTCGTTGACTGATGAAAACCATGGTCGTACTTGTTTTAAAGCAATGAGTTTAACCATATCGACAAACAAACAAAAATTAGGCGCCAAAAACTGCGAAAAGTGATCAATTTCACCCGAAATCACGGTACTGGTATAGTAGCTCAACCTGAACCAATGAGACACAGCCCAGAAACTATTGTCGGTTTTCATACAAAATGCTCAAGTTTGAGGTGCTGTAACTAGCTTTGGGCGCTATCCATAAACTACGTAGACTCATTTTGGGCCATCTCAGACCACCCCCCCCCCCCCCTCCCCCTCCGTAGACTTTGGTTCATACAAAATTTTGGAAATTAGTATGGAGCGTAGACTTTGGCTAGACCCCCCACCCTAAAAGTCTACGTAGTTTATGGACAGACCCTTCATGGATTGCGATCAATTTTTGACATGGAACTGCCGATATGCTGATTTTTGCATATACGAAGTACAAATTGTTTTTGTTCACAGAATTGGGCGTGGCGAGGCGTTCAAAATGAACAAAAGTGATCGGACAACAGCACGCGTATAAATCAAAGGGGTACACATTTGCACATGTTGAACGCCTTGTCACGCCCAGACCTGTGAACGAAAACATTTTGTACATCGTATACGTAAAATTCAGCAAATTGGTAGTTCTGTGTCAAAATTGAGCTCAAAACTATCTTTAGTCGGAACGGAGCGGAGTCGATTATCAACGTTACTTTTCGTAGTCCTGACCTAACCCGGCGGATCGCTACAGTATCGACTACAATAACAGTAGGCAACGGGTGGAGGCAGGGACGACTAAGCCAAGACCAAGCCCTCGTAGGTGGATGGCATCAAACTTCAACGACGAGGTATTTTTTGGAGGCGCTCAGTCGTCAGAGAATCTTTCTCGATTTAAATGGTGACCCATACGGTGACCAGTTGGTAGCGGTACTGTCGCGTGCATGCGATGCAACCATGCCAAGGCAAGTCCACCCTAGAAATGGGAGGCCAGGTGGACTGGTGGGCTCAAGTTTTTGCGAACCTGCGCCACGCTATTCTACAAGCTAGGTGACGCGACGTGACGGATGCAGCGAGCTCGTACTATATGCTAAAGAGGGTAATAGAGGAGCTCTTTCTGCGTCATCATCCGAGACCTTGAACTCCTTTCGTAGGACCACTGGCAATGAGGAAAGGGTCACCCATGAGGAACTTGCCGAGATAAAACCGGGGGAACCACCCACATACCTTCGGCCTTCGAAGGTGCCGAAAGGATCATCCTCAAAGGCTGTTGAAGTAAATCGAGAGTGTAGATGGTCTCTCGGGTAACCAGATTGTCTTTCGGAAGGGGAGATCGACCGTACATGCTATCTTGCCGGTTGTTTAAACTGCCGAGATAGTTCTCCAGCGTAAAAGTAGGAGATTAGTGTGCAGTACTGATCTACAATGGAGGAAATGCGTTCAATAGCGCTAGTTAGTCAGTACATGTCAAAGTTCTACTAAGTTCTCTCCTAATGTCTTTCTGCTGTGTAAACTGATGGGGCCTATGCTAAGGAGAGACTATATTGCGGTGTACGCTGAATCAGTTCTTGATATGGTCGAGCTCAATTAGAAAGCTATCAGTTTGCCTGAATCATACCTAGGTGTTCTCCTGAAAGAGCGGGTTACGAAGTCCGTAGCTGCAATAGCAGGCGGCTAACCTTGAAGATGCGTGCTGGAAAGGCCTCTTTCCAAAACAATACCTTCCGCTTCCGATGTTCTCGTGGAAATGGCCTTAGCGACAACGGAAAAGGTCTATGGTAAGGTCAATAAAGTAGCCCTTCGTTGGCGTTGAAAGAGCTTCCAGTGTCTTACTATCTGAACTTTTCCATATTTTTCAGATGTTTGCTGAACAGTTTAGCATCCCCCCCCTTGCTTATGGTGCACAAAAAAAGGAAGTTCATCCGGCATGTGGCTGCCGCTCTCCATCCTCGGCCACGCCTCACGCTCCTGGTTCATCCATCTTGCTCTCTGCGCTCCACGTCTTCCGTGTGCCAACCAGGTCAGTAAAAAGCACCAACTTTGAAGGGTTAGGCATTCTTACAACATGTCCTGCCGTATTTTTCCGGTTTTGGCCTTCTGGATGCTGGGTACGCCGTAGATAGCTGTAAGCTTGTTGTTCATCCTTCACAGCTACCCAACGTTCTCTTGAACAACGCCTCAGATCGTCCTTCGCCCGGCTTAGAATAGCACTACGGACAAGACTACGGATCACATGTTCCGGGGGTAAAAGCCCACCATACAGGTAACCCCAATCCAAGGTGTTAGGCGACCCGTGGTGAGGGATGAATGGTTGAGGAGGTTTAAAATATGCTCGATCTTTAACGGAGCCCATAGCGTGGGTAGACTACCTTTTTGGGTTGCGTTGCGGTGAAAGATCTACCAAACCGAAATCTAGTGTCGTCCTATTTTTCAATTATGGAATATGTGTTCTGGTAATTCAAGAAATTCTAATATTTAGTCCTTGCTACTGGTGTTTTGATGACTTCCAGTCTTTGTATAATACTAAATTTGCCAACTTTACTTTTCATATAGTTAAGAACCTCGCCATCTGAGGCTAAACTCAATACAAAGGAAATCAGCTTGGGCTAGGGATCCATGTATGTATGTACTAACTCTTCGAAAACTGTTAAGTGCTAGTATGCAAGTAACATACTAGAATCCTTATTACTGAATGATTACATGTTCCATTATTGGAATGGTATTATTTTGTTTAAATGCTCTTGCTTTGTTTTCTATAAGAAAGAAGTTTCTAAGAAAACAAAACAATAACTGTATCAAAATCGATACTTTATTGCCCTTCAATTGCAATTGAGTAATGCGACATGCACTGCACTAAGGATACGGGTAATGTCACAATAGATATAAAAAATGGTCGCAGTGACAGACCCGAACAGGAATAATAAAAAAAAGATCTTCCTTAGCACGCGCCGCTAGAAAGCTTTGTATGCTTGCAGGTCCTTCTCGAGAATAGTTCATGTCTCGTGTCCACAGAGGACCATCGCTCTTATAAGCGTTGTGTATATGGTTAGGGTAAATCTGTTTTTGATTGCTTCTGGAGTCCCAAGTAAGCACGACGTCAACTGATGATGCGCCTTCTGATTTCTCGACTGATATTGTTGTCAGCCGTCAGTAAGGATCGAAGAGAAACGAATTCTTCCGTTAGCTCGAAGGTATCTCCATCCATCGTACCTCTATTTCCTAGACGACTCCTGATGTTTTCCGTTCCACCTGCTAGCATGTACTTTGTTTTTAGCCAATTCATCGCTAGTCTGCTTCGCGTTTCAGGCGTGTAAATGCCCTGTCACCATTTCAAATATTCTGACGATAATGTCGTTGTCGTCCGCTAGTAGATGTGACAAGATTTAACAGTGAAGAGAATTGTCAGACAAAAGAGGCACAAAACAGGGCCCATATAGCCGAGGCGGTAAACGCACGGGTATTCAGCATGACCATGCTGAGGGTGACGGGTTCGATTCCCGGTCGGTCCAGGATCTTTTCGTAAAGGAAATTTCCTTGACTTCCTTGGGCATAGAGTATCTTTGTGCCTGCCACACGATATACACATGCAAAATGGTCATTGGCAGAGGAAGCTCTCAGTTAATAACTGTGGAAGTGCTCATAGAACACTAAGCTGAGAAGCAGGCTTTGTCCCAGTGAGGACGTTACGCCAAGAAGAGAGAGAGAGGCACAAAACAAGCAACAAAGAAGACGCGGAGATTACTCTTTATCGCAACTGGTGACAGATAATGACATGATCTCGAAAATTTTTGTTGCAGACAAAACGGAACCTGAATTTGTTGCGTACTTTTTAACTCGTGATTAATCAATTATTACCCACCCAAAATCGAAACTTTTTGATGATACATCGTCAGCAGCGTTTCAGTTTTTACCGACTCGAAGTTACCGCTCGAAAATCACAATGCAAGCACAGACAAACAGACGTAACACTTGTGAAATTTTCATCGACCACACTTTTAACGATCATTTTAAATTTTCATAGTTGTGGCTTTCACAACCAGAGGCGCGCGCATCGTTTTTCTATGCGTTTGACGTTTCACGCTAGCGCCTTCTGTTGACGATATTGCACAACACAGTGATTCGTGCAACTTTTCCACCAGGTGATGGTTGTGTGAACTGGGCGATGGATTTCCATGAAAATCGTTCAAGGTGTTACGTCTGTTTGTCTGTGATGCAAGCCTTCAAAATCTCTAAGCCCGTGGTGCACGATATTTGTCCTATTCTGTTCAAGTGGGGACAAACGTATGTCGCATTGGGTAGAATGTCGCAACAAATTCAGGTTGCGACATTGTCGTTATTGTTGCGCGATGGTTGAATTTTGATTCACTGGATTTAACTATATTGAAGAGTAGGCATGAGAGTCCATTACCTTGTTGCAGTCTCCGGCAAGATTCAAATTAACTGGATAGTTCACCTTAAATCCTTAAGGTACACCGGGGCAAGTTGAAACGGGTGGGCAAGCTCTGTGCGGACGATACAATCGTATATCGCCTTGAAGTTGATGGACAGGTGATGCGGTATAGGTAACGATGGACGACGTTCTGAGGTAGCACTTTGTAGGCGGCATTCAAAATGGAGCAATGCAGTTCTTACATTTAGAAATAAATGCCTTTCTTGTGAATGGGGTAGGACACCCCTTCCTTACACTCCTCCGGTAGCTGATCATATATTCACATCCGGACTATCAACCAGTGAAGACATTTTTCTGGGCACATCTTGATGAATTCAGCTGCGACATCAAGCTTACCAGCTGCTTTGTTGGGTTTAAGCTCACGAACGACATACTAAACTTCCCTCAGCGTAAGAATTGGATCAGTTCCATCCTCGGCTGTACTGGCCCAGTTGTTTCTTTCGTTCTTCTGACTCCCATGTCTACATTCAAATGCGCCGTTTATTACCACTTGTCGAAGTCGAACGCCGCCTCAAGATTGTGTGGCTGCGAAACCTAGAAGTGGTTTAAGACTACGCGCAGCAGTTAGCAGTGACCCTACCAACGGAAGAGCAGCTTGGCGCAGCTACACTTAAAGATAGCTGAAGGGACATCCGATCCGCTATAAGTAGTACCGCGGCTGCAGCCCTTGGCTTCGCGACTCCGAATCGCAGAAACGACTGGTACGACGGCGAATGTGAACAATTGAAAACCGAGAAGAATGTAGCATGGGCGAGAATGTTGCAACACCGTACGAAGGCGAATGAGTCACGTAATAGACAGGCGCGCAACAGGCAGAACTCAGTCTTCCGGAAGAAAAAGCGCCAGCAGAAAGAACGAGATAGCGAAGCGATGGAAGAGGTGTAGCACGCTAAGGACACACGAAAGTTCTACAAGAAACTGAACCGCTCGCGCAGAGGGCAGAGGCTTTGTGTCACAAGCCGGCATGTGCCAAGACAATCACGGGAATTTTCTCACGAGCGAGCGTGAGGTGGTCGAGAGGTGGCGGCAGCATTACGATGAGCATCTCAATGGCGACGTTGCAAGTACCGAAGATCTGAAACCATCTAGGAGTACGTGCGCAGGAAGAAACACATCCGGCCCCTAACAACCAAGAGATTGAGAAAAAGGTTGGCTGGTTAAAAATCAACGAAGCCTCTGGAGCAGATCAACTAAACACCAAGCGAGCTTCTAAAATTCGGTGGAGAAGCATAGGTGAGATCACTACACTGGGTCATTACCAAGATTTGGGAGGATGAAGTATTACCGGAGGAGTGGATGGAAGGTATCGTGTGTCTCATCTACAAAAAGGGTGGATTGCGGGAACTATCGCGGGAACTATCGCGGAACTATCGCCGACTGCAAGAGAGTTCGTGGAGGCATATCAGGCTGGATTCATGGGTGAACGCGCTATAACGGATCAGATGTTCGCCATCCGCCAGGTGTTGCAGAAATGCCGCGAATACAACGTGCCCACACATCACTTGTTCATCGTTTTCAAATCGGCGGATGATACAATCGATCGAGAACAGCTATGGCAGATTTTACACGAATACGGATTCCTGGATAAACTGATACGATTGATCAACGTGACGATGAATCGAGTGATGTGCGTAGTTCGAGTATCAGGGACACTATCGAGCCCCTTCGAATCTCACAGAGGGTTACGGCAAGGTGATGGTTTTTCGAGCTTGCTGTTCAACATTGCTTCAGAGGGAGTAATAAGAAGAGCGGGTTTAAACACGAGTGGAAGGATTTTTACGAAGTCAGTTCAGCTGCTTGGTTTCGCTGATGATATTGATATTATAGCTTGCAAATTTGAGACGATGGCGGAAACGTACATCCGACTAAAGAATGAAGCCAGGCGAATCGGATTAGACACTAGTGTGTCGAAGACAAAGTGCATGTTTGCAAAGGGCTCCAGGAAAAAATCACTGCCTTGGCTATCACGAATTTCTATCGACGGTGATGAAATCGTGGCGGTTGAAGAATTCGTGTACTTGGGCTAACTAGTGACCGCCGACAACGGCACCAGCAGAGAAATTCAGAGACGCATTGTGGCAAGAAATCGAGCTTACTTTGGACTCCGCAGAACTCTACGATCGAATAAAGTTCGCCGTCACACGAAGTTAACTATCTTCTAAACGCTGATTAGACCGGTAAGCCTCTATGAGTACGAAACATGAACTCTACGTGCAGAGGACCTACGTGCCCTTGGAGTTTTCGAACGGAAGGTGTTACGTACCATCTACGGCGAAGTGCAGATGGAAAGCGTGACTTGGAGAAGGCGAATGAATCACAAGCTGCACAGAATGATGAGAGTCGTCCACACTAGACATGGGTAGCTCACTCGCGAATCGACTCAAAGAATCGATTCGCGAAACCGAGTGAGTGAGCCATGATACTCTTCAAAAGAGTTACGATTCACTGATGGTCATAACGTTTCCAAACGAGTTGTCGAAAATAGTTAGTTTGACTGCGAACTTGATGATGATTTCGATTTCGAGCATCGACATTTTTGCAAATTGTTATTTTTTTCCCATTCTTATATTGTGAGGCCGGCTCGCAGCAGCAATTCGATTTTTTGGAAGTCGAATATCATTGAATCCAATATTTACTATGTCATGCTTAGTCGTTTATGCATACCATCAACGGCCGTAGTGGATTTTCTCGAAAACTTGACAGAAACATACGAAAAGGAGTCGGCTAGCATCGAACAACGCCATTTTTCTTCATATCTCGGAAATGAGCTACTGAATCGATCAAAAGAGTCGACTCTTTTTTGAGAGTGAATCGTAAGCGATTCACTCTCAAATCGAACCATTTTTTCCCATCTGTAGTCCACACCGCGAAAATCGGGAGGTTATGGTGGGCGGCGCAGAGCCATCGAACCGGTGCAAGAAGACGTGGTGCGCAGCGAGCTAGATGGGTCGATCAAGTGTAGGACGATTTGTGGACCCTTCGCGGAACTGGAAACTCACAGTCATGGAACAAATAGAATGGAGACGACTAATACGTACAGCAGAGGACACTCAGTTCTTAGTCTGACCGGTATGGTAAGTATGGTGTCTATTAGCATGAAATTTCTTAAGGATTTCCATTAAGGCCTGGTCGACTTTAGAGCGACCATCGACGAAGTCCGCTAAATATTTTATCCCAAATAAATTACACGAAGAAAAGTGACGCCAAATTGGCATTAAATATTATAAGCATGGGCTATAAAACATTCTTCAAATGTGTTAATGGCTTAAATACTTGATAATCTGTTTCCACAGCAGAACAACTGCAAATTTGTGTAACTTGGCGTTCACGCTCGAGTGTTCAAATCAAAACTAGCACAATTACCAAACCATCCTACAGTGAGCTTCACCTTTGCTGGACACTAAATAACACGCTATAATTTTTAACCTCCACAAGAAACGCCTAAAAATTTCAAATATGCGGAACAAATGAACCGACTCGGTTTGCTGGCGAAGTGGACTTGGTGGTGACAAGCGGATGCGGGCAAGCATTCATTACTCTAGAAAACAAGTTCGGCAGCACCATTACCCTACTGGCGGCAGCACGTATGTAGCTTTTATATTTGGTCCAACCAGGGGGTAAGTAACTGAAGGTTAATCACAGCTCACAGCTCGGCGACATTCTCGATTTGCGTGATCTACTTCTTCCCTCTCTTTCTAGCTCACACAGACTCACACGCCAAATAGTCGGGCTAAACGGTGTGTCCGATCAAAGGAATTCTTGCAATCGAAACTGTTGACTTGTGTTTAACTAGAC
Organism: Aedes albopictus; assembly: GCF_035046485.1. Lineage (NCBI taxonomy): Eukaryota > Metazoa > Arthropoda > Insecta > Diptera > Culicidae > Aedes > Aedes albopictus. Next base: position 152,312,854 of record NC_085136.1, on the reverse strand, counting down.
TGATTTTCTTCTTACAATACACAACCACCGCGTGATTGCACCAGCTATCGAAAGCGAGAGTGAATATATTAAATCATTGGCCGGGTCTTTCGGAGCGAGCGAACGAGCGCGCGCGGGAAGCTGAAAGGAGGAAAACAAGTTTTCGCGCTTATTATAGCATTGAATTCGTTTGTTCACTCGCGTAAGACATTTCCTTGTTGCCCATGCGCTCGCGCGCCCTCCAACCTTCTGGTCTGGCGTTGTTGAAGGAAGGCGGACTCTAGTTGCTCGAGGGGAAGGCGTTTTTCAGAACCAACCAACGTGAGTGGAGAACTAGACGGCTCGAGGAAAAAGTTGAAAAAAAGGCCGAACTAATGAAATTGACGGCGTTTGGCAAGTTCGTTTCAGGAAATCGTGCAGCTTTGGTTTTTTTTGCAGATTTTGAAACTAAGTTTGGTCAAGCATGATCGATCTGTTTTGTGGCGAAATGCAGTTTGGAAATCAATGGATCGAGAAAACTGTTGGTCGAATTGCATTATGGCCATCGTATGGGTTAGGCTAATTAATACAATTGCTCAAGCGCTAATTGGTGAAGGGTGCTCTGTTCGGTTGAATAGTTTCTCGTGCATCAGTAATAGACGGAAAGGTAGTGTTTTTGAATCTTTTTTCATTTGTTTCAGATTGATTACAATTACATTGTTCCGATTCGTTAGCTTTAGAGAAAAGTGGAATAGGGTTGCTATAAATAAGATCTAACTATAGAGCAGTGTAGATGTTATTTATCGGTAAGGTATCTCCTACGAAAATATATCACAACAAGCAGTAACTCTTACTCGACTACATAAACAAACAGTTGAACAGAACTCGCACCGGTCTGACTTGGGATGAGGGATTTTTGGAGGGTCACAAGTAAAAGGGGCGAAGGGAACCATTTTTTTCGTTCTGTAGTTACACACATCCTCTCACATACTTGATCACACTCGCATTGACTTGCTCGAAGAATGATGACTTAAACCTTGTTGAAGGTGTAGCTGAAACCGTCGGGAGTTCTGTTCAGCTGCAGTTTGCCTGGTGGCTGGAATCGGTGTGGAGCCGGAGTGGTGGTCCACTCCTGCTGTGGCTGAGGTGCAGCATGGTGGTAGTTCTGAGAAACTGGTGCTTGCACTGGCTGTTGGCGGTGATAGTTTTCAATTGGGGCTGGCTGGTGATGGTAGTTCTGAGCTGGAGCCGGAGTTACCACGGGAGCTGGAGCAGGACGGGAGTGTTGCTGGCTGAAAGATGGATCGTTCCAGCGTGGGTCGTACTGTCCATCTTCATAGCCTTGGTTGTCGTAGCTGCGACCTTGGTGATCAAAGTTTGGTTGATACTGTGGCTGAGCAGGTTGTTGGTACTGAGGCTGGGCCTGTTGTTGATACTGAGGCTGGGCCTGTTGTTGGTACTGTGGCTGACCCTGCTGGCGGTACTGTGGCTGAGGAGCAGCATGAGCTGGTGCTGGGGGACCAGCAGGGGCTACCGGCAAATGATCACCAGAAGCTTGGAATCTATAAATATAATTTGACTCTCAGTAACTTCTTTAAACTTCTCAGTCACTACCACTGTTACTTACCCATTTTTGCCAGCAACATAGGAGATGGTTCTTCTTTGACCAGATGGATCAACGTAGCTGTAGGATCCTCGGCGGTTGCCATCGGCATCCGTTTCCTCCTTGAAGTTGGTTCCGTCTTCCTGATCGTAAGCAGCACCGAACTGTCCATCTCCGGCAAGGTATCGCTGCTCGCTCACGATCGCAACTGTCTTGGGGTCACGGTTATATCCATTATACTGGGCGCTTGCCGCTACCAGCAACGTTGATACCACAATCTTCAAAACACAAACAAAATTCAAAAATTAATTGCAACCACTGTTCATAATCGTCCATTTATCACAATCATAATCATTAGTCCATTTTGAAAAATCACTTTATTCATTCACACATGACACTCACAAATCTAAACATGGTTGTTGAAGCTGTTTCCTTAATTGGCGGAAAAATTCCTTGAGGTTTCCTTGTGTTGTAAACTGCTTCTATCCAGAAAGCCTTTACACTAATAGTACACACGCACACTCGCGGATTGTTACAGATCCTGATCCCGACAACGTGGATCAAGACTGCTGATAGAGTCACTGCAAAGAAAGAACTGAATTTGGCCAGGACTGACAAGTGGCTTTTATACGAGGAACCATTGTAGTAGGTGCGCAAACCTTGGGAAACAGGCCCGAGACCGCGACGAGTCAAAAACCGCCATTTACCCACCCACCACTCACTCTGCTGCACTACTGCTGCTCCCCGACGCGGTGTGGTGGTCGGCGAAAAACTATAAGCATTATTGTGGTTCGGCGCGAGAGCGCGAGAGAATAGTAACAGAAAAAATCGTGGATCGATCTACTATTCTCCATCGGGCCTGACTAAGTAAGTAGCCAAACCGATCGTTGTCACTGAGCTCATATTTGCTGGCGAGCAATGCGTACCTACTGTATCTGCGTGTGTAATGATAAGCATGAATGATGCTTCGAAAATTTAAAGTTTTTCTATCATAAAAACATGATACGCATCAGGAAACTTCAGTGGCTCGAAAGGCAAATACTATCAAGTAAGCAGAATGCCTCCTTCCAAATTGTTACACAAATTATTTTGATTTCAAAGCGACAAATTAACATTTTTCTTGGCGGTAGAGTTTGACAATTCAAAAAAAAACTTAGAATTGGAATCGTCACAAAGAAATATGCACAACTGATAAAAAGCAGTTCCAGTATTCCTTCTTCGAAACATTTAAAGTTTAGTATACATGTGCCAATAAATAAATAGAAAAATCTTAACTTGACTGAAATGCTTTTAGTTAGTTATAAAAAAAAAACAGTAATTAGATTGATCGTTTGAAGTATAGTTTCAAAAGACCTCGTTTATATTGTTTTGCTAAGTAATGAAGTAAAAATAACTCAGGTATAAAAATCAACTTTAGGAAGAAAAAGAAAAATTTGAGTTTTCATCTTTTGGAAATAAGATTGATAAAATGGTCCAACAAAACATACACTTCTCATGCTGTGATTGCTTCATTTGTTGGGGAAACCTCCTCTACTGGATCTGATCCTTGCGCTTATATATATCGGCTCGCAAAATACTGAAGTTTGATACCTAAATTGACATTAGTACAGTCGATTTTGCTAACCGACCGTACTTCCGGAACTGCCTTAACGGAAATGGCCATATCTGGGCGGACACTTGACGGATTTTGCATCTCTTGGCAGAATTGGACGGCAAATAGATTCTAGTTTATGCAAAAAATATAAAAATGTAAAAAAGTTTGCTCCAACAAAAATGGCACGCTGTGCAAAAAAAGCACATTTGACATACCTCCAGATAATCCGGAACACCTCCGGTGTCCACTTGACCACCTAGAATCTCAGGTGATATTCAAAAACTAGACAAATTTCCCCGTCGTATGCTTTAAAAATTTTTGAAATCGGTTGATTTTTTGCAACTTGAATTTCGGCAAAAATTTGCCTGTCCCGATCATTTTGTCTATCCCCTGTAGTTGATGCATATAGTTAACGGTTTGCTTCAGCAGCTGAATTCGCTAAGAGAATCTTCAATTTCTGCTATTCATCATTTCAGAAGCGTTGTTATTTACCTTCGGCACGTTTCGTTGATCCCCTCTTTGGGACCGGGTATGACACACAGTGGTGTATGCCTAAGTGGGGGCACCGATGTATTGCTTCTCGATGGGGCACAGATAACAGAGGTGTTCCAGATGTTTTTAGGAGTTTTTCAGGGGTTTTCAATGATGTTCCAGGGGTTCCAGGTGGAGGTTTCAGTGGTATTCCATGGGACTTCAAGGAGGGGATTTCAGTGGCCCTCAAGGGTATTCAAGGGATATTTCAGGGAATCTCAGGTGATTTCAGGGGCGTTCCAATGGGCTTCGAAGAGTTTCAGTAGCGTTTCAGGGATGTTTCAAGGGGCCTCGGGGGTTTCAGAAGCATTCCATGGGGCTTCAGGGGGTTTCAGAGACGTTCCAGGGTGTTCCAGGAACAGGAAGTCTCAGATGGATTCAGAGGCATTCCAGGGTTTTCCAGAGGGTTTGAAGAATGTTCCAGTGGTTTTCAATGAGTTTCGCGGGCGTTCCAGGAGGCTTCAGGGAGTTTCCGGGTCATTCCATGGGGCTTCAAGGGGGTTCTAAGGCGTTCCAGATGTGTTCCAGGGGGTTTCAAGAGTATTCCAGCGAATTTTAAAATGCTACAGAGGCGTTTTCTGGGGTTTCAGGGGGCGCCAAGGACGCTCCAGGGCTGTTCCAAAGGGTTTCAGAAGCGTTCGAGATGCATTCCATGAAGTCTCATGGGGTTAGTTTCAAAGACGTTACTGTGGTGTTCTAAGGCACTTCCTGAAATTCCCATGGCACTTGAAAATAAAAATCTGCTAAATTTGTAAAATTTCAACTACCGAAGTAAACCGTGAACCGCATAACATTAGAATAAGCTTACTTAAGTAAGCGTTCAGCCTTTGGGCTCCAGAACTCCAATACAAAGGTTAGAAAATAGAATATCCCTTAAAGCTCAAGCTCAATTGAAATATAAGAAAATACTGGATTGAGACGTTCACACGCAAAACAAGAAAGGCTACCAAAAATGGAGATATGCCTTTTCTACCAATTAATGTATTAAAAACGTACAGAAAATGTGTTAAATCATAATCTATTCGTTGTATTAAGATGCGCTACACGGTTCCACAGATTCCATACCACTACACACAAACACCGCTATTCAAACCCGAGAAGTTGAACCGGGTTGTTTCTAAAAATAACTTTCGCTTCGCTGCTGAGCTTCGCGTCCTATTGTCTACTAGGAATTTTCCACTAGTAAACAGCACACTGCCGGATGCGGGCTTTTCAGTGCACAATGGGTTTAGAGTCGTATTTACGAAGACAAAAATATTTCTGCCAAGTTCTGTCATTTTTTTTTTGTATAGCGCACTTAGTTCACCACTGGACTATCGCACTAGTTTTCACGAGTGCGAAAACGCTAATAAAAGTGCGCGATTGCATCAAATCAACTCGGTGTCTTCAGAGCAGTTGTTCTCCATAGATTGAAGAAATAGTGCGCCGAAGACATCAACCTGATTTGATGCAATCGCGCATTTTTATTTACGCTTTCGCACTTATAATGTCGCAGTTCGCAGTCCAGTAGTGAACTAAATGCGGTATATGTATTATTGTGAAATGAGTACGGTCACTCGAGTGTGGCTTATCCAAAAATCTGCTGATTAATTATTCTCTATACATGAGCATGAGCATGAGCATAGATGACCGCACAATGCGTAGTTGCTACTCCGTGATTGACCAGAACAATCGAAATTGCACAAGGAACCAATGAAGAGGGCTTAGGACTAGCTTACTATTCTCAATGTACACAGGTCGAGAGCTCTCAACTTTAATAGGGTCAATAACGGCGCCGGCCACGTCCTTACGGTCATCAAAGATGGGAGGGAATGTTAGTAAGACAAACGTTGTTATAAACACCGCGAATCGCTGCATCTCCACGTTTGTCTCAGGAAGGATTTTTTTTTGTTAGTAGGGTAAGGTACATTGTCAGTCCGGGAGTCACCTATGGTTGGTGATATGATTTGACAATGGATCAATATACACAAACCGCCGTTAACAACCGACCACTTTTCGACGCAAAAACTAGCCAAAAAGAAAATGCTATCGCGCGTCTCCACTCCACTAGGGAGCAGAAACCTTTAGTCTATTCCACACAGAAATACACGGAACGCGACTCACTTGTCGGCGCTCGGATTTTTTTTGATCGACGAGCCCGAACTAACACCATAGACTAATTTCAAGACCTCGATGTACCGAAGAAAACCATTAAATTTTAAGTGTCCAGTACGGTACCCAATAAATATTCATTACCGTGTATTTTTTTCCGTGTAAATTGCCTTTTGTGTAACTTATATTTAGCGTGTTACACCGATTTGACAGCTCTGACAGGGACTAAACATAAATTACGTAAGTGGGTACCGAGGATTGTTCACAATCTGCGAACTTGACTGCGAAAAAAAATCGACTATGACGCCGCTGCTAACACTTTTCACTCTTTTGTGTAAATGCAAAAAATGAAAGAAAATATTTATTATCACCTAAGGGGCTGTCCATAAACCACCCCACAACCCCCCCCCCCCCCCTCATGACCACGTGGTTTATGGACAGCCCCTAAAAGTGTATTGGGAACTAGTGCGACGGGAAGCAAAAAATTCGGAACCGACTCGATCCACGACCACGACGCGTCCACCGCACACTCACTGCCGTCGAAATGCTCACTTCGGAATACAAAATAGAGAAGGAAAAAAAATCGAACCACCGAAGCAAACGCGCGTGAACTGGCACCCGGACAAAATTCTATAGCACACTCTCTACTGATTAATTATTCTCTATACAATTTCAAAATGTTCTACAAAGTTGTAGCAAATTTGCAAAAAAAAAAAACATTCAAATGATTAGAACTTTTTGAAAAATATTCAATAGGTTGCAACTTCTTTTCCCTTTGGACATACTTTAGTCGAGTCCAACTGTACATGAAGACCAATACATTAATCATAAACTTTCAAAATTAAATTTAATTCGGTTCGTAATTTGATAAACGAAAGTCAAATAATAGGTATTCTACTAGAAGGGCTCTAATTTCGTGTAGAGTTAATCAATCAAGACCAAATTCGTACCAATTATATCTAACTCATTGAGGAACAAGTAATTAAAATTTGAATAGTTTTGGTGTACTTTATAAAAGGTAACAACTTGCTAAAAATGTTTTAGGCAATTTATCAAACTTGGCATGCTTTTGAATTTACCACTAGGCGGCGCTAGAGATCAAGCAAATTTTAAATTTCATATATTTCAGAACTCTGGTCACTTACAAAGTTGGTGTCTTTGACAATGTTGTTTGGTAGGTCAGGGGCTTACAGTTAATAGTCCACTTGTTTCGAGATTTCGCCACTAGGTAGCGCTAGTTACACATTTCCAAAATTATGCAGATGAACGATTTTTTTTCGTAAAGTAATCAAAAAGCTGTAATTTTGTTTTCTTTGAACATATTTAAGTCAAGTCAATGGTTTTTCAATGAGCGATATATAGAGATCATAAATTTGCAAAATTTCATTTCATTCGGTTCACTTAATCATGAGATATATCAGTTTGACGAAGAGCACTCAAATATGAAACATTTTACTAGAGTCGCTTTAACTTCATGTAAAACTATCCAAACGAGCTCAAATTTGTATCATTCATAGCTAATTAGTTGTGCAACTAGCAGATAAAATTTGAGAATTTTCCCTACACTTTATAAAAACTTACAGCTTGCTGAATATTTTCGAGATAATAAGTAAAAGTTGCATGTTTCTACTAATTTGAAACAAGCGCCGTCTACTGGCAGAATCTTGAACCAATCAGCTAATTAACTGAAAGGCCTTAATAAACAAACAACATTGCCGAAGAAACCAACTTTCTAAGTGATCAGAGTCCTGAGATATATGGAATATAAAAATTGATTTATCGTCAGCGCTACCAAGTGGTGGAATTTTGAATCAAACGGCCCATCGAAAGTAAGACCTTGGCTGACCTAACAACTTTGCCAAATACACCGAATATTTAAGTGATCATGGTGCTAAGATATACGGTATGGAAATTTTGCAAGTGCTACGTATTACTGTCTGTGATATCTGTCATGCCAGAGATAAACAGATGTAATACTGATTAAATGTTTATACAAAATATCTCATGATCCTAATTACATGGAGAGTTTGTGTCTTCGGCTATATTATTTGGCTGGTCAAGAACTAACAAATGATGGACCGTTTGTTTCAAAATTCCACTACAAGGCGGCGCTAGTGAGCATACAAATCTTATGTTCCATATATCTCAGGACTCTGATCACTTAGATGTTGATGTCTTCGGTGATGTTGTTAGCTTGGTTAAGGCCTCTCAGTTGATTAGCTGATTGGTTCAAGATTCTGCCAGTAGGCGGCGCTAGTTGCAAATTAGTTGAAGCATGCAACTTTTATTTAATTGAAGCATGTAAGCTGTAATATTTTCTAAGGTAAACCCAAGGGTAAACCAAATATTCTCGAATTTTACCTGCCAGTTGCACAACTAATTAGCTATAAACGGTACAAATTTGGCATCGATTGGATAACTTTACATGAAGTTGGAGCAACTCTAGTAAAATCTTTCATATTTGAGTGTTCTTCGTAAAAATGCTATATCTCTGGATTAAGCGAACCGAATGAAATGAAATGTCGCACAATTATGACTAATACATAGCTCTTTGAAAAACCTTTGACTTGACTTAGACACGTTCAAAGAAAACAAAATTGACAGCTTGTTGATTACTTCACGAAAAAAATCAATCATTTGAATGATTTTGCAAATGTGTAACTAGTGCCACTTAGTGACGAAATTTCGAAACAAGTGGACCATTAACTGTAAGCTCTTGACTAACTGAATAACATTGCCAAAGACACCAACTTTCTAAGTGGTGAGAGTCCTGAGATATATGAAATTTAAAATTTGCTAGATCTCTGGCGCAGCTTATTGGTGGAATTTCCAGTTAAACGATCCATCATGGAATCGTAAATAGAATTATTAGAGAGCAGATTTTTTGAATCAGTTTAACCAGATGTTTGACATAACAATAATGGGGATTTTTTTTTTCATTTTTATTAATGTGTATTTTAACTTAAATGCTAATTCTACACTAATGGGGAAAAGGATCAACAATTCAAAAGAAACGTTCTAAAACACAATATGTGTCTAAAAACTTAAACAGTTTTGTCTTCGTAAATACGGCTCTGGGCCCATTGTGCAGTGTGGAGGCTGTATCACTTCCATCACCAAGCCACGTTTGTGTTGTTAATGATGGCTTTTAGCCTCTCGTCTGTCCATGTGCAGTTGTAGCCGTGCTGGTTAGAGCGCAGGGTACTGTTTATCACCATTATAGTGTCTCGGTTCGATTCCCGCCGCCGCCCGTATTTCTTTTTAAACATGTTTTGGTAATTGATGCCACCGCTGCTTCCATGACCACTTTAAAAATAGAACAAATAAAGAGAAATCAATGCGACAGAGCACACGCACACATACGAAATATTCCTTTTCCAGATTCTAGGAAGCCAATACAATTGTTGGTATACTGCCACCTACCAATTTATGTATTTGCAAAGCCTTAATAAATATTTGTATATGTTTCAAACCGCATTGTATTAGAATCTTCCAATCTCCGGTTGCGTGCACTAGTTACGTCAGTGAACGTCTCAATCCAGTATTTTTTTATTTCAATTGAGTATGAAATGAATTCCCTTAAATTCTATTTTCTAACTTTTGTATCGGAGTTCTGGAGCCCAAAGGCTGAACGCTTACTTTTTTGGGGGGAAAAAAGAAGTCTGCTGGGGAACAGTGTAAAAGCAGCTAGGGCCTGTTCATACACTACGTAGACCCTAGACGTAGGGAGGCGGGAGGGGGGGATGTGTCTGGCGCCAAAGTCTACCCCGAGCAGAAGGGAATAACAAAAGCATAAGAAAATTTGTTATTTTAGCAAAAAAACTGAGTAACAAAATGAGATATTTTTGTATTATTAACATAACATGTTATGTTATAAACTTGCCTGTCATAAGCGACAAAATAACAAATTGCATAACAAAAAAATGTTCCTGGTAGATCAATTCAATAACATATTTTGTTAGTTTCAATAACAGCTTAATAACTGTTGATTTGGAAAATATTTAAAATTTAAATTTTGAACTTTAAAGGTTATTCATAATAATCCAAAGTCTAAATTAGTTTTAATATCAAACTCATAACAAAGTAAGTAACAAAGTAATAAGTATATAACATATAACATAAAAAGTGAATGAGATCGAGTGCTTAAAGTACCTTATATTTGTCACTCAATACGAGTCACAGAAAATCTGGTCATAATAGCCCAAAACACCCAAGCTGAGAAGTTGGCTCTGTATCAGCTAAAATGTAATGTCAGAAAGAAGATGGAGAGAGGGGTACCGATGATAGAATACACACGCTTCTCATCACGCAATGCTCTAAACAACGGAATTCTCGAATGATGTGAATTTCAAAATTTGTTATTGTTGTGCTATTGTTGATAAAATATTTGTACACTCTCAATAATATAATAATAACTAAGCTTGGCCTGCAATAAAACATATTGTTGGAATAGCTTGATCATAACAAAATAAGATTGTCGAACAAAATATGTAATTGAAAGGTAATGTCTTGATAAGAAAATAATAACGAAACAAGATATAAAAACAAGTTGTGTGATTCCGTAACTCCTCTGCTCGGGACGCTCCATACAAATTTAAAAAAAAAAAAAAAATGGTTTGGACAAAAGCCTACGAGGGGTCTAAGATGGCCAAAAATGAGTCTACGTAGTTTATGGACAGCGCCCTATCAACGACGCAGTCGAGTGCACTGTTGGGTAGGTATGTGGAACGGAGTCGACGGAACGAATCATAAGATGAGGAACACAGAGTGATTTTTGCAAAAGAAGAAGGCAGTGCAAGTGGTAATGCTGCAGCATGGAAGCCAACTAAACGTGGAATGATACAAATAATTGCGTAATTAACAGACCTGCCTCTTTAAAACAAACGCAACCTGGAAGAAGTGGAGTGCGAGAAAATGGAACTGCTGTGTCGTTCTTAACTAACACGGAAGTTCTACCAGAAGCTCAACGGCTTCGTGCCAAGACAACGGAGACCAAGACAACGAAGGAAACGGCTACATCAGTGCAGCAGAAGACGGAAATAATCCAACTCCCACGCTGAGGAAAGTGAAGGATGCCATTTACCAGCTCAAAACCGACAAAGCAGCTGGTAAGGATGATTTCGCAGCTGAACCTGAAACAGCTGAACTTATCAAGTTGGGCTCATAGAAGTTGGACACCTGCATGCAACGGATAATAATCATGATCTGGGAAACTGAAAGCTACTGGAGGAGTGGAAGGATGGGGAGTTCTGCCTCATTCCTAAGAAAGACAACCATTTGGAATATGAGGACTCCAGAGCGATCGCCATTTTGAATGCCGTTTACAATGCCATATCCCAGATAATCTACCGTCGTTTCTTACCTAAGACGAATGAGTCCATGGGAAATTATCAAGCCGACTTCATCGATGGCCGGTCGACAACGGACCAGATCATCACCGTAAGTCAAATCCTCCAGAGATTTTGTGAATATCCGGTCTAACCGCAACACCTGATTATCAAATTTGAGACGTAATATGACAGTATCGACAGATACGTTGCAAGAATATCGGATAACAACCGTGCAAAGTTGGTGCCTGCTAACAGCTCAATTGGCATTAGATAACATGAAGTGTAGAAAGCACGATGGATGGATCAGCATCGAGCGAGACTGATGATAGTGGCTACCACAAACCGTGTATTGTGGCGTACTATTGTTGATTATGTGTTATCCTAATTGTGATGTTGTGCAAATAAATGCATGAATGTAAGCGTCTTCAGAAGTTTTTTTTCATAATTGTATCGTCTATTTCATCGATGTAAAATTAGATGTTCTACATATCTTAGTTGTGTTATTATATAAATTTGTTACTGAATTATTCTATTGGTTCTCGAAACAAATTTGTACCGAAGCCGTCATTTCCTCAGATGATGTTTTAGGGGCAAGTTATTTCCAATGATCGGTCCGAGGGATAACAATTTGCAATCAATATTGCATTCAGTCATATCGCAATGCTTCCTGAAACCTCTCACCCAACGTTTTAACTCAGCATCTCGTCCATTCCTGTTCTGTAAATGTCAAGGATCGGAGCATAAAAAACCAAAACCGCAAACAAAAAAAAACTTGCCAAGCTTCAGACAAAAAGTACGGAAAACATTCTGTACAGGTAGAAGGAACAGTTTCAATTCAAAAACTAGTTCTACTCGCCAGAGTACCTCTCCGCATACTATAGGTTCAGGTTGATTTCAAGTAATCACATGCCTACTAACAACCAGAAAAGGTAACTCTGCGGTGAACTGATCAAGCGATAAAGGTGTGGTAATAAAAGCTTGGACGGTTCGTTCTCTCCAAGTCTCTCACGCAAATTCTAACCTGCTCTGGTCACTGTTCCGTGTTGAATCGACGAAACGTTTCAACGACCTGCGCTGCGGCGCTTGTGCGGTGCATACATGGATGTGAGAGAACTGTCTGCTGCTGCTGCCGCCGCCGCCGTTCAGCTGCTCATGATAGTGTTAGGAATTATTGATCCACTTCAATTGTACGCTACTTGTTGTTCGATTGGCTTGGCATACACAGCACCATTATGAGCTCAAGTAAAATGTAGTTCCGAGTTCTGGTCTCTGCAAGGAAGCAGGTTTTGTTCCATACTTGAGAACTGATGTTTATTAAAATTTGTGACATTGAACGATGCATTTAGTCTTGCACAGTAAACTTGTGTGGGTGATACTAGAACAACCCATGCTTTCAACTGAGCGCCGAAGCCATGACATAAATCATTGTTGTGGTTTACTAAATTTGAAATTTACTTCAGTCCAGACCTTTAAAGAAGGTTCCCAATCGCACAGAGAACTTAGCAACAAATAGCTTCCCAGGAATCTCCCTATTTCATATCTTGAGAGACCTCGTTGAAATTAAATTATTACAATATTGCAAAAAAAGAACAACTCAATAACATTTGGTTATTCTACCTTCAGCCAAAGATTTTAAAGTACTCTATAATATTTGCTTCAGCAACAGTGAAGTACAAATCAGTTACTCAACGTATTTTCCGACTTGCTCGAATATTGCATCTTTTTCCGACTGAATAACTTTCAAGTCTGGCCTCTTGTCCACTAAACACCATATTAAAATGTTACGGTTCAATTCGGTGTAACATTGGAAGGTACTATAATGCAACAATATAGATGTAGACATGCTTAGGCATGTAAATAAAAATAATCAAATGGTTCGAAAATAAGCCAACCATTAATTTGTATTATCATAGCATATGCAGAAAATAACACTATCAAACAAATCAATGAATCGATAGTACAAAGGCTCCACAGTGGAACACAAACATTCCTCTATTAGCCATGACCGCTACAACAATAATGTGCACTGCCACCTGTATGGGGTAGCAAGCGAATGGAATGCACCTACATTCATTGCCACAATTTTCGGAATATAAACCTGTCGTGGTCTTTGCTGTCTAAGCAAGGTACTTACAACCCGTTCAAGCCTTGTTGTTGGTGCCGTTGTTGAAGCAGTTAACATCGGTTTAATCGATCATAAATTAAATACATTGTCGCAAAGTTTCACTGTATAACTGAAGAAAACATAATTCAATAAGTTTGGAATGTTTTACTACATTGACCACAAGGTTACTTAGGTTTTGTAACTCATTAGCTCAGGAATCAGGGGATTTGGGGAATTTCAGGGTCGTTTTATAGGATGGCTCAGTTTCCTCACTTTCCTCGCTCGTTTGAGGACACTTCACTAACAGGAACTGCCGAATAATTTTCTCACAAATATCGCACACTATCAAACAGTGATGAACGGTCATATAAACACAGCCACTACAAGGGTGCGGCAGCAGGTGTCACAGTCCCAGGGCATGACGAACACCCCCCTGTTTGCGAGTCAGCCGCATAGTTGCCAGCTAAGAATAGGACTAGTAACCCCGTGCCGAGGAACGAGAGACCGAGCGGGTGTAAAAGATGCTCGATCGTTAACGGAGCATGTAGTGTACCTGGGCACGTCCACAGAAGTTTGTCTCTTAATTTTAGTGTCATTTTATAGGATGGCTTGAACCCTCAGTTTCCGCGCTCGTTTGGGGACTAACACTAACACTAACAGGAACTACCGAATCATTTTCTCACAAGTAGAGCACCCACCCCCCACCCAACCCCACCTGCAAATCGGCCGCATAGTTGCCGGCTTAGAATAGGACTACTAGCCCCTATTCAAGATGTCAAGCGATCCGTGCCGAGGAATGCGTGATCGAGGGGATGAAAAATATGCTCGATCGTTAACGGAGCATGTGGGTTACATGAGCACCCCCACAGTACTTTGTCTCTTACCGCGTTAATGTAGGGCTCTGGTATTGTGGACCTTCTTTCCCGTACTATTCGTGGGATCAAAAAATGAGTTTAACTTGTGGTAGATGTGGTGGGCTAACCCTTTCGCGAGAAGTGGGTTGGCTATAGCTCTCCGTTCCAGCGGCGGAAGTCCGATCCCTTTCCCGGTCAAGCCTGTCAAGGGAAATAGTAGATGGAGCATGGTTAATGTCGGACCCCAGCCAGACGTCCCGGAAAGCTGTGAACGGTGGACCTCATAAGGCTGGCCCGTCCCGTATGTAAAATAACAAAAGGTTGCGACCGTTGTTAGGTCTCCAGCAACCACAAAGTAGGGCGGATCTGGAGAAAGACCCCCCTTCGACGAAATTTTATCAATCAATCAATCGGTCAGGCTAAGGCCGGGGTGGCCTCTGCTGTACATAGTAGCCGCCTCCATTCCACTCGGTCCATGGCTGTTTGTCTCCAGTTCCGCACTCTGCGTAGGGTCCGCAGATCGTCCTCCACTTGGTCGATCCACCTAGCTCGCTGCGCTCCACGTCTTCTTGTACCGGTCGGATGACTCTCGAGAACCATTTTAGTCGGGTTGCTATCCGACATCCTGATGACGTGACCCGCCCACCGTAGCCTCCCGATTTTCGCGGTATGGACGATGGTTGGTTCTCTCAGCAGCTGATGCAGCTCGTGGTTCATTCGCCTTCTCCAAGTCCCGTCTTCCATCTGCACTCCGCCGTAGATGGTACGCAACACCTTCCGTTCGAAAACTCCAAGGGCGCGTTGGTCCTCTGCACGTAGGGTCCATGTTTCGTGCCCATAGAGGACGACCGGTCTTATCAACGTTTTGTAGATGGTTAACTTCGTGTTACGGCGAACTTTATTCGATCGTAGAGTTCTGCGGAGTCCATAGTAGGCACGATTTCCTGCCACAATGCGCCTCTGAATTTCTCTGCTGGTGTCGTTGTCGTCGGTCACCAGTGAGCCCAAGTACACGAATTCTTCAACCGCCTCGATTTCATCACCGTCGATATGAATTCGGGGTGGCGGGCGCGGTGATTCCTCCCTGGAGCCCTTTGCCATTATGTACTTTGTCTTCGACACATTAATGACTAATCCGATTCGCCTGGCTTCACTCTTTAGTCGGATGTAGGTTTCCGCCATCGTCTCAAATTTACGAGCAATAATATCAATATCATCGGCGAAACCAAGCAGCTGAACGGACTTCGTGAAAATCGTCCCACTCGTGTTTATCCCCGCTCGTCTTAATACACCCTCCAAAGCAATGTTGAACAGCAAGCACGAAAGACCATCACCTTGCCGTAACCCTCTGCGAGATTCGAAGGGACTCGAGAGTGTCCCTGATACTCGAACTACGCACATCACTCGATCCATCGTCGCCTTGTTCAACCGTATTAGTTTTTCCGGGAATAAGTATTCGTGCATAATCTGCCATAGCTGTTCTCGATCGATTGTATCATACGCCGATTTGAAATCGATGAACAAGTGATGTGTGGGCACGTTGTATTTGCGGCATTTCTGCAACACCTGGCGGATGGCGAACATCTGGTCCGTTGTAGCGCGTTCACCCATAATTCCAGCCTGATATTGGCCCACGAACTCTCTTGCAATCGGTGATAGACGGCGGCATAAAATTTGAGAGAGTATCTTGTAGGCAGCGCTCAGTAGTGTGATCGCGCGGTAGTTCCCGCAATCCAACTTGTCGCCCTTTTTGTAGATGGGACACACGATACCTTCCATCCATTCCTCCGGTAATACTTCCTCCTCCCAAATCTTGGTAATGACCCAGTGTAGTGCTCTCACCAGTGCTTCTCCACCGTATTTTAGAGCTCGCTTGGTAGTTGATCTGCTCCAGCGGCTTTGTTGTTTTCAACCGGCCAACCTCCTCCTCAATCTCTTGAAGGTCAGGGGCCGGAAGTCTTTCGTCCTGTGCACATACTCCTAGATCTGTTACCACGCCACTTTCGGTACTTGCAACGTCGCCATTGAGGTGCTCATCGTAATGCTGCCGCCACCTCTCGACCACCTCACGCTCGCTCGTGAGAATATTCCCGTGATTATCTCGGCACATGTCGGCTTGTGGCACAAAGCCTCTGCGCGATCGGTTCAGCTTCTCGTAGAACTTTCGTGTGTCCTTAGCGCGGTACAGCTCTTCCATCGCTTCGCGATCTCGTTCTTCCTGCTGGCGCTTCGTCATCCGGAAGATTGAGTTCTGCCTGTTCCGCGCCTGTTTGTAACGTGCCTCATTCGCTCTCGTACGGTGTTGCAGCATTCTCGCCCATGCTGCATTCTTCTCGTTTTTCAACTGTTCACATTCGCCGTCGTACCAGTCGTTTTTGTGATTCGGAGTCGCGAAGCCTAGTGCCGTAGCCGAGGTACTACCTATGGCGGATCGGATGTCCCTCCAGCCATTTTCAAGTGTAGCTGCGCCAAGCTGCTCTTCCGTTGGTAGGGCCACTGCTAACTGCTGCGCGTAGTCTTGAGCCACTTCTACGTTACGCAGCTGCTCGGTGTTCAGCCGCGGCGTTCGACTTCGACGCGTGGTGATTACTGTCGAAAGTTTTGAGCGCATGCATACAGCGACTAAGTAGTGATCCGAATCTATATTCGCACTGCGGTATGTGCGGACGTTGGTTATATCTGAGAAGAATTTACCGTCGATTAGAACGTGGTCGATTTGGTTTTCTGTTTGATGGTCGGGTGATCTCCAGGTGGCTTTGTGGATATTTTTGCGGGGGAAGAAGGTGCTTTGGAGGCTGCAAAGTTTACGCATCGCTGGCCGTTATCATTCGATATGGCGTGCAGGCTGTTTCGCCCGATTACCGGTCTGTACATTTCCTCCCTTCCTACATGCGCGTTCATGTCGCCGACAACGATTTTCACGTCACGCGGCGAGCAACCATCGTATGTTTGCTCTAACTGCGCGTAGAACGCTTCTTTCTCGTCATCGGGTCTCCCTTCGTTCGTGTGGGCAGTGGACGTTGATGATGCTGTAGTTGAAGAAACGGCCCTTAACTCTCAACATGCACATCCTTGCGTTGATCGGCTGCCACCCGATCACACGTTGTCGCATCTTGCCCAACACTATAAATCCTGTTCCCAGTTCATTGGTGGTGCCACAGCTTTGGTAGAAGGTAGCCCCTCGATGCCCGCTTTTCCACACTTTCTGTCCAGTCCAACAAAGTTCCTGCAACGCCACGATGTCGAAGTTGCGGGGATGTAGTTCGTCGTAGATTATCCTGTCACATCCTGCGAAACCTAGTGACTTGCAATTCCATGTTTCAAGTTACCAATCGTAGTCCTTATTTCGTCGCGTGGGTCTTTGCCGATTGTATCGAGTCGTATTTTCTCCTATGTTATTCGCAATGGGGATTTTTACGGGTGGCTTATTGGGCCTACGCCAACACTCCTGTCTCGCCGGAGGGCCATCGTGCCAGTTCTGTTTAACGTCCCAACCAACACTGGGACGACCACGCTGATGGGGCTACCACCTTGGATCTAGCTGGGCATGGTGCAGCGTTTCTTACTCAGCTGCTGGATGCCAGAACAGACGCTGTTTGAGCCGCACCTCCTTGGTGAACAGACACTCGGATCGTAACTCCTCAATCTAACTGAAGTCAGAAGGACAACAGTGCCCAGGCTGCACTACCAGCTAAGCACACAACTCTTAGCTGGCGGTCTTTGTCATCTCTTGACCCGTGGAAGCATGAGGTAGGAACTTGTGAGGACCAGAGCTATATTGGACGCTCTCCTTATCGACTCACCGTTTTGCAGCCCAATTGACGAAATTTTAGCGCAAGAGAAAACAGAGAAAAAAGCTAGATGAGCAGGAGCGTAGGGGCCCCAAAACCAGGAGACGTATATGTTGGTAGGTACTACGCGCGAGAAGGGCGACGCGCTCATCATCAAGACCAAACAGTCTAAGTACTCGGACGTCTTGAAGATGATGCGAAGCGACGCCAAGCTCGTGGATCTGGGAGCCGACGTGCGCAGTATCAGATGTACTCGTACGGGTGAAATGATCCTCGAGCTCATGCGCTACAAGGAGCGCGAAGGCGCCGCAAACAAAAGTCTGACGAAAGAGATCCTTTTTGAAGCGGTCGAGGTCTTACAGCGGAGGTAACTTTGAAGGTGAAGAACGTAGACGCGATCACCACAGCGGAGATCGTTACGACACTGCGAAAACAGTACAACTACCTGTGCGGGACGCAAATAAGTTCGTTAAAGTAGGGATGCTGAATGTCGGCTGGTATGTCAACTGACCTTGAATGAGCCATCGGAGTTCTGCTTCCGGTGTCTGGAAAAAGGACCCAAGTCATAGCACTGTAAAGCCCCTCACAGGAGCAAGCTGTGCAAGCGATGTGGCGCCGAAGGCTATAAGGTACAAAACTGCACGAGTCCACCCACTTGTTTGATTTGTTCCGGGAAATCCGTGAGCATCGGGTGGTCCAAAGCGCCTTCAAAAAAGCCGTAGTGAACAAATCACAGTGCAGGTAACGCAGCTGAACCTGAATCACTGTGGCGTAGTTCAGCAACTACCATAGCGGACCCATACAGAGTACCCGCCGGCAAAGGCAACTGGATCGTGGATGGGATCGGTAGCCATATGGACGATTGCTAAATACCCCATCAGTGGAGTTAGTGTCTACTATCTATGAGTGCTTCGTGGTCGCCAAAGTAAACGGGATCTTCTTCTGTAGCTGCTATGCGCCTATGCGCTAAACGATCGAGCAGTTCACACAGATGCTGGACTGTATGACGATCGCGCTAACAGAGAGAAGGCCGGTGGTAATAGCAAGTGACTTCAATGTCTGAGCCGTGGAATGGTGAATCCGTTTCACGAACCAGCGGGGTCAGATCCTGCTAGAGACACTGGTCATATTAGATGTCGACTTGGCTAATGTCGGTATTAAGAGTACCTATAGTCGAAACGGTGCGGAGTCAATAATTGACGTGACCTGTTGTAGTTCTGGCTTAACAACTGGTTCTAACTGAAGAGTAGACGATAGCTACACTCACAGCGATCACCTGGCAGTTCGCTACAGTATCGACAACAACAACAGCAGACAGCGAGTAGAAGAAGAGACGGCTAGGCCAAGCCCTCGCAGGTGGAAGACATCATACTTCAACGGAAGGAGGGAGGCCTCCACCGTGAGCGAAACTTACTTGGTTTAGACGGCGACGAGCTGGTAGCGGTGCTCTCACGTCCGTGTGATGCGACCATGGGCGATGCTACACTAGAAATGGGAGGCCACCGGCTTACTGGTGGACCGACGCGATTGCGGACCTGCGCCACGCCTGCCTACGGGCTAGCCGGCGGATGCAGCGAGCATGATCTGAGAAAGAGCGAAACGAATGGTGGGTGGTGTTCGCCACTACAAAAGCCGCGATGAAGACCGAGATAAAAGCAAGCAAAAAGATCTGCTTTGGAGGTCTCTCAGAGAGTGCCACTGCGAATCTCCAGAGATGTTGGAGGGGATCATCGAGGGGCTTTTTTCCACGTCATGATCCTAGTCCTTGGCTTCCTTTCGTAGAACAGCCGGGGTCTGGGGCTGGATATGAGAAGATCGTCATCGGTGCGGAATTTGCGGGGATAGCAAAGTCTTTTTACGTAGGTAAGGCCCATGGTCCGGACGGAGTTCCGAACCTGATATTGAAAGAAGCTATTGCAGAGGCTCCCGGGATGTTCAGGTCTGCTATGCATAAATGCCTGGACGAGGCAGTTTTCCCAGAAGTTTGGAAGCGGCAGAGCCTGGTTCTATTGCCAAAGACGGGAAAACAATCCGGAGACCCGTCGGCATATAGACCAAAAAGCTTGATCGAAACGGCGAGGAAGATGCTTGAAAAGATCATCCTCAATAAAATGTTGAGGCACACCGAGGGTGTAAATGGACTCTCGAGTAGTCAGTACGGCTTCCGGAAGGAGAGGTCAACCGTAGACGCTATCCTGTCGGTTACAAAAACCGCCGGAAAAGCACTCGAGCGTAAGAGAAGGGCGATTCGTTGCTGTGCAGCCCGGGTGCCTATACAACATTCTCGGAAGTTACTTCCAGTATCGAGTACTAGTTTACGACACAGATGTGGGTCGGAAGTGCGTTCACATAACCTCAGGAGTCCCGCAAGGTTCCATCCTGTTTCCGGTGTTATGCAATGTCATATACGATGAGGTGTTGAGGTTAGAGTCCCCGGTGGGAGTGGAGATCGTCGGTTTTGCTAACGACATTACGCTCCAAGTCTACAGTGAGTCGATCGGTTAAGGTTGTGAAGGCGTGATGAGATCCAAGAAACTGGAGACGGCTCATCACAAAACTGAGGTGATGATTGTGACTAACCGGAAATAGAAGCAGCAAGCGGTGTTCAGCGAAGGCACAGTGTAGTGCACTATTACGTCGAAGCGCTCCGTCAAACACTTGGGTGTGATGATCGTCGATAAGCTCACCTTCGGTAGCCACATTGATTACGCATGTAAAGAGCCTCTACAGCTATCCCGGAAGCACCGGCCCAGATTATGTCCAATAGGGGCCTGTCCATAAACTACGTAGACTCTTAGGGGGGACGGGGGGTCTGGCCAAAGTCTACGCTCCATACAAATTTCGAAAACTTTGTATGAACAAAAATCTACGGAGGGGGAGGGAGGGGTCTGAGATGACCCAAAATGAGTCTACGTAGTTTATGGACAGCGCCTAGCTCTGCGGTGTACGCCAGTAAGCGCAAGCTTCTGACTACTGTCGCTAGGTCCATACTAAGGTATGGCGGCGTGATTCACTGCGCTAAGCACCGAAAGCTACCGTGGAAAGTACTTACAGGCTGCTGTGTCTGAGGGTTGCGAGCGCGTTCCGTTACCGTGTCACACTAAGCACTTTGCGTCAACATTGGTATGGTGCCTATCGGCATCCTTATCAGTGAAGACATGGAGTGCTTCGAAATGCGCAGCACAGGAGACATACGCAGGACTACCAAGATGGCCTCCATGGTTAAATGGTAGCGCGCGTGGGACATTTCCACCAATGGAAGGTTGACCCACAGGTTGATACCGAGTTTGGCTGGAATGCCGTTTCAACGGCTACTGAATTTCAGCACAACTTTGCTGGTCAACTAGGGGGCATCCATTTAGTACGTCACGCTAAAAATGGGAATTTTTAACCCCCCCTCCCCCCTTCGTACGGGTTTTTCCTATACTTAACACATTGGTTGTCACACTTTTCAGAACCCCCCCTCCCCCCTCTAAGCGTGACGTACTTTATGGATGCCCCCCTATCAAAATTGCTGGATGGTTCAGCAAGTTGAAAAATAATTGCTGATACTCAGTAATTTGTATTGCTGAATGCAATCAGCACGCCAAAAATCAGAAAAGTTTGCTGACTACCAGCAAATTTTTTTGCAGTGTATTGAAGCATAAGTGCCATCTTGTGACGTCGTGGGGGGGGGGGGGGGGGTTTGGTCACGGCCAGAGTTGCACTCTGTCACTGTCAATGGTAAGCAAATCGCTGATTTTGATAGACCGACTGCGGTGCAAGTCAGCGTGTGCTCTATTGAGTCACCGTCACTTTCCTTGTTCCATCAGAACTGGACTGACTGTGATGGTGTGTGGAAATCACTGATAGTCCATCTTTAAAATTCGTTTAAAAATCCAATTGAAGATTTACCTAGATGATATTTTAACATGTGGTACAAAATAACAAGTTTTGCATGTTGGTCACAAAAAAAGTTTGAGTTTTGGCGAAACCCACTAAAATATCACAACAGTTGCAATGATTATGATCTAGAATGCGGGTCAATATCAGGTCGTACCCTGTCATTGTCGTTTTGATATTGAATGACCTGGAGTGATAGTGACGATTGTGCAATATCAGTAGTCACCTGATAAGACTGATAATGCGCAACTCTGGTCACGGCCTCTCGTTTTAAATATAGTGCATTGAGCTGAACAAAGAAAGATTGTCTCCTAGTTTGTTAGTACACAGGGTCAAATATTTCTCCAAAAAGAAACCAATGCTCAAACATCTTGTTTGACTCGATCGAATTTTCATTAGTATCAAACTGATGTTGATTCTTGAGTTCTTTCCTTGTTAAATATTTGACCCTGTGTACTTCAGGCCTTGGGCATTATAAATCAAAGGTCATATTACAGCGGCCGTTCGCTCGTTGCAAACAATAGAAGTACAAGTATCCCAAGTAACACAGAAAACATCTTTGGAAATCAAAATTATCGAAGAAGTATTATTAATGTATTATAAGTGGATTTTAAAACAATGTTTGCTTTAGATTAGCTCTAATTGTGTTTCTCGATTACAAACAACAAAAAATGTATGACTTTGCTCATCGGTTTCATTAACGTATGAAATCTGTGGGTTATACAATGATAAAACATGTCTGAAACATCAGACACCAAGTTAATCGGTAGAGCCAACAATGTTTTCGTTTTGACACTTCGCAACTTTAATGACCGAATCTAAATATGTCATAGTCGTGTGCCTAAGAAACTATCCACTCCAGTAGTGTAGTGTGTCTATTACTTTTTCACTTCAGATTCGAGGAATTATTAGGCTCTGCACTGATACATAACTGTGGAAGCTAGAGCTAACATGTAACATATACGTCGTCATTCATGGCATTGGTGATGCACATACGGAGAGATGTTTTGGTTGGGCACTTCTTACTTCACCAACCATCCAATGTTGGTGTCTATGTATGAACTTGCGAATTCGTATTTGGGTGGATTATACCGAACCTACGAAATGCGCATCTGAAATTTCACTGAAAATACAAAACTTCACCGTAGCACTGGACCATCCGAATAACGAACCGCTTGATTATTGACAACAACATTTTGACGTTTTGATAGACTAAAAGCGTCGTCAAAAATAAGTTATATTTCAGTTATTTTGGCGTTGTAATGATTGCTGCAAAATATTATAATAACTTATATGTGAATGAGTAGGAAAGAAGCATTGAAGACGTATCATAAGCTTTGTTAAAACTTCAACTATTATTTATTTTTTTGAGTTGTACTATAAGAGTTATTTTTACGTTATTTTGGCATTTCCAATCAATTGATGAAAATATTTTTATTCATCAGAAAACGGTTACACATTACAGTACCAGCTAAAAATATGAAGTCGTGCAGGTCAAATCGAAGGAGTTGACCTTATTCGTTTGCTAGCTTTATTATTAACTTTGAACAAAACTTCCTTTTTTTATTGAACATATTATAATTTTACCTGAGCCATAATTAACAATCACTTATGGCGTCAAATACAATTTGGTTTGAAATTTGAATAATTCTCAATATTTTTGACCGGCGCTGAGCTTCAGGAAGGGACTGCCATATTGTTTTTTTTTTTTAATATAGATTAGAAAAAATCTTCCAAGCAGCATTATTTGGTTGGGTCATTTCATATTTTTATTCAATTCAGAGGCGCTCAAATTATGCATGAGTAAAATTAGAAGTTTCACAATAAATCTTCACTGGTAAGCGATTCATGACTACCACCTCTGTGTATAAGTATAGCCCACGCAATTCAGACTTTGTCATCCGAAAACTTAACGATCGAGACCATCATTTGAAAATAGTTTTCATATTGATTATGGTAAATTCAGTCAGAATATGCAGGTTATTTTACAATTTGTTTTTTTTTTATCTGACAGTTTCCACGCTTCACATATATTTATTATGTATCTTAGTGTAATACAAAAAGATATTTTGGAACATATATATCACTATAAATTTACTCAGTTATAACTTAAGCATATGTTATGTTATATAAGTATTTTCTACAAGTTGATTAAGCTTGAACTAACTTAATTCCAATCAAATAATGTTATTGTTTTTCAAGAGTATTTTGCAAGTTTCCAATACATACGAATAACATAATTGCAATCATTTATTAATTGTTTGTCATGTGGAAGTTATTGTGGACGATGTTATCAGTATGACAGTGTATCAGAATACATCTTATATAACTTGTAACTTGTTTTATAAGCCGCCATTTTTTGCGCTGTTTTGATTATACAGGTGTGTGATATAACGTCAATAATGCAAGAAAAATACAATAGATTATGTTCGAAACGTGCAATTTCAACAATTATATAACAAGTTGTGTTACTTGGGATAGAACGCTAGAAGTGCTAGGGTGTATTTTGGCTCACATTGGGACACCTGCATCTTTTCCCCCCATCTACGTCAAAAAATTGATGTACTTTAATAGTTTCCAGAATGTCTTCGAAAGATGTTTATTTTTATAATAGTGCACTATATCTTGGCTTGGCAATGAACAGACTTGGTAGTCTAGTGGTCATCGTTTCTGATTCATATGCAGCAGGTCCTAGGTTTAATTTCTGGCTCGTCCCTTTCCTCCTACTTTGTATTTTTCTATCAACTTTTTTTTTCTCCTCTACAAATACAATGCGTGGGTCATGGAGGTCGTTTCTCTCAGATCAAGGTTGTGTTTTGGTTTCAGTTTGAGCAACTGTGCAAATTTTGAGCGCGATCAGTTATGCATACACTTTTCGCATCGCAATTGAACTTTGTATGGAGTTTTATATGGGAAAACTTACTTTTTTTGCATTTTCCTTATAAAAGAACAAAATTATTCTGAAAGTATGTAGCAGTTTCAGATGTCTTGAAAAACTTTGCCGAAGACCGCAATGCGATCCTAGTCTTGTGAGTTATAACCTACTGATCGTCTGAGTGTGCTTAATATCTTCATAAATAAAAACAGAATGGTGTTTGTACAGGGGATAGACAAAATGATCGGGACAGGCAAAATTTTTACTTTTCAAAAAATGTTCAACTAGCTGTAACTTTTCGAAACGTGCATCAAATATTCTCATATTTTCACTGTAAGTTCATCAACTAGTTGTGTATCAGTGGACAAAATTTGGAAAAGATCGGGCTATTGTGCACGAAGTTATAGAGATTCTAAGAAAAGGTATTATTATCCGATAGCCAACTTTGAGCTGTTATATCTCCGGATTCAATGAACCGAATGCAATGAAATTTTGACTATTTATGACTTATATAATGTACTTTGAAAAACTGTTGACACAATTTAAAATTCTTAATACGGAAGAAAATTATTGCGATTAGTTTATTTTCCTAATAAAACACCAAATTTTCTAAAACTTCAACATCGTTTCAAAATTAAAGATACTAATTATAGTTTATTTAAATTCCCTCTAATTGCCTTTAATATAAATATGTTTTGAAGAAAAGTAACAACATAGCCTTCAATCAATAGAAAAAGTATTAGGATGAATATTAAAATAGACCAATTTACTAAAAAATCATAAAATAAATAAAAACGCTGTAACTTTTTTAATGTTAATAACACTAGTTTACAGCATTTTTAAACTCGGTACGCGGATGATCATTTTTGGTGTAGAATCATGCCCTGAGTTCGAAAACGCGAATGAAAAAAATTACAGTAGAGCGGAAATTTTTTCGACTTTCCATACAAGGTTGATGATTTGAAATCGATTTTTGTTCAGTTTTTAAGCAAAGTCGCTCACTTCAAACATCTCATTCTCCGTAATCAATGCTCCGATTGAACTGAAATTTTTACTGTAACTCGCCTACATATGATATGTCAAATAAACGTCGAGAAAAAAATTTTAAGTTAGTTTTTTCTTATTGAAAAAAATACATTTCTTCAAAAAATTTTAGAAATTTTGATAAAATTTAAGGAGATCATCTCCAAAACTCGCCAATATCTTGAATTTTATCAATCTGACGCAAAACCTGTATTCAGATGATCGAATGGTATTGTATTCAGCTTTTAATTTATGGAAAAAGATTTGAATGAATAAACAAATTCGTTTCGACTACTTTTTCAATGAAAGGTCACTCATTCTCGGTTGATAGATCATAGCAGAATACAAATCTGATCTTGTATCTCTTAACAAAATGTGTCAAATGGAATCAATTTAGTAAATTTGGGCAGAAATCTCCATACACCGGTAAACGCCTAAATGTATGCAATGTACTTGTAATCAAATGTAGCTAGAACTGTTGCGTTCAAAGTTTGTTTATAAAAAATCAAAAACAACTCAAATAAAGTGCTTACTATTTGTAGCATGTAATCATTTCCTGATGCACCGTTAAGAATATATTTTCAGATAGATATTGTTTTTATAGCTAAACTCATTGAGTTTTTCACTCAGTATTCTACAAACTTACTTTTATGTATAAAATTATGTTAAAATTCCATGTTTAAATATAAAAATTCAAACTGATACATATACTCCATACAGCTTCTATCATCATGTTCATCCTCCTAAAATTTCAATCCGTGATTAAATTTAGAGTTTTGGTGCGTTTTCCTGGACACGATAAAAGTTAACCCAAAATGAAAATGTGATTCCCAAAAATATCTAGAAAAAGGTACAACATTTAAACTGAGTTTAAGGGGCCGTTTAAAAATAATGGCCATTGTTTACAAAAATTGAGTAGATAGAACAATTGCTCAACAAGTTTCCCAATTATCACACTCCTTACAACTTTGCTGAAAACATAAACACGTTATCAATACTCATAAAAAAAAAATTTTTTTCTCACACTTCTAGGAGAATTTCTATGAAACGAAGTGGCCCTAGTTTCCAAACAATATATTTTGTGGAAATATAAATATTTTTCAGTTCTCTGTTTTCGATTATTCTTCGACATTTAAGCGATTTTTGGGGGTGAAAATAAACGTTGTTCTTAGAGAGGTTATAAGAAATCATTTCTGGCCTTTATGTGGATTAATGTGGCCATTTATAATCCAAAATGCATCCTTATTATCTAAATTCACAATTTTATCGCTAATACATACATAATACACCATAAAAACGTATTAAAACTTTTTGGTCATGAAATGGACCCTGTTGCTCCAGTGTGCGACGTTTATCGGGACAGCTAGTTTAACATATAAAAGCATGACATCAATAATAAAATCTCAATTTTTGGCCAGAATTTCCAAAAGTATATCTTTCTCCACGTGCATCGGATCGCTTTAAGGTCTTCAACAATGTTTTTAGACACATCCTAGGCTTTACTTTTACATAAGCGGTTAAATGATTTGGGACAATTTTGAGCAACTTTCAAGAAAAATACAAAAAAAGTTTGTTTTCACATGTAAAATCCCATACAAACTACAATCGCGATGCGAGAATGTAGGCTAAACCAATCATACCCAAATTTTGCACGGGACCTTAAAGAGCACCAAAAAAAACTTTGATCTATTTGAATCTAATGAATTTTAAATTTTCCCATACAACGTTAACCCACCCTAACCATCTCATTCGTATGTTTATAGCCATTGCTAGGACCAGAAACGGATTGCAAACCCTTTCACAGTGTCAAATGTACAACATAACGGCTACAAATTATGCAACCAAGCGAAATGTGCCGCATCATCTTCACAGTATTCTCCACACACTCCTAAGTACGCCTGACATCCACGCACCAATGCATGAACCCTCTGTCAAAAATCGTAAATTTTTAACAGAAGCAGAATTGTGATGACGAAATTCCCTAAAAATGTGTCCAGTTTCTTAAGCTATGAAACTTGTGCAATTTTAGTATTTTATACCTACACTAAAGTGACCAGACGTCCCGCGTTTCGCGGGACAGTCCCGCTTTTTAGCCAAATGTCCCGCGACAATCAATGTCCTGCGAAATGTCCCGCGTTTGTCTTAAATCTTAAAAATGTCCCGCGTTTGAAAAAAAAATCAACAAACATACACAACATTGACCTCACTTCCAAGGTACCTACAACAGTCAAACAGGTTTTGTTCAGAGCACAGGGTTACAGAAATACTAGATGCACAGAGAATGCCTTGATGCCTACATAGAACGCTTGTTGTAAATGTTTGAACTGTTTTTTTTTTGTGTTTAGCAATAGCAGTTGCAGAATTTTTCGAGATCTTTTAGAGGATGAAAATTCGAAAAACTAGCGTCCGATTTGAATAGATCATATGCTTGCTGTGATTCCTATGTAAATTCGACCTATTCAAATCGGACGCCAGAACTATTTTCCCAATACATTGAAGTTTCTTCTACTGAATTTTTAAGTTTACCGATATTTTTAACACGGAACTCGTTCCACACGGTACCCACTTCCATTCCGAAGGATGAATCCATACTTTGAGAGTTTGCCGTAAGAGGGATTTGATCCCAGGTCCACGGCGTGATAGTCAAGTGTTCTAACCATTACGCCAGGTCCGCTCCACCCTTAAAAAGCCATGTTACTCGTGAAAAAAGTTTGGACCGTTGCCTTGAAACTAATAGACTTAAGCACCTAATAAACAACAATTTACAAACAATAACTCCTGAAAATTTCAATTGAATGTTGAATTGAACCATTGAAAGCATTTTTGCAGGCTAGACTGAATAATTAGGATTTGTGTGAAGACTTTAGAAAGAATGTTCATGAGTGTTTCTATGTACTTTTTCTTTAACAGAAATAAATAAGGGACTGTCCATAAACTACCTAGACTAGGGATGGAGATGAAGGAGAGGTTGCTGCTCCAGATTTTGACCAAACGAAAATTTGGTGGACAAAACTCTACGAGGGGGGAGGGAGTGGGGTGGCCAAAAATGAGTACGTTGATCTACATGTGCGAATTCATGATTTCGCGTTACTATGCATCTTCCCAAATTAATGTCCCGCGTTGGAGCTCTGATCATCTGGTCACTTTAACCTACACCAATATCATTGATGGATTAGCCATTGGAAAGTAAATTTATTATGTATCCCTCAACGGCCCCAACCCAACTAATCCAAACACACGCTGTTCCGTTATGCTGAACAGCTAATCACTTCATTTGTTTCATTCATTTGCTGGTATGATATGAATGAAGACATTTTTGACACTGTTTTCCCACTGACTTAATTTCGCAGACCGTCTGTCGGCATTCGGCAGCATTTGGGGGTAGGCACGCATTTACCTAGCTGTTAGTCAGCGGCAGCCAGCGCCGTGTGGATGTGGAATTTCAAATAAAATGCATACTGCTGGCGTGGTGAAGCTCAGACGTAGACCGCATTGCTGCGTGTTTGATAGGCAGCTCGTGAGCATTGCTAATCCATTTTTATAGCTACCCCTCGTAGTGACGGACGCCAGTCGATGGTGAAAGATTCAATCGAGAAGGTTATGATGCGTTTTGTGAATGAATTTTTATTGTCTGTCGTTGTCTGCTAAATGAAGTTGTTGGATGTTCCCAAACATTTCGATCATCGCTGGTGGCATTTTGACATGTAGGTATGAAGCGCTTGAATTGATCTTCTCAAGACAAAAGGATGCTCGCAGCTTGCATCCGATGCGGGTTCAACGACACAGTTCAATGAGTTTCATCCTCCGTTCTTGGAAGCAACGCGACCCCACACAAAAAGTATTCCGATAAACAAAGCCTTCAACAATGTCGCAGAAGCTATTTGTCAAAAGTTCACTAATCGTCGCTGTAAACTGGATGAGGGAAAAAATTTCTCACCTCTAGGTGGTCCAATCGATGTGATGTATTTTGAGTGGAGTGCCGAAACAGGGCACCTACTTTATGCGTCGTCGCTGGGAAACTTCACGCATCTCCGGTTTTAAATCCGCCAATTTAGTGTGCGCGACCCTCACGCTTCTATTGATTTCAAAGGGCAACAAGAAAAATACATCTTGAGACTTTATTAAACGCATCTCTTGAGAGAATCGACACATTTCAAGTAGCACTGAATTATTTTCGGTCTAGGTTTTGCGCTACTGAAGGGGACTTGCTGCTTGATGCCGTTTTTCTCACCTTCTTATGCGGCAGTTCAAGACAACTTGAAGGTTTTTCGAGTGTCATCTAATTTGCTTTGGCTGGACAACTCGGGTTTTTTTTTGTCGATTTTGTGCACACCTGGCTACATTAGTGAGATCTTTAAAGGTTAGTTGAGCGATGATGTTAGTAAGTAGAACTAAATTATAATTTTGACACCAGTGCAGAATAAAGCGTGGATGGGCTGCAAAATGATGGCGCAAAATGAGGTGCGTGATCGGTTGGTGGTCAGTGGACGAAAGAATGTACGTACAGGTTGAGGATCGAGGGCCGATTCTTCAACATCAACATAAAAAAACGTGCACAGTCCTCACTCCGGAAGCACTGATGATGACAAAGACGCATTTTACGCGCAGCTTGAACGCGAGTACGACCGCTGCCCAAGCCACGACGTCAAGATTATCAGGAGACTTAAACGCTCAGGTAGGCCAGGAGGAGGAATTCAGACCGTCGCTCACCTGCTGACGAACGAAAAAGGTCTACGTCTCATCGATTTCACCACCTCCAATAATATGGCCTCCCTTATCGTTACACCTGGAGATCACCACGGCAAACGGAATCGCCAATCGATCACGTTCTGATTGATGGACGGCACCTTTCCGACATAATTGACGACAGGACCTATCGTGGCGCTAATATCGACTGTGATCGCTACCTGGTGATGGTTGAACTACACCCGAAACTCTTTGTTACACCTAAACCTCAATTTACGTCCACTATTGGCTTAGCGAAATAAAATTCTACTGCCAAAATAATAAATAAAATAGACATTTTTATATTTTTGTACACTTCTCCTAATCACGGAGATGTTTTAAAAAATTCAAAAATGTTGAGTTTGCTCGTTGTCCTGGCGATAGAATTTTTTGTCGCTTAGCCATGCATGGACGTAAAAAAAGGACGAGGTGTATTAACAATGTACAGTACTGGCGGCCGCCTCTACGATCTAGAGCGACTGAAGCAACCAGGATATCGCCACCGCATACGCGCAGAATCTCGAGACGGCGTTGCCGGAAGAGGGTGTACTCGATGTGGCCCCTCTGGGGTACAGTCAAAGCAGCCATCAACAACGCAGTCGAGAGCACTATCGGATACGTAGAACGGAGTCAACGAAACGATTGATTTGACGAGGAGTGCAAAGCGGTTTTGGAGGAACAGGACGCAGTGCGGGCGGTAATGCTGCAGTATGGAACGCAACAGTATGTGGAGCGATACACGTGAAAACAATGTAGGCACTAGAGTGGATCAACGTTGTATACAGAAAACTTAAATTTGGTCGCATCAACCCGGAACAAAGCTTTTTGAATCTATGTTAGCGTCAAAAACAACTGTGTAAAATTTGAAAACGATTGGTTGCGTTCCAGTATTCCGCTTTGCGATTGAAATTTGTATGGAAGTTAGTATGGGAAAACGTACTTTTTTGCATTTCATTCAAAAGTTGGATTCTTTTATCTAATACCATGTAACGTCATTAGTTGAAGTATAGCCTAGGATATGCCGAAAAACTTTTCCGAAGTCTGCAAAGTGACCCGACACTTGTGATAAAAGTTATTCGCTTGGTAACTTAGGCCAAGAATTGAGATTTTATTATTGACTAGCTGTCCCGGCAAACGTTGTCCTGCCTGCCTACTATGTTTCTTGACATTCAGTTCTGGAAGAAAATGGCCCACAAAATGGAATCTATATATATATATATAAATGCAGTGGCATACGTGGGACCGCGCATAACTTGCGAACGGAAGGTCCGATTTAGGTCGTCTTGGATTTGTTCTGTTAGCTTTCATCCAAGGAAGGTTTATGAAGCAAAAAACATGAAAAAATGCGAGTTTTTGAAAATTGATCTTTCATACATGTTGTGACCGGGGACTTTGTCTTCGATAGAAACTTGAAACGTCAAAAAACGCAGTAGGCAAGACAAAGTTTGCCGGGTACAGCTAGTTTTATATATTTCCGTTTTTGTTGCTTTCCCGGTCGATTTTTGCAATTATTTTTTCGTACGAACACGTCGGAGCCCTGCATGAATGCAACAGTGAAAGAATTAAAGCCTGTATCCGCAATAATCGGGACACAGAAGTACGTCAAGAGCTCTATACTGAATCGGTAAAATTGACCATATAATTGACTGAGAACTCTTTGGTGTGTGTTTATTATTTGTGCCAAGTTTCATAAAAATCAATGCATTACTTTTAACTGTGGATGGAAAACAGACATAGGTGGTTTTAAGCATTTTGTACAATCATGATCAATTTCTTTCGCATACTAGATGATTCTTTTACGCTACCGTTCAAAGTTCTGTGATGATAATTATGAAATTTTGTTAGCAGTTATGATATGTACTTATAGAGACACTTTCTTGCAAAATTTCATCAACTTTGATCAATTGGTTTGAATGCTACTGGTGTTGATAGGAGTGAGTGTTAGTGAATTTTTTTCGTGTTTTTCATGTGCGATGTTTGCCTATTCATAACTTTTGAATTTCTCTACCAATGTTCATGAAATTTTCACGGAAGATAGTTAATTATGTGTATATTGTGTCTGCAAAATTTGATGATTATTGGTATAGTACTTTCAATAGTACAATCGAAACAATGAAGGGTGCTGACTTATTGCTGTCTGAGGGGCTAAAATCACGTTCAGTCCCAATACATGTTTTGACTATAAAATTGCTGATAGTGCATCGATTTTTTTGAAATTTTTCCTATGCAACACATGTATATTGAGAGGTTTGTGTTCAAAATTTCAACCATTTCCTTCGTCAAATTTAAAAGTTACAGCGCTGACAAGCCAAACTAGGGGCTGTACAAAATTCAATGGCACACATTTTATTCTTTCGTTGCTACAACAAAAAGTACTGCACCGATTCACATGATTTTTTTATGTGAACTGAACACATCTCAATATGTTATTAGACAAAATTTGAGCAATTTTAATGTATCTATTGCAGAGTTACAGCTGTATTGCTGTGTCCCGATTATTGCGGATACAGGCTTTATGTCGATCTGTTGACCCGTTCCCGAGCCTATTCGTGACAAACAAACACCATTCCTTTTTTATTTATATAGATGGATGTTATTCCTTTGCATGTTAAATGTTAAGCATCAGCGAGCAATCTGTACGTTATAACTTTTTTCACAAGTGTCGGATCACTTTGCGGTCTTCGGCAAAGTTTTTTGGCATATCCTAGGCTATACTTCAACGTCATTAGTTTGATCATTTTAGACAAAAAAATCAATTCAAGAGAAAAATGCAAAAAAGCACGTTTTCTCATACTAAATTCCATACAAATTTCAATCGCAAAGCGGAATACGGGGACGCAACCAATCGCTCCCAAATTTTGCACAGTTGTTTTGCACGCTAAAAGGAATCGAAAAAGCTTTGTTCCAAAAAATCGACTTTGTTGACCCAGTTAAGTTGGCACCCACGTAACAAAATTAATTTTATAATGCTTTTGAAGTATTCTTCAACACCTGTTCTTTAAAACCATGCATAAACCAAATTTCTCTGCAAAACGACATCCACTCAACCATAAACCCGCCATAAGTCCAAAGCGGCCCATCCTAAGATGCTCTTGGAGAGTTGTTTTTAAATTTCTCTTAAAGCTTGTTGTACTTTCCAAGTTGTCCTCAAGGCGAATTGCTCTCTTCTTGTAGAATTCTTCAAGTGCACGATAAAACGATAATAAATTTGTCAGTTTTGTTGCTGATGCAGCTTTTATGTCGACTGAAAAGTAGGGTAGGTAATCAAAATTTGAACCAAATTGCGGCTTTCTGCAAATTTTAAGTGATTTTTTCTCCCACATGGAAATAATTTACTACGGCAAAATCGTATGTACATGAAAGCCACGGGTATAGGCTTTCTGTTAAATAGTAAAAAGTTTGTATTTGCACTGAATTTCATTGAAATATTCGATTTTTCATCAACAATGGTTTTAATCTTAATTTGAACCATCGTAATCATAATTTGAACCAATTTTAATCTTAATTTGAACTACTAGCGGCAGCAGCTCGAGCAACTCACAAAACAGCCAATTCCATGCTAAACAATGAAAAATCACATGAATCTGCTAATTCTCATACCTATTTTTCATTAGGAAGTGGAATCTCAACTCAGAATGTTCGAAATTCTTTAGGAATTTGGAAACTAAATTTGGATTTTTTCATCCCCCAAGAGTAAACAAAGCAACCACTAGCGCAATCTACAGGCCAACACTAGAAGCTCACCCCCGTTTACTATAGTAAAATTTAGTTCAAATTTAGATTACAAATAGTTCAACTTAAGATAACATTCTCCAAGTAAAAATCACTTTAATTTGATAATTTTATGACAAATAATGCGGAATATTATTCGGTTGGTCGATTCGACGATAAATAAGCTTTCATTTGACGTGTTCACATATTGCGTGTGATACAATGCATGAGCTGTACGAGTGCACCGAAAATGTGTGAAATCACAGTGATTTTTCAATTGCCTGTTTTCCATGAAAAAAAAACGCATTTTTCAATGCTTTTAAAGCCCATGTTATCAGGTTATATTACGGGAAGCTGTTTAACATCTTTTTCGGGACAATATTTGCCTGAATAGTACGTTGTTTTAATGAATTTTGAAATGGTTCAAATTAAGATTACAATTTGACTAGTTCAAAGCTTGATTTCTTACCCTATGGTGAATTAAATTAAAAAAATACACACACACACACACACACACACACACTATGAAAATGACACATTATTGTAATAGGGATTAATTTATTACACAAATTGGAAATATCTCCGTCGTGTAACGAGGATGCCAAATGCCAAGCAAAATTCATCGTGTATATGTTGCAAGACATGTACTTCCAAAAATTGCAACGCGCTCCCATTATAATGCATTAATTAAATATTTAAAAATATTATTCCTGGTCATAAGAACATTGTTCATGAGTTTTCTCAACATGGCTTCCATTGAAATCTAGGCCGGTGGTCGGTCCAGTATCGATGGTTTTAATCAACATCACCATAAGATCGTCTTAAATTTCTTTCAACTCATGCCAGAGCTAAAAGCATAACTCAAGAATGCTAGGATTTATAACGTAATCAGCATTTCCACCAGGTGAGTAGTTGTCGATTTTGAAGGTCGATGATTGGAACCCCGATTGTACGGGAATCGACGTACTGAGTGATCAAACCCACCTCATTTCGGATGCTGCAACCGGAGGAACTTGGCGCTGCACCGCGTCGCGGTTGGGTTTCCGGGTAGGTGATTGGCAACAATAATGGAACGATTAGAATCAAAATCTGATGCTTGAGTTTTTTCTTGTGTTTTTCATGTATCAAACTGTTCTCATGCGTGTGGCATCCTAGAGAATGTGAGTTCCTTGGCATACCAGTGATGACGTGGTAGCCAAGCGATAGAGTTCAGACACACGAGTAGCTTGTTAGGAAAACGCTGCAAAGCACGGGATTTAGGAGCCTGTAGTAGAAATATAAAGTAGCGAGAAATGTAGAATATCACATTGGCGATCCTGCCATGATGATAATTGGCAGATACGATAAAGAAATAGTGTAAAAGTGTGTTATGTTTTTGCGAAAAGTTGCCTGTGAATTAATTTCGTTGTTTGTTTTCGGGAATTTAGTGCCGTGTCGACGTGGATGTTGGCAGAGTTCCCAGATGGATGGTGAGTTTTATTTATGCATGAGAGTTTGCAATGTGTAATAAATAAAATATTGCGCCGAGTACAGCTCATGGCCAGTATGACCGAGTAGATTGAGTGATCATAAGCAAAAAAAAAAATATTGCGCCGAGTTAAGCTCATGGCCAATACAAGTATTGCGTCGAGTTAAGCTCATGGCCAGTACTGAAATGACAAGGTGGGTCCATCTAAGAAATGAATTTTGAACCAATGAAAGTATTGCGCCGAGTTAAGCTCATGGCCAATAAAAGTATTGCGTCGAGTTAAGCTCATGACCAGTACTATAAAATAACAAGGCAGGTTAAGCCCAACGAAAAACAAAAATTGCGCCGGTCAAGACCATGGCCAATAAAAGAATTGCGCCGAGTTTAGCTCATGGCCAAAACATCTAAACAAAAAAAAAAACGAGTAGAGCCCATGGCAAAATACGTTTTGATGCGGAACACTTGGAAAGAGTTCAGGTTTAGTTTTCTGAGGCTTAATTTTGTTTGGGAAGATAGGCAAGAATGTAAACTGTGCACACTGGCAGCTTGGAGCGTGCACTCACTGGAAGGGTTGCGCATCGTGGAGGTATGTGAGAGAGTTGGCGACCTGTTTGAGAGCGAGAGGTGGAGAGCTAATTTTGTGTTGCATAGAGGCGTCGTGAGAGGCATTTATCGCGAACATCGCAATGAAGCATTCCAGCATGCTGTTGAGCTATCGCTGCGTTTGGCATCCGTGTGGTGGATATTTGGAAGTCTTTTTTTTTTCTTGCAGGTGACAGAAACAGCTGACTTTTGTTCATTTTTAATTTGTTATTGTGTGTGGATTTGCTAACACGTCGAATCGGAACCGTCGTTTCCTGAAATCGTCTTTTAAATCGTCGTTCAATTGAAGAGCGAGACAGCAGATAAACTGACATATCGCATTGACAAATTGAACGTAGGAGCAACACGTGCGAGACAATCTCTCGCTCAGTTGGCGTCGTTTGTTTTGATCCAGTCTGACATTACTTTTATGCTGCTTATGCTGCCAGCTGATGGAGGAGCATACACGGAAAAATATTATAACCCAAAGAATAAGTTTTAAAAACTCAAATTTGACTAAACTGCTTAAAGTTTTAACTCAAAGTTGGGTTGTTTTCTCCCTCGCCCCACCGCAATGTTTTCGAAAACAAAGAGAGAAGCACCGACGCATCCGCTGCTCTTCCGTGGAAGAAGCCAAATTTGGGTTTTCTTGAGTTAACCCAAATTTGCGTCAATTGAGGCCTCCGTTGGGTGAAAATAACTTACCACTGGGTTAATTTTTTTGCCGCTCTCAAACGAGAACTGCGCACTCGCCACTATCGCTGTTTGACGCAAATTTGAGTTATTCCACGGAAGACCGGGATTGCGTCAAAGCAACTTAAATTTGTGTTCATTTGTAGTTCCGTGTAGTCGGAGGGATGCTCCAATAGATTTTCGGAAGAATTTGTCGAGGAAAAAAGTTTTCGTTGTAAAATTTTTAGGAATTTCTGTTTAAAACCTCAGCATTAAACTTTTCAACTCGTTTTTCAATGCGTGTTTCATATATTATTTTACAGAGATTAATTGAAAAGATCGTTCAACATAATAATAGCATTAAGTGTAGAATTAGCTAAAGGTTAAAATACACATTAATAAAAACAAAAAAAAAATAAAGGCATTAACTTAGAAATCTATAAATTCATAAGAACGCATGGGAATGCTCCTTGAAATTGTACGGCGATTTCCAAGCAGCTCGTGCAAATTACCTTGGAATTAGGTACTCTTCGAAGTAAATTCACAAAAGGCTCACGAAATGTGTAAGAACCTAAATGTACGCCGTACAGGACACATAAGATGGCATTATTTTTATGGTGCCGCAGCAGCATGTTATTTTTGCACGCTATGGTATTTGTCGATTGCGTTAAAGTGTGTATCGGAGAACGAATGGAACGGATTGAAACGTTGAGAACATCATAAGCTATTTTACGAGACGTTCTACCGGTGGGCCACTCATTGTTATTGTTTACATTTTATGTTTTTGTTTTTGCGAAAAGTAGCATAACATTTGGTGAGTGCCAATCAGATTTTAACTGGCAGACATGTTTCGGTTTCTAATGTGGCATGTATCAATCCCCCGAGCTGCCATGACACTAGCAGATGAAACAACATCCCCACGGTCTACGGGTATTGATTATAGTGGACGGACTGACGCATTTTTGCAGCTAAATAAACCCCGTTTGTTGGATGGGCCTATATCACATGATATGCTAGCGAAAATGTATATAAATGGGCCCACCGGTTGGACTTCAAAACTGCTAAACATTAAAAAAAAAAAGAAACAGCTGATTTGAAACGTCTCATAAAATGCCTCATTGTTTGAGCCTTAATTCTACTTAAATGTTGGGAAAAAGCGAATAAAAGTGATTGGTTTAGCGACAAACGTGACATGAGGTTCGTTATAAATGACAAAGGTTATTATTGAACTAAAATCTGGATTTAAGTAGATTTGAGATTGATATTGATTTTTTTTTACGGATACTATGGACAGACAGCATTGTGTCTCGACTGTCTTGAACTGGTTAGGTTGATTGGGATACATTTTTTGGTAGTTGGCATATATGTATTAGTTATTTTTTATTAATTGGCAGGTTAATTGGGTTGTTTGGCAAATAAAAACTATATCATCATTAGTTTGCTCAAAGTGTAAATTTCCGAGCATGATACTATACGCGTTTTTCTTATAGTAATTTAAAAAGTAGTTCCATTTTCATGAGTTAAACGATAGTTCCACAGTTTCAGTGTATGGGAAAATTACAAAAATCTTTACAAGAATGTGTATCGGTTCGACTCATAATCGTTATTATAATGGTCTAGGAATATCTTACAATAACCAAACACAAAGACTAACTTTTTTTTTATTTTGTGTGAAGGGAGAATAGAGTGTATATTGTTTAATCTTGTAAATGCAGAAACAGGTTTCATTGAAAGAGCCCAAATGGATATTGCTATCTTTTTCCCACAACATGAACATAGCCCTCCTGGTTATTAACCCGGGAGCGGTCGCGTCGTGTACTGAGTACACGTACCATGAAAAATGCACGCTTCTGGTACACAGCTTGAGCGCGGTGTCGCTGAGGGTGGCCGAAGGCGCGACTGTTCGAGGGTTAAAGTGTTATTCAATAAGCTGTTATTTTATTGGATGTCTTGGTCAATAAGACACTAATCATACCTGTACGTTAATGATAGAAGTGTAGCTATACAAGCGTTTTTATTCAAGGGGAGGATGTGGCATCCTAGAGAATGTGAGTTCCTTGGCATACCAGTGATGACGTGGTAGCCAAGCGATAGAGTTCAGACACACGAGTAGCTTGTTAGGAAAACGCTGCAAAGCACGGGATTTAGGAGCCTGTAGTAGAAATATAAAGTAGCGAGAAATGTAGAATATCACAATGCGAGAACGATTGAAGATAACTACAAGAGCCTTATAAAACTGAAAATAAGTTCAACAGTTCTTGTTGTGTTTATGGTTTTATGAACTGAACCTCAAGTATTCTTGGAGGTGTTTTTAAAACCACATATTGACGAAAAATAATTGTGCTCAGCTGAAACTCCGATAAGATCAACTAGAATAATGCAATATTCCGATAAAACCAAATAGAATCAAGAATGTTACTAGAAATCATATATTTCATGATAACTTTTTAACGGGATTTTTTACATTTTTTGTGTCTTTTACAAAGTTGTTTGGAATGTAAAAATACATGTTTTTGCTGAACATCAGAATACGCTAGCTTTTTTTTGTCTGTATTAACGAGATTTTTAGCCGTAGGCTAGTTCATCTCGGGACCCACGCTTTACTTCCCTTTCGAAGGAAGAACCCACATTTTGTGAGTACTATGTTTCTACTTTATGAAAATGGCTTAAACTTTTGTATGCGAGTGTATGCTTTATGAGTTATGGTAAAAAAAAAACAAACAATTATCAAATATTGACATTTCCTAATAACTTTTTCATTTAACGAGATAGAATGTCGCAATGTTCAGCAAAATAGTGTATTTCTATATACTCAACAACTTTGCAGAACATAAAAGTAACGTAAAAATTTGTAACCAAGATTTTCTACAGTTTTTTCATGTTCTAGAAAGTTGTTGAGTATACAAAAATACGCAATTTTGCGATATTCTATCTCGTTAAATTAGGAAGTTATTAAATAATTTCAATATTTGATAATTGTTTGTTGATTTACCATAACACATAAAGGATACACTTGCATACAAAAGTTTAAGCTATTTTCATATACTAGAAATATGGTTGTTTCATTATTCGAATCGGTTCTCTGCGCCATTTTGTGCCGAAAGAAGTTAGACGAGTTCTAAGTCACCCTATAAAAATGATAAATTTGTGAATAACTTTATTTCAAAAGCTAGCGTTTTCTGATGTTCAGCAAAAACATGTATTTTTACATTCCAAACAACTTTGTAGAAGACGCAAAAAATGTAAAAAATCACGTTAAAAATATATGATTTTTAGGGGTCAAGCACATACAACGCAACATATCTCGTAAAATATGAGTTTTAGCATTATGACGTCTTTGACAAAGTTGTTCAGAATTGCATTTTTCACAACTTTGCCGAAGAAATCAGATGGCTATCGGCATTTTTTGAATTTTTTTATCTCACCTATAGGTGGATTGATCACCCAGCTCTTCATGTCAAAAGATGTGCTTTTTCTTATGTAAAAACTTCCCCGAAGAAACTATATCGCCAAAATCAACGGTTGAAAAGTTATTAAAAAAGCGCACGAAATCGCAAAATAAAACACTGTGCAGCGTAGATAAGGGTTGCGGGTGAACTATCCAATTCATTCGAATCTTGATGGGGACTACGACAAGGTGATGGACTTTCATTCATACCTATTATTCAACATCACCCTGGAAGGTGTTATGCGACGAAGCGGTTTACGATCTTCACGAAATCCGGCAAATTTGTCTGTTTTGCAGATGTCATGCAGATACTTACTTACCGGTCAGGCTAAGGCTGGGGTGGCCTCTGCTGTTCATAGTAGCCGCCTCCATTCCACTTGGTCCATGGCTGTTTGTCTCCAGTTCCGCACTCTGCGTAGGTTTCGCGGATCGTCCTCCACTTGGTCGACCCACCTATCTCGCTGCGCTCCACGTCTTCTTGTACCGGTCGGATGACTCTCGAGAACCATTTTAGTCGGGTTGCTATCCGACATCCTGATGACGTGACCCGCTCACCGTAGCCTCCCGATTTTCGCAGAATGGACGATGGTTGGTTCAGGGTTGTAACAACTGCGCGGATTTCGCGAATTTCGCGGATTTCGCGATTTTCGCGGATTTGGCGCGGATTTTCCCCTAGATTTCGGCCCTCGCGCGGATTTGGCGCGGAATTGGTTTTGCTGTTCCGTCATGCAAATTTTGTCAAATTTTGAACATGATTTTTGTCTGATTTGCATCATTGTTTTTTCGTGTGAGATTGCCTTCTTTCTATCTACCAACCAGCGTTTGAAGAATCCCCTCGACTTTGTTCTGTGAATCTTGCATATGAAAATACTAAGAATTAAGCCATGTTAGTGCTTGAAATAACTTTTATTCCCGTTGATATGAATCCTAGAGCCAGGCAATATGTTCCAGTAATAATTTAATTGAAATTGATCTAGAAAGCTATGAACTGAACCAGCTTAGTTACATTACGTCTATGTAGTTTATTGTCGTAACAATAAACTTCATTTTAAATACTTAGTTTTTACAACATATTTAAGTAAAACACGCTTTCTCACTTTTATAAATGATCATATGACAATAACATATAATATCTATTGAATTTACAAGAATGAACTAAACTTCGAGCTCTACCCCGAATACTTCTTAGAAATTCTATAACAAAATTCAGGAAATCATCAAGGATCTTCTTCAGGGTGTATCTTCGGAATTCCTCTAAGGATCGTTTCTGATATTGTTCTTAAGATCTTTGTGAATATACTTTTATCTTGTTTTCTTTTTTGGGTGAATGCTTTCATCTTAAAAGTTCTTGTGGATTGTTTCGTAATGCCTGGAAAATTTCTTCTAAAAAATCGAAAGAAAAAGAAAATTCTCGAAAGAGTTTCTGACAAAACTATAATAATTTTTAGTTCTAAAGTCGTGCACGCCGGCTTTAGTGTATAATAAGCGCACATGGCATTGAAACTGATGGGACATACAAAAAAAGATGGGAAATATAAAAAAAAAATCCTGAAGGAATGTTAACCACCAAGAAAATTTTCAAAAAATGCAACATTGTCTTTCAGGAATTTTCCCAGAGTTTACTCCAATGATTGTTGTAAAGATTTCTTAATAGTATAACTGCGGAGGAAGGCATCTCCCCATGTGTTTCTCTTGGCATTTCTTCAGTATTTTCTTAAAACGCTGCCCATGAACTACGTAGACTCAATTTTGGCCATTTCAGAACTACCCTCATAGACTTTGTCCATACAAAATTTTCGAAATTAGTATGAAGCTTAGAT
Organism: Aedes albopictus; assembly: GCF_035046485.1. Lineage (NCBI taxonomy): Eukaryota > Metazoa > Arthropoda > Insecta > Diptera > Culicidae > Aedes > Aedes albopictus. The sequence continues at coordinate 152,270,792 of NC_085136.1, read as the reverse complement.
TTTGACCAGACCACCCTCCGCCCCCTAAGAGTCTACATAGTTCATGGACGGGCTCTAAAGTATTCTCCCTGGAAAATATATAAAGTTTAAGTTTCTTTCTAGAATGTCTCACTCCAGACATTACTAAAATCACAGAGTTAATTTCTACGAATTACCCACACAATATCCTACTCAAATTCAAGCTATTTATTTGAAGAATTCTTCGAAAAATTTTCATCAGATTCTTCATACAAAAACTTCAGAAATTCTTTCCGTTTCAATCAGGTTTTTTCAAGGATAGGATTTTAGAGATACTTTCATGATTTTTCTTAAAGTTTTTTCAATGGCAGACAATTAAACGTTCCATAATAAATACAAAATTTCCCATAAATAATTCGAAAAGTCCCAGTGAAGAAACAGGGGTGTAAGCAGTAATAAATAACAAAAGTTCCATAAACAAATAGAAAAATGCATAAATAAATCAAAAGTTTCCATAAAGAATTGATTTTTGAGCAATTAAAAACGTCAAAAATGCAATGAATAAATCAACTGTTGCAATAAAAAAAGCCAATTTTCCCACCAAATAACTTCGAATTTTCCATAAATAAATTCGATTTTTCCATAATAAATTAGAAAATTCACAATAAAAAAAATATCTAAAAAGCAATAAAAAATTCAAAAAATGCAATAAAAAATGACGAAATTACCCATGAAAAACAAATGCAGAAAAGTATGAGACAGTGAAATGCTGAATCGCACTTATATGTCTGAATCGACTGAAAAGCTTGCGTAACTATGATTGCAATTTACCGAGCAATTGCTTGCTGTCCGAACTCGCTATCGCTCGTCGGACCTAAAAAAAGGGATAACATCTATGTTTGCATTATACCGGGCAAATTCTTGAATCTGTGGTTTGCCTAGAACCGAATCGATGCAGTTGCGGTGCATCGGATATCGGAAACTTCGGCGGCCTTCTGCCGCCTCAGCTCCTCAATCCTCTATGCGGCTTCGCCGCATGGTCTATGTAATTTTTGGCTGAAAATGCATTTACGTTTATTGCTCGTTTTTTGACATTTATTGATAATTTTTTTTTTTTGTTATTGCACTTTTTGAATTATTTATTGCTTTTTCGATATTTTTTTATTGTGAATTTTCTAATTTATTATGGAAAAATCGGATTTATTTATGGAAAATTCGAAGTTTTTTGGTGGGAAAATTGGCTTTTTTTATTGCAACAGTTGAATTATTCATTGCATTTTTGACGTTTTTAATTGCTCAAAAAACAATTATTTATGGAAACTTTTGATTTATTTATGCACTTTTCTATTTGTTTATGGAACTTTTGTTATTTATTACTGCTTACACCCCTGTTTCTTCACTGGGACTTTTGGAATTATTTATGACGAATGATCACTTTCTTATGAGTCGTTTATATTTTAGCCTTTTTTCAATATTTTCTTTGCTAGAAATTCACACCATTTTTTCACAAATCTTGTGGTACAGTGACCCCACAATTTATGAATCGGCAAAAATGACCACAGTTTATGGATCGCTCATTTGATCAACATGGTGATTCATAAATAGTGTACAAAATTAAGGTGATTCATCGGTGTGGGGTCACTGTATATTTTCCTGAACGACGGGTTCTGACCGATTTCTCCAAGAACGCTCTGTACATTGCTACAGCGATTTTACTAAAAATTCTTGAAGGAATATTGCTAAAAAAACAAGAAATAGAGTTGTGGCAAAACGTCTTCAAATTGCAAAAGCTTAGAACATTTAGAATGAGCTGCGTTAATTGACGAATCAACAGTTCAGCTCCCACCCAGCACTCGTCAGTTCAAGTTGAATTGAAAGTGCTTTTTCTTCATACACTATTGTAGACTGTTAAAATTTTATGTTTAATATATACGTAATGAAACTTTACTTTCACACTCTCGCGGATTTGACGCGAATTCAATTTCACAATCGCGCGGATTTGGCGCGGATTCAAATTTTTCTCGCGCGGATTTGGCGCGGATTTTTTTCCACGCCTCTCGTAACAACCCTGTTGGTTCTCCCACTCCGCCATAGATGGTACGCAACACCTTCCGTTCGAAAACTCCAAGGGCGCGTTGGTCCTCTGCACGTAGGGTCCATGTTTCGTGCCCATAGAGGACAACCGGTCTAATCAACGTTTTGTAGATGGTTAACTTCGCGTTACGGCGAACTTTATTCGATCGTAGAGTTCTGCGGAGTTCAAAGTAGGCACGATTTCCTGCCACAATGCGCCACTGAATTTCTCTGCTGGTGTCGTTGTCGTCGGTCACCAGTGAGCCCAAGTACACGAATTCTTCAACCGCCTCGATTTCATCACCGTCGATATGAATTCGGGGTGGCGGGCGCGGTGATTCCTCCCTGGAGCCCTTTGCCATCATGTACTTTGTCTTCGACACATTAATGACTAATCCGATTCGCCTGGCTTCACTCTTTAGTCGAATGTACGTTTCCGCCATCGTCTCAAATTTACGAGCAACAATATCAATATCATCGGCGAAACCAAGCAGCTGAACGGGCTTCGTGAAAATCGTCCCACTCGTGTTTATCCCCGCTCTCCTTATTACACCCTATAAAGCAATGTTGAACAGCAAGCACGAAAGACCATCACCTTGCCGTAACCCTCTGCGAGATTCGAAGGGACTCGAGAGTGTCCCTGATACTCGAACTACGCACATCACTCGATCCATCGTCGCCTTGATCAACCGTATCAGTTTATCCGGGAATCCGTATTCATGCATAATCTGCCATAGCTGTTCTCGATCGATTGTATCATACGCCGATTTGAAATCGATGAACAAGTGATGTGTGGGCACGTTGTATTCGCGGCATTTCTGCAACACCTGGCGGATGGCGAACATCTGGTCCGTTGTAGCGCGTTCACCCATAAATCCAGCCCCACGAACTCTCTTGCAATCGGTGATAGACGGCGGCATAAAATTTGAGAGAGTATCTTCTATGCAGCGCTCAGTAGTGTGATCGTTCCCGCGGTAGTTCCCGCAATCCAACTTGTCGCCCTTTTTGTAGATGGGACACACGATACCTTCCATCCATTCCTCCGGTAATACTTCCTCCTCCCAAATCTTGGTAATGACCCAGTATAGTGCTCTCACCAGTGCTTCTCCACCGTATTTTAGAAGCTCGCTTGGTAGTTGATCTGCTCCAGCGGCTTTGTTGTTTTTCAACCGGCCAACCTCCTCCTCAATCTCTTGAAGGTCAGGGGCCGGAAGTCTTTCGTCCTGTGCACATACTCCTAGATCTGTTACCACGCCACCTTCGGTACTTGCAACGTCGCCATTGAGGTGCTCATCGTAATGCTGCCGCCAACTCTCGACCACCTCACGCTCGCTCGTGAGAATATTCCCGTGATTATCTCGGCACATGTCGGCTTGTGGCACAAAGCCTCTGCGCGAGCGGTTCAGCTTCTCGTAGAACTTTCGTGTGTCCTTAGCGCGGTACAGCTCTTCCATCGCTTCGCGATCTCGTTCTTCCTGCTGGCGCTTCGTCATCCGGAAGACTGAGTTCTGCCTGTTCCGCGCCTATTTGTAACGTGCCTCGTTCGCTCTCGTACGGTGTTGCAGCATTCTCTCCCATGCTGCATTCTTCTCGTTTTTCAACTGTTCACATTCGCCGTCGTACCAGTCGTTTCTGTGATTCGGAGTCGTGAAGCCTGGTGCTGTAGCCGAGGTACTACCAATGGCGGATCGGATGTCCCTCCAGCCATCTTCAAGTGTAGCTGCGCCAAGCTGCTCTTCCGTTGGTAGGGCCACTCGTAAAAGTAAAAACAATAAAAATAGTTCATAGTATTGCATCAAAATGTGTTTTATTGTCATTTTTTATCAATATAATCTAGTTTATATGCAATAATTCGAAAACAGTAGGCCGTGGAATTCTGACGTCTAAGAAAGAGTTGTTTATTTAGTCAAAATGAACAACTTTTTCGAAGACATAAACTCTCTAATGTGTAACAGTAAAAAGTTACATGCTGACATTGCTTATATTTATACTGTTACTAAAAAGCTTTTATCTCAAAAACACCAAAAAATACCTCTCCCAATTTTTGGCAGTATGTTCACCAAGAGGGAGTAGCTGAGCACATCTTTACTTGCGCCAATTATTTTCAGTGTGCCACCGGGTATTGAATTGTGTCTCAGTGTGCCCCGAAGTGCCACTGCTTGATGATTCAGATTTTGCTTGGCAACTACCAAGACAACCAACTGTTTGTTTTCATTTTGCAGGTCAAATGCACATGGTTGCCTAGTTTTTTCACCCAAACTCAAGTGTCAAAATTGTGCCTCAGAGTGCCTCGGTGTGCCACACAGCGTATAAGACGGTGTGCTTGGCACCTCTTGGCACAATGTTCCAAGCGACTAGCCCCTTGATGTTCACCTAGTATTGCTTCGTATTTGCTGAAAATTTGATGTTGCGATTTTTTGCGCTTTGTGAGGTATTAAGGCTTGAAATTCACACTGTTTTTTCGAATTTGTATTTTTATTTTAAATTTTTAATGATAATATTCAACATATTCCCGTACAATTCGATTGGCTTGATGCATATGCATTAGGAAAAAATTTAAACTCACATGGTTTCTGGTAAAAATGTCAAAATTAGCTTAAAAAACTGTTTTTTCATTGATTAGTTTTTATTTTTTAAATAACTCGAAAACAGTAGGCTGTGGAATTTTGACGTCTGAGAAAGAGTTGTTTATTTTGCCAAAATAAACAACTTTGCCGAAGACGGCGAGTCTTCGTAGAACGTAAAACAAAGAAGTTAGATGGTGGCGCCACCTATGCGGACGAGTTTTAAACTACTGCGTTCTAAGAAATAAATGCCCTTGCTAATGTCAAACAACTTTGTCGAAAACACCATGTGTCGGAAATGCTTCGTTTTGGAGTAATTAATTTAGTTCCGCTAGATTGCAATTCTGGCCCTTAGTGCACTGCTAACTGCTGCGCGTAGTCTTGAGCCACTTCTACGTTACGAAGTATCATGCAGATACTATTGCTAATACATTTGGAACGGTGGCAGTACTTTGTAGCCGCCGGAAACGTGAAGCAGCAAGTCGGACAGGTATAAAGTACATGCTGGTAGGTGGAACGAGCCGAGACAGGACCAAATGCATCATGTACAAGACGCTAATAACACCGGTTGTCTTCTGCGGACACGAGCCATGGACCATGCTCGAGGAGAGCCTACAAGCATTCGGAGTTTTCGAGCAACGCGTGCTAATGACGGTCTTTTACAACGTACAGGAGAACAGCAGGTGGCGTTGAGGAATGAACCACGAGCTCGCTACACTCTACGATGAACCCAACATCCTGATAGTGGCCAAAGCTAGACGGTGAGCAGGGCATGTTGTGAGAATGCCTTGCAAAGTTGATGTTTGCTAATCATCTGGTTGGCACAACAAAGCGTTGAGCGCACAGAGCACAAAAAGTGTACCACCAGGTGGAACGTGATCTGACGAACGTTGGGTGTTACCGACGTTGGAGAGCTGCATCTGCATCAAGTAATATCGCGCCATATTGTTAGATCAGTGTTTTCGTAAATTTGAAGCTGAAAATGAGAAAAATGAATGAGTCATAATCGTAACAGAGTGTAGAATTAGCATATGTTAAAATTGGTATAAATAAAAAAAAAACTGGTAAATACACTTAGCCTAGTGTTTTTCTGAACCGTTGATAAAAATAATGATTATTAAGCCCATTTCAATTTGAAACATTTGCTACGTTCCATGATTTCAGTAATGCTAGCTCAACATTGATTTGCTGTTATTTTCACAGGCAGAAGGTCAGCAATGATCTACCGACTCGTCCGTACCACACCGCATCGTTGATGCTTCTTCATCCCTATCGGTAGACTTTCCCTCCGCAGTGATGCCTTTTCCGTACTCACTGTAAGTTCCCCTATTGAAATTCGGTGAAGCGTAACACTTTGGTGCTTTATTTTCGACGCACAAACAGCTAGGCTGATATGTACATGCATCCCTGCCTCAGTCGTTTACGTTATGAACTGACGAAAACAGCCTGAATATAGAGCAAATGCCGACCCTCTCATTGATGATGATCTCTTGTCTATTTTTTTTACTGCCAAGAGTAATCTTTACGTGCAGCTGTAAATTGCAGTTAATATACACCGTTAAATGAAGTTGTGGTAAAGCAGACATCCCTGGACTGTCTAACTGCCAGCCACCGAAATCACAGTGTACCGAAATAATACGGATCAAATCCGATCGGAACGCTCAGATAAAACGCAAACAGCGTGCGGAGAGAATGGAAATTAATCCCGAAACTGCCAATATGCCACTAAATTGTGCCTTTCTGACTGAGGAAACGTGTCTAAAAATAGACTTATGGGTACCTTTATCACAATTATTCGCACATACAACGGGTGCCGACGTCTTTTGGTAAAAGAAACTTTATGACTTTAGAAACCGGTTGCATGAAACAGTCCTCTAAGCATACGACAATGCAATGGTGGGTTGGTTCCGCCCGAGTATCGACCGTGTAGAACTATACCAACGAGAACTGAGTCATTAGCGAACGACTAACTTGCATATGCGGAGTGTCCTTGGACAAGATCGCAATTTCCGAGCACATGCCTGGCAAATGACAGACCGTTGTTGATCTAAAACCAATAAAATTAGTACTCATTTGCAGCAGTTCCTGATTGGGGGGTCAGTGAGAAAAATACAAAACTTGTTATTCACACGACAGTGCACAATCAATGTTAACCTGATAAATAATATGAATTAGCTGTTTTTGAATTGCTGGCCGTTTCAAACTTCAGAGAGTGTGTTATCTTAAACTTGCTCTCAAATGGTGAAGCAGGAAATATCAGCCAGGTGGGGATAATGTCTATTAGGCTAATTGGTTTGGAATTAATTTTCTAGGTGAATTAGGAATGGTGGTCTATAGAAATAATGAAAATTGTTTTTCACTTGAACAACACACAGCTCTATTTGCATACTTTGTAGCGCTCTCAGCCCATACCTTTGTCCAAGGCGGTATACACATGGGTATGGACCAAGATTATACTAAGGACGGGCCGTAATGATGATTCTCGATTAAATACTTATTCCAGTGAAAATTACTTCAACTAATCGAGAAACATCTTTTCTTATCGAAACAGGAACATTCATTGTATTTGGACATTAAATATTCGATTTGTGAGATTTTTCTTTTCTTTTTTGCTTATTTTTATTGACCTCTTTGTGCAACTTCAAATTTTATTCGTCTAGTTTACAGTTGGTATTATTTGCTTCGTTAGAATGTTGAGTTGACTATAAAAGCTAGGAGAAACTTTTTTGGATATTGTGCACAAATTGAAATGGTGACCAATCTTTAGTGTATTTATAATTTCCGAAACAGTCTATATTGTGCTAAAGTTGAAGAATCGGCCCTTGATCCTCAACCATTACATTCTTTCGTCGATCGGCCACCAACTGATCATGCGCATGTGTTGCCGCAGCTCGGGTAGATGGTATGATTACTTCTAAACGTTCTCGCCATGGATCATGTCCAAACCTCCTGCAGCGCTAAAATGCCGAACTCGCGGTCCTTCAGTAGATCAGCGAGTATGCGGGTGCTCCCAATGAAGTTGATAGATCTGCAATTCCATGTACCGAGTTTCCAATCGCAAGTTCTTGTTGTTCGCTGGGGTCATTGCCATTGGTCTCGGTTCGTATTATTCTGTTGCTGATGTTCCCTCACAATGGATTTTTTTTACGGCTGGCTTGTAGGGCCGGACATCAATATGGGGATCAGACGCTGTTGTGAGCCGCTCCTGAAAACAGAGGATCAGGTTTGCCGAAGCAAACCCCCCCTTCCCTGTTAGCCTACGACCAATGTTCCCACCGAGGTTGGTTACTCGATCTTCCCTAAGGTTGCTCATATTTTCCAACCGATACCACGCGGAGGTAGGGATAGGAGTTGCTGGACAGAGGCTATAGTGGATCATTATGGGATCTGAATTGCGCAGCATACCCAGCCTTTACCGTATCAAAAACAATGTGTCAAAGCATTCGAATTGTTTATCATTGTTAGATAACATCACATTAACCTGCTGTTTTATCTTACCCCACCCGTTTCAACTTGCCCCGGTGTACCTTGTCACATTTGTCTGACAATATTCTTTTCTGCTTCTGCCAGTGCTATGAACATCTTGCCCGCTAGCACGCATACCGTGTCCTTGGAGACCGTGCGGTATGCACTGACCACCATAAGGCCCATCAGCCTGTGGGAACTCTCGAGTCGCTGCACGTTTCGGTTCGCCACTAACGCATTCGACGGGTGCAGCGGTACCATACCGTAGCATGAGGATCGCTACTCTCGCGAGCAGCTTACGCATACTCGAGATTATTACGATAATGCCATTATCGCCATGCTTGTCCGTTTGCAAACATATTCTACGTAGCTTCCGAATCTCAGCTTATCATCGATCGTGACACCCAATTGCAAGGCCTGCTTTGAGGGTCTCTGTCAGAGTGCCAATACGAACCCGTGGGGTGACGCCTACAGGATCGTTATGGCCAAGACGAGAGGTGTGATGGCTCCTACAGAGCAATCTCCAGAGATGTTGGAGGGGATCATTGGAGGACTTTTTCCGCGTCATGATCCTAGCCCTTGGCCTCCTTTCGTAGGACAGCCGGGGACTGGGGCTGGCGATGAGGAAAGGGTCACCGATGTGGAACTTGCGGGGATAGCTAAGTTCCTTAGCGTAGATAAGGCCCCAGGTCCGGACGGAGTTCCGAACCTGGCCTTAAAAGTAGCTATTGCAGAAGCTCCCGAGATGTTCAGGTCTGCTATGCAGAAATGCCTGGACGTGGGAGTTTTCCCAGAAGCTTGGAAGAGGCAGAGCCTGGTACAATTGCCAAAGGCGGGGAAACCACCCGGAGACCCGTCGGCATATAGACCAATATGCTTGATTGACACGGCGGGGAAGGTGCTCGAAAAGATCATCCTCAATAGAATGTTGAGGTTCACTGAGGGCGTAAATGGTCTCTCGAGCAACCAGTATGGCTTCCGGAAGGGGAGGTCCACCGTAGACGCTATCTTGTCGGTTACAAAAACCGCCGAGAAAGCACTCGAGCCTAAGAGGAGGGGAATTCGCTTCTGCGGGGTAGTGACTCTGGATGTAAGGAATGCATTTAATAGCGCCAGTTGGGCAGCTATTGCCGATGCGCTCTTGCGTCTGGGGATACCGGAGTACTTGTACAAGATTCTCGGAAGCTACTTCCAGAATCGCGTACTAGTTTACGACACGGAGGTGGGTCGGAAGTGCTTTCACATAACCTCAGGAGTCCCGCAAGGTTCCATCCTGGGTCCGGTGTTATGGAATGTCATGTACGACGAGGTGTTGAGGTTAGAGTACCCAGTGGGAGTGGAGATTGTCGGATTTGCCGACGATATTACGCTCGAAGTCTACGGTGAAACGATCGAGGAGGTGAAGTTGATTACCGACCACTCGATCAAGGTTGTGGAGGCGTGGATGCGGTCCAGAAAACTGGAGCTGGCTCACCACAAGACAGAGGTGACGGTTGTTAACAACATACAGTCGGCGCAGCAGACGGAGATCAGTGTAGGAGAGTGCACTATCCTGTCGAAGCGCTCTGTCAAGCACTTGGGCGTGATGATCGACGATAAGCTTACCTTCGGTAGCCACGTCGATTATGCCTGTAAAAGAGCCTCCACAGCTATTTCGGCACTGTCCCGGATGATGTCCAATAGCTCAGCGGTGTACGCCAGTAAGCGCAAGCTTCTGGCTAGTGTTGCTACGTCCATACTTAGGTATGGCGGCCCGGCGTTGGGTACCGCGCTAAGTACTGAATGCTACCGACGGAAGCTGGAAAGTACTTACAGGCTTATGTGTCTGAGGGTTGCAAGCGCGTACCGTACCGTGTCACATGACGCTCTCTGTGTCATTACTGGTATGGTGCCTGTTCCCGAGAGGGAAACCAGGTTTTTAGAGCGGCTCAAGTTTTTTGTAGCAACGCTTAAACTGAAATTTATTAACAAAATTCAAGACAAAATTCAATTAATACAATTAACAACACAAAACTTAATAACTAACAACTTACAATTAAATGGTTTCCTCTGCCACGACTTCTTTTTCAATCTTTCAAATCAAGGTGGTTTAATATGGGTACAGTTACCCTAAATTGGGAGGTTTGCGCGGTTGCTGTTTTTGGGACACGAATATTTATGATTATTTATCGAATCTAGGCCAACTTCTATTCGAGTCTACTTACATTACACTACACTGGCACGGTAGGTTTCTTCGGTAACTGTCTTTGTTTCCGGGCTACCCAGTGCCAATGAATATTTGTGCAGCTAAGGGAAAATATGCAGGTACAGGGGATGGCCAAAATGTTTGGGATAGGCAACTTTTTTGCTCTCACAAAACAATTCAATATGCTGTAACTTTTCATAGACTGCATCAAAAAATCTCAAATTACGACTGTTTGTCAACCTATTATATGTGCGTCATTGGTATAAATTTGGGCTTGATTGATTAATTTTTCGCGAAGTTAAAACCGATCGGGTAAAACACTATTATTTAGACAACTAATTTTTGAACTGTCATATCTCGGAAACCAGTGAACCGAATTGAATGATTTTTTTAACGTTTATCAACAATACAGGGTGACTGGTAATTCGTGTTACACCCGAAAGGAGGTGAAAGTAGACCATATTTGCAGCAAAAAATTGTTCTACAGGTAGGGTCGGAAATCACTGCTAAGTGAGTTATTCAAAAATTAGTGTCATTAATCTACCCCATCTTTAAACATCTCTAACTCAGAAACTATGAACCGTATAATCAATCTTAGCGCATGGATAGAAAGCCTAAAGCTTTGTCTTTTAATGCTCTTTGGACAGGTAATTGATAAAAAGTCATTTAAGTGCAGAAATTTTGACTTTTATGTAAAAAGTGCCTAAAAATGTTCCCCCTTTTCACCTTTTTTGATAGTTTACTCGTGAAAAACGTGATAAATGTGAGAAATGTTCTTCTACAAAACATTCATTTTTTGATACGCTACCAAACTGTCCTATGGTGCAACATTGTATCTTTCATAGTTTTGTCACAATCTTGAATTCAAATTTTTGTGAAATAAATCAATGTTTTTATTGCAATACTGTCTGGCAACCCTACACGTTTGCTTGCTGTTGGTCGTCGTGCGCATGGCAACGAAGTCCAGCGTCGCGGCGGCGGTCATCGTTTGACAGAGCCAACAGTGAAAGGCAAATTGCGCGCAATGTTTATGAATCAATCTCAAGGCATCCTTTTCTTTGGGTGAAGATTCAATTCGCCTAGATGCCATACACCCAAACCTAGACCCAAACCCACTCACTGGTGGAATTTAGCGAGATCATACCGCTGGGTGGCACCGTTTTAAGGGATATTCTAACCTACGGGCTGAGACTGGGTCCGGGCCGGGGCCGGGGCCGAGACTCGATAGGGCTTTTGTCGCTTCGTTCTCACTGCACACAATGCTCACCGGGCTATAGCGCCTGCGCACCAGCAATTTATGTTGCGCGAACGCACGCACAGTGAAGTGATTGTCATTTATTTTTGTTTTTGTTTCTGCGCACTTTCTGTGTTTGATGTACATTCATCCAGAACTTTCTTTTGTTATTTCTACAGGAATCTGGGATTCCTCCAGCTTTTTTTATGATTTCCCTTGGAGTGCTTTCAGGGACTCTCCTGTAGTTCTTTCTGGAAAACCTCTAATGAGATTCTTCTAGGAGTCCTTCCTGGTATTTCTCCAGCTACTCCGTCTGGGTTTTTGTCCTTGAGTTCTACTAAAATTTCTTCTGGGATACTTTCAAGAACTGGTTTAGAATTTTTCTCCAGAAATTCCTCCAGGAGTAGCTTCCCACAGTTTATTTATTTTCAGTTCAACGGGAAGCCCTCCTGAAGTTCCTGAGAGTGAGTCCAGGAGCTCCCCAGGCATTCCTCCAGGGCAACCCCAAAAAATACCAGGGGAATTTCTTTAGAATTAGCCCAAGAATTCCTCCAGCATTTGTAGTAGAATCACCCTAGGATTTTACTGGGAATTTCTCCATTATAACTCTGGAAATTAATTCAGGAGTTCTCCAGCAATGATGCATGCTTCTCTTCAGGATTTTTCCCGAAAATTATTGAAGAACTCATGGGATTTCTTCAGAAATTCCTGCATTAATACCACCAGGACTTCCTCAAGGGATTCCTCCAAAAAATCCTCCACGATGTCAACTAAAAATTCTTCCAGTAGTTCTTCCAGGAATAACTCCAGAAATTCATCTCGAAATTCCTCCAGGAATTTCTCTTCAGGAATTGTGGAAGGGATTTCACAAGACAATTTTTCAATAAATTGCTCCAAGACTTTCTTTAAGAATTCCTGCAAGGATTTATCTAGGGATTCTTCTGACGATTCCTCTAGATTTTTTTCCACGGTGTCCCCCAAGAATTTTTCCAGTTATTCCTCCATGAGTTCCTGCAGGAATTCATCCCGCAATTCTACCAGGAAATCCTGCAGGGATTCCTCCAGGAATTCAACCATAAATTCCTCCTGTAATTGCTGCAAGAGATTCTCTAGAGGTTCCTCCAAAGATTCCTCTAGAATTCCTTCCAGAATTTCTCCCAGGAAATCTTCAAGAAATTCATCCCAGGAAATCATCAATAAATTTCTCTAGAAATTCCTTCAGTAATTCCTCCAGAAATTCCTTCAGTAATTCCTCACAGAGTTCCTCTAGGCAGCATCCATTTATTACGTAACGCTAACATCGAGATTTTTATACCCCCCTCCCCCCTCCGTAACGCTTTTTTGTATGAAAACCCACAATTTTTGTATGGACCGTAACGCTCTTCCATACTAGAGCGTTACGTAATTTGTGGACGGTGCCCTAGGAATTTCTACAGGGATTCCTTCAAAAATTTCTCCAGAAAGTACTCCAGGCATTTCTCTAAGAATTACTTCTTGAATTGCTCCATAAATTATTCCAGGAATTCCTCCAGAAACTACTTCAGGTACTACTCCAGGAGTTCCTCCAAGAATTCCACCGGAAATTCCTCAAGGAATACCTCCAGAAATTCCATCAGGCAAGCCTTCTTGGAAATACTCCAGGCAGGAAGTCTTCTTGGAAACACTCCAGGCATAACTCCAAGAATTTCTCCGTGAGTTACTCCAGGTATTCCTACAGGATTCTTACAGATGTTTATCCAGGAACTACTGCAAGATGTCCTCCATTTTTTTTCCAGGAATTCCTCCAGTGATTCCTTCATAAATTTCTCCAGTAAATGCTCCAGAAAATTCTTTAGAGATTCCTTCAGAATTCCTTCCTGTATTTCCTCCAGGAAATCGTCCAGAAATTTCGCCAGTGATTCCTTTAATAAATCTTCTATGGATTCCTCCAAGAGTTCGTACAGAATATCCTCCAGAAATTCCTCCAGACATTCCTCCAGAAAACACTCCAGGAATTCCTCTAAGAATTTCGCCAGTGATTTCTTTCGTCCAGAAATTTCGCCAGTGATTCCTTTAATAAATCTTCTAGGGATTACCCCAGGAATTCCTACAGAATATCCACCAGAAATTCCTCCAGGCATTCCTCCGGGAATTCCTACAAAAAAAACTCCAGGAATTCCTCCAGGAATTTCACCAGGAATTACTCCAGGAATTCATCCACGAACTTTTCCAGAAATTCCTCCAGGAATTCCTCCGAAAATTCCTCCAAGAATTCTTTCAGGAATTTTTCCATAAAGTCTTCCAGGATATACTCCATGAATTACTCCAAGAATTGCTTCAGGAATAACTCGAGGAATTCCTCCAAAAATTCCTCCAAGAATTCCTTCAGGAATTCTTCCATAAAGTCTTCCAGGAAATACTCCATTAATTACTCCAAGAATTACTTCAGGTATAACTCTAGGAATTCCTCCACGAATTGCTTCAGAAATGATTCCAGAGATTCCTACGGGAATTCTTCCAGGAACTACTTCAGGCTGTCCTCAAAAGAATCCTCCAGGAATTCTACAAGGAAATACTTACGGGATTCCTCCCAGAATTCCTGATAAAAATACCTCAAGGAAATGCTTCAAGAATTTCTTCAGAAAATCCTTAAAGAACTCCTCCAGAAGTGCCTCCAGCCAATCTTTTAGGAATTCCTTCACGATTTTTTTCAGGAACTTCTCCAGATATTGCTTAGGAATATCTCCAGGAATTCGTCTTGAAGAACTATTCCAGAACGTACTCCAGGAGTTACTCCAGGGTTTCCTCAAGAAATGTCTGTAGAACTTCCTTCAAGAATTCCTTCGGTTAACTTTCCAGGAATTCCTCCCGGAATTATCTCAGGTACAGTATTCCTTAAAGAGTTACTACAGGGATTCCAGGAATAGCTCCAGAAACTCCGTTAGAATTTACTCCAAGGATTCCTCCAGGAATCACTCCAGTAATTCCTCAAGGTAGGATGTCATCCAGGAATTTCTGTAGGAATTCTTGGAAAAATTTTTGAACGGATTCTTGATTGAAATCTTGAAAGAATTCTTGGGGGAGTTCCCGTAGCAGTTTCTGGAATAATTTCTGGAGGATTTTCAGGGAGAATTCTGGAGTGATTTTTGGGGAAGATCCTGTAGGAATTTCTGGAGGAATTCCTGGGAGAAATCCTAGAAAAGTTTATTTAGGAATTCCTCCCAGACTTCCGCCAAGAATTGCTTCAAGAATCCCTCTATGAATTTCTCCAAAAATCCCTCGAACAGTTCTTCCTGGAATTTTTTAAGAAATTTATTCAGGAATTATTTTACAAACTCCTCCAGGAATTCCTTCACAAATTCCTCCAGTAATTCCTTCAAAAATTCCTGCAAGAATTTCTCCATGAATTCCACCAGGAAATCCTCCAAAAATAACTTGTGAGATAGCTCCAGGGATTCCTCCTTGAATTCCTCCAGGTATTCCTCCAGTGACTCTTTCAAAAACTCCTTCAAGGCTCACTACAAGTATTTCTCTAGGGATTCCTAATGAAATTTCTCCAAGGAAATCCCCCAGGAATTCTTCCAAGACTCCCTCCAGGTATTTCTTCAAAAATTCCTCCAGGGATTATTTTAAGAGTTCCTCCAAGGATTCCACCAGGGATTCTTCCAGGGAGTAATTCCTGGAAGAAACTCCGAAGGAACTCCTGGGAGGAATTCTTAGATAAATTTCCGGATGACATCCTACCTAGAGGAATTACTGGAGTGATTCCTGGAGGAATTCTTGGAGTAAGTTCTAACGGAGTTTCTGAAGATATTCCTGAAAAAAAATATGAAGCGCTTCCCAGAGGAATCCCTGGAGTAGCTCTTTAAAGAATTCCTGTACCTGAGATAATTCCGGGAGGAATTCCTGGAAGATGAACCGAAGGAATTCTAGGAGGAAATTCTAGAGACATTTCTTGAGGAAATCCTGGAGTAATTCCTAGAGTAGGTTCTGGAATAGTTTTTGGAGAAAGCCTTGAAGTAATTCATGGAGACATTCTTAGAGTGTTTCTGAGATTAATTTCTGGAGGCCTTCCTGGAAAAATTCTTGAGGAATTTCTAAAATAAAACCTTGAGAAGTTTCGGGAAGAATTTCAGGACGAATTTTTGGAGATATTCGTAAGCAATATCTGGAGGAATTCCTGAAATAATTCGTGAAGGAATTCCTAAAAGATTGAAGCCACTTCTAAAGCAGCTCTTTAACGAATTTCTGAATAAATTCTTCAAGCATTTCCTTGAGGTATTCCTAAGAGGAATTCTGGGAGGAATTCTGGAAAAATTCCGTAAGGTTTTTTTTGACGAATTCCTGGAGTAATGCAAAGAGAAATTATGGGAATTCTTGGATTGTTTCCAGGAGGAACTCTTGACGGCTTTCCTGGATAAATATCGGAAAGAATTCGTGCAGAAATCCCTGGAGTAGATCCTAGAAGAATTCCTGGAGTCTTTCTAAGAGGAATCCCGTAAGTATTTCCTTGTAGAATTCCTGAAGTTTTTTTTTTGAGGATATTCTGAAGTAGTTTCTGGTAAAATTCCCGTAGGAATTTCTGAGGTCATTCCTGGAGCAATTGCTGGAGGATTTTCTAGAGTTATTCCTGATGAATTCCTGGAGTAATTCTTGGTGGCATTCCTGGGGGAATTCTTGGAGTATTTTCTGGAGAAATTCCTGGAGGAATGCCTGGATGAATTTCTGGTGGATATTCTGTAGGAATTCCTGGAGGAATTCCTAGGAGATTTATTAAAGGTATCACTGGCGAAATTTTTAGAGGAACTCCTGGAGTGTTTTCTGGAGGAGAGCCTGGAGGATTTTCTGGTGGATATTCTGTAGGAATTGCTGGAGGAATTCCTACACGATTTATTGAAGGAATCACTGGCAAAATTCATCGAGGAATTCCTGGAGTGTTTTCTGGAGGAATTCCTGGATAAATTTCTGGTGGATGTTCTGTAGGAATTCCTGGAGGAATCCCTAGAAGATTCATTGAACGAATCACTGGCGAAATTCTTAGAGGAATTGCTGAGAAAATTCCTGGAGGAATTTCTGGACGATTTCCTGGAGGAAATTCAGGAAGGAATTCTGGAGGAATCTCTAAAGAATTTTCTGGAGCATTCCTGGGAAAAAAAATTTGGAGGACATCTTGCAGTAGTTCCTGGATAAACACCTGTAGGAATCCTTTAGGAATATCTGGAGTAATTCATGGAGAAATTCTTGGAGTTATGCCTGCAGTATTTCCAAAAAGACTTCCTGGAAAAATACCTGATGAAATCTCTGGAGGTATTTCTTTAGGAATTTCCGGAGAAATTCCTGGAGGAACTCCTGGAGTAGTTCCTGGAGGAATTCCTGGAATAATTTATGGAGAAATTCATGAAGTAATTCTTCGAGAAATGCATGGAGTACTTTCTGGAGATTTTTTTTAAGAAATTCCTGTAGAAATTCCTAGAGGAATTCTGTGAGGAATTACTGAAGGAATTCCTGGAGGAATTTCTTGATGATTTCCTGGTAGAAATTCTGGAAGGAATTCTAGAGGAATCCTTGGAGGAATCTCTAGAGAATCTCCTGCAGTAACTGCAGGAGGAATCTATGGTGGAATCCCAGGAGTAATTCCTGAATGAACCCTTGAAGGAATACCTGGAGTCATCTCTGGATGATTCACGGGAGAATTCCTTGAAGGTATTCCTGAAGGAATCCCATGAGGATTTTCTGGAGGAATCCCTGCAGGATTTCCTGGTAGAATTTTGGGATGAATTCCTGCAGGAACTCGTGGAGGAATAACTGGAAGTAAATGCTCCAGAAAATTCTTTAGAGATTCCTCCAGAATTTCTTCCTGAATTTCCTCCAGGAAATCGTCCAAAAATTCCTCCAGGAATTCCCCCAGCAATTCCTCTAAGAATTTCACCAGTGATTCGTTTAATAAATCTTCTAGGGATTCCTCCAGGAATTCCTACAGAATATCCACCAGAAATTCATCAAGGAATTCCTCCAGAAAACACTCCAGGAATTCCTCCAAGAAGTTCGCCAGTGATTCCTTCAATAAATCGTCTAGGAATTCCTCCAGCAATTCCTACAGAATATCCATCAGAAAATCCTCCAGGCACTCCTCCAGAAAACACCTCAAGAGTTTCTCTAAGAATTTGGCCAGTGATTCCTTTAATAAATCTTCTAGGAATTCCTCCAGGAATTCCTACAGAATATCCACCAGAAATTCATCCAGGCATTCCTCCAGGAATTTCTACAGAAAATACTCCACGAGTTCCTCCAGGAATTCCACCTGGAATTACTCCAAAAATTCATCCACGAACTTCTCCAGAAATTCCTCCAAAAATTCCTCCAAGAATTCCTTCAGGAACTCCTCCATGAAGTATTCCAGGAAATACTCCATTAATTACTCCAAGATTTGCTTCAGGAATAACTCTAGAAAATCCTCCAGCAATTGCTCCAGGAATGACCTCAGAAATTTCTACGGGAATTTTACCAGAAACTACTTCAGAATATCCTCAAAAAAAAAACTTCAGGAATTCTACAAGGAAATACTTACGGGATTCCTCTAAGAAAGACCTCCCAGAATTCCTCTTAGGAATACCTCAAGGAAATGCTTGAAGAATTTATTCAGAAATTCTTTAAAGAGCTGCTTTAGAAGTGGCTTCAATCTTTTAGGAATTCCTTCACGAATTATTTCAGGAATTCCTCCAGATATTGCTTACGAATATCTCCAAAAATTCGTCCTGAAATTCTTCCCGAACCTTCTCAAGGTTTTATTTTAGAAATTCCTCAAGAATTTTTCCAGGAAGGCCTCCAGAAATTAATCTCAGAAACACTCTAAGAATGTCTCCATAAATTACTTCAAGGCTTTCTCCAAAAACTATTCCAGAACCTACTCTAGGAATTACTCCAGGATTTCCTCAAGAAATGTCTCTAGAATTTCCTCCAAGAATTCCTTCGGTTAATCTTCCAGGAATTCCTCCCGGAATTATCTCAGGTACAGGAATTCTTTAAAGAGCTACTCCAGGGATTCCTCTGGGAAGCGCTTCATATTTTTTTCAGGAATATCTTCAGAAACTCCGTTAGAACTTACTCCAAGAATTCCTCCAGGAATCACTCCAGTAATTCCTCTAGGTAGGATGTCATCCGGAAATTTATCTAAGAATTCCTCCCAGGAGTTCCTTCGGAGTTTCTTTCAGGAATTACTCCCTGGAAGAATCCCTGGTGGAATCCTTGGAGGAACTCTTAAAATAATCCCTGGAGCATTTTTTGAAGAAATACCTGGAGGGAGTCTTGGAGGAATTCCAGGGGGATTTCCTTGGAGAAATTTCATTAGGAATCCCTAGAGAAATACCTGTAGTAAGCCTTGAAGGAGTTTTTGAAAGAGTCACTGGAGGAATACCTGGAGGAATTCAAGGAGGAATCCCTGGAGCTATCTCACAAGTTATTTTTGGAGGATTTCCTGGTGGAATTCATGGAGAAATTCTTGCAGGAATTTTTGAAGGAATTACTGGAGGAATTTGTGAAGGAATTCCTGGAGGAGTTTGTAAAATAATTCCTGAATAAATTTCTTAAAAAATTCCAGGAAGAACTGTTCGAGGGATTTTTGGAGAAATTCATAGAGGGATTCTTGAAGCAATTCTTGGCGGAAGTCTGGGAGGAATTCCTAAATAAACTTTTCTAGGATTTCTCCCAGGAATTCCTCCAGAAATTCCTACAGGATCTTCCCCAAAAATCACTCCAGAATTCTCCCTGAAAATCCTCCAGAAATTATTCCAGAAACTGCTACGGGAACTCCGTTCAAAAATTTTTCCAAGAATTCCTACAGAAATTCCTGGATGACATCCTACCTTGAGGAATTACTGGAGTGATTCCTGGAGGAATCCTTGGAGTAAATTCTAACGGAGTTTCTGGAGCTATTCCTGGAATCCCTGTAGTAACTCTTTAAGGAATACTGTACCTGAGATAATTCCGGGAGGAATTCCTGGAAAGTTAACCGAAGGAATTCTTGAAGGAAGTTCTACAGACATTTCTTGAGGAAACCCTGGAGTAACTCCTGGAGTACGTTCTGGAATAGTTCTTCAAGACGAATTCCTGGAGATATTCCTAAGCAATATCTGGAGAAGTTCCTGAAAAAAATCGTGAAGGAATTCCTAAAAGATTGGCTGGAGGCACTTCTGGAGGAGTTCTTTAAGGATTTTCTGAAGAAATTCTTGAAGCATTTCCTTGAGGTATTTTTATCAGGAATTCTGGGAGGAATCCCGTAAGTATTTCCTTGTAGAATTCCTGGAGGATTCTTTTGAGGACAGCCTGAAGTAGTTCCTGGAAGAATTCCCGTAGGAATCTCTGGAATCATTTCTGAAGCAATTCGTGGAGGAATTCCTAGAGTTATACCTGAAGTAATTCTTGGAGTAATTCATGGAGTATATCTTGGAAGACTTTATGGAAAAAATCCTGAAAGAATTCTTGGAGGAATTTTCAGAGGAATTCCTGGAGGAATTTCTGGAAAAGTTCGTGGATGAATTCCTGGAGTAATTCCTGGTGAAATTCCTGGAGGAATTCCTGGAGTTTTTTATAGGAATTCCCGGAGGAATGCCTGGAGGAATTTCTGGTGGATATTCTGTAGAAATTCCTGGGGTAATCCCTAGAAGATTTATTAAAGGAATCACTGGCGAAATTTCTGGACGAAAGAAATCACTGGCGAAATTCTTAGAGGAATTCCTGGAGTGTTTTCTGGAGGAATGTCTGGAGGAATTTCTGGAGGATATTCTGTACGAACTCTTGGAGGAATCCATAGAAGATTTATTAAAGGAATCACTGGCGAAATTTCTGGACGATTTCCTGGAGGAAATACAGGAAGGAATTCTGAAGGAATCTCTAAAGAATTTTCTGGAGCATTTACTGGAGAAATTTATGAAGGAATCACTGGAGGAATTCCTGGAAAAAAATGGAGGACATCTTGCAGTAGTTCCTGGATAAACATCTGTAAGAATCCTGTAGGAATACCTGGAGTAACTCACGGAGAAATTCTTGGAGTTATGCCTGGAGTGTTTCCAAGAAGACTTCCTGCCTGGAGTATTTCCAAGAAGGCTTGCCTGATGGAATTTCTGGAGGTATTCCTTGAGGAATTTCCGGTGGAATTCTTGGAGGAACTCCTGGAGTAGTACCTGAAGTAGTTTCTGGAGGAATTCCTGGAATAATTTATGGAGCAATTCAAGAAGTAATTCTTAGAGAAATGCCTGGAGTACTTTCTGGAGAAATTTTTGAAGGAATCCCTGTAGAAATTCCTAGGGCACCGTCCACAAATTACGTAACGCTCTAGTATGGACGAGCGTTACGGTCCATACAAAAATTGTGGGTTTTCATACAAAAAAGCGTAACGGAGGGGGGAGGGGGGGTATAAAAATCTCGATGTTAGCGTTACGTAATAAATGGATGCTGCCTAGAGGAACTCTGTGAGGAATTACTGAAGGAATTTCTGGAGGAATTACTGAAGGAATTTCTAGAGAAATTTATTGATGATTTCCTGGGATGAATTTCTTGAAGATTTCCTGGGAGAAATTCTGGAAGGAATTCTAGAGGAATCTTTGGAGGAACCTCTAGAGAATCTCTTGCAGCAATTACAGGAGGAATTTATGGTTGAATTCCTGGAGGAATCCCTGCAGGATTTCCTGGTAGAATTGCGGGATGAATTCCTGCAGGAACTCATGGAGGAATAACTGGAAAAATTCTTGGGGGACACCGTGGAAAAAAATCTAGAGGAATCGTCAGAGGAATCCCTAGATAAATCCTTGCAGGAATTCTTAAAGAAAGTCTTGGAGCAATTTATTGAAAAATTGTCTTGTGAAATCCCTTCCACAATTCCTGAAGAGAAATTCCTGGAGGAATTTCGAGATGAATTTCTGGAGTTATTCCTGGAAGAACTACTGGAAGAATTTTTAGTTGACATCGTGGAGGATTTTTTGGAGGAATCCCTTGAGGAAGTCCTGGTGGTATTATTTTTATTTTTTTTATTTTATTTTATTTATTTATTTATTCCGTTAATTGTTGCAGAGTAAGGCAAATTCCTTTTAAATTACTACAACTAGTTTAGATCAGTATGAATTTCAATTATCTTATAAACTATAATCTTATCAACTATAAACTATTTCCCTAATTTTGCTGTGTTTCTCCATTATAGTATGTAATGCAATCTCGCCTAAATCCATATAGTGTACGATTATTTTTGATTTGAGTTGGTAGCATGTTCCATATAGAAATACCCCTCACAAACAAAGTGTTTCCGTAATGCGTAGAATTGTGGCGCGGAATAATCAGGCTTCTGCCTCTAGAGCTACGGAAAGGCTGCAGTTTCTGATATAAATAATTAGGAGAATCAAAATTCATTATTTTAAATATACACAGAACTGTACGCAATTTCAAAAAATCCTCGAAAGAGCAACCCAGCAACTGATTCTGGAGATGTGAGACACTAGAAAAACGAGTAAGATTATAAACGTATCTTATGCAATTATTTAGTGCAACGCGTAATCGGTTGATGGACCTTGCTGAAGCATTTAACAGGAATTCTGCGCCATAAATAAAATGAGGCAGCACTAGCGATTTAAACAGCTTTAATTTAACATCCCTACTCAACATGCTTGAGGATAGCTTTAATTGGCGTAAACTTCCATAAATTTTGCCGCAAGTGTGACTTATTTGACTGTCCCATTCAAGATCACTTGTTATAACAAACCCAAGATTAACTGCTCTCTCGACATACTCAATTGGATTTCCACCAAGAATAATGGGTGGTTTATGCTCAACCAGACGCGTTCGTGCAATACAGATTGCCTTAGTTTTTTCAACATTTATTGGAAGTAGATTTCTGGTGGACCAGACAAGTATTCTTTCGAGGTCAGCGTTCATTAATCGTACTATGTCATTTATGCCTAGACTAGAAGAGCAGATGTAAAGTTGCACATCATCAGCAAACATGTGTATCTCACAATGCTGAAGTACGAAAGGTAAGTCATTGATGTACAACGAAAACAGCAACGGTCCTAGAACGGATCCTTGGGGTACTCCACTTACTATATTTATTGACTGAGATAAATGCTCATCAATTGATACACATTGCATGCGATTTGTCAGGTAAGATCGTATTAGCTTAATTGCAGACCGGGAAAAGCTAAAATTATGGGAAAGCTTAAGCAGCAGTTTATTGTGGGATATTCGATCAAAGGCTTTCGAAAAATCTATCAATAATAGCAGAGCGATTCCTCTTTTATCAACTACCTTATGAATATCGTCATGTATTTTTAAAAATGCAGTGGTAGTATTATGACCTGACCTGAAGCCAGACTGAAAATCACTCAGATATCCATGGTGTTGAATAAAATCTAAGATTTGCGTCTTAAGGAGTTTTTCAAAAACTTTTGACAAGGCGCATAAAATGCTAATAGGGCGCAAATTAGTTATATCTGAATTATGTGGTTTTTTCCGAACCGGAATTACTTTTACAAATTTCCACGATTTGGGAAATTTACCCGAGTTTATACACAAATTGAAAACGTAACAAAAACACTCAGACAAAAACATTAATGCAGGAAATTAATGCAGGAATTTCTGAAGAAATCCCATGAGTTCTTCAATAATTTTCGGGAAAAATCCTGAAGAGAAGCATGCATCATTGCTGGAGAACTCCTGAATTAATTTCCAGAGTTATAATGGAGAAATTCCCAGTAAAATCCTAGGGTGATTCAACTACAAATGCTGGAGGAATTCTTGGGCTAATTCTAAAGAAATTCCCTTGGTATTTTTTGGGGTTGCCCTGGAGGAATGCCTGGGGAGCTCCTGGACTCACTCTCAGGAACTTCAGGAGGGCTTCCCGTTGAACTGAAAATAAATAAACTGTGGGAAGCTACTCCTGGAGGAATTTCTGGAGAAAAATTCTAAACCAGTTCTTGAAAGTATCCCAGAAGAAATTTTAGTAGAACTCAAGGACAAAAACCCAGACGGAGTAGCTGGAGAAATACCAGGAAGGACTCCTAGAAGAATCTCATTAGAGGTTTTCCAGAAAGAACTACAGGAGAGTCCCTGAAAGCACTCCAAGGGAAATCATAAAAAAAGCTGGAGGAATCCCAGATTCCTGTAGAAATAACAAAAGAAAGTTCTGGATGAATGTACATCAAACACAGAAAGTGCGCAGAAACAAAAACAAAAATAAATGACAATCACTTCACTGTGCGTGCGTTCGCGCAACATAAATTGCTGGTGCGCAGGCGCTATAGCCCGGTGAGCATTGTGTGCAGTGAGAACGAAGCGACAAAAGCCCTATCGAGTCTCGGCCGCGGCCCCGGCCCGGACCCAGTCTCAGCCCGTAGGTTAGAATATCCCTTAAAACGGTGCCACCCAGCGGTATGATCTCGCTAAATTCCACCAGTGAGTGGGTTTGGGTCTAGGTTTGGGTGTATGGCATCTAGGCGAATTGAATCTTCACCCAAAGAAAAGGATGCCTTGAGATTGATTCATAAACATTGCGCGCAATTTGCCTTTCACTGTTGGCTCTGTCAAACGATGACCGCCGCCGCGACGCTGGACTTCGTTGCCATGCGCACGACGACCAACAGCAAGCAAACGTGTAGGGTTGCCAGACAGTATTGCAATAAAAACATTGATTTATTTCACAAACATTTGAATTCAAGATTGTGACAAAACTATGAAAGATACAATGTTGCACCAAAGGACAGTTTGGTAGCGCATCAAAAAATGAATGTTTTGTAGAAGAACATTTCTCACATTTATCACGTTTTTCACGAGTAAACTATCAAAAAAGGTGAAAAGGGGGTACATTTTTAGGCACTTTTTACATAAAAGTCAAAATTTCTGCACTTAAATGACTTTTTATCAATTACCTGTCCAAAGAGCATTAAACGACAAAGCTTTAGGCTTTCTATCCATGCGCTAAGATTGATTATACGGTTCATAGTTTCTGAGTTAGAGATGTTTAAAGATGGGGTAGATTAATAACACTAATTTTTGAATAACTCACTTAGCAGTGATTTCCGACCCTACCTGTAGAACAATTTTTTGCTGCAAATATGGTCTACTTTCACCTCCTTTCGGGTGTAACACGAATTACCAGTCACCCTGTATATTGATACTTAATACAACGTTATAAAACGTAATATTTTCTACCGGATTGAAGTTTTTACCCATATAGAGGAAAATAAGTCAAATTTACAATACCACACAAAAATTACTAAATGCGTTCTTCCTTCAATCTAAATAGGCTCGAATATATCTGATTAGAGATAACTTGAGAACAGAAGTGGAAAATCTTTGGATATCAACACTAAAGTTTATTGACCTTGATGTAAAAATATTACATTTTTTCGAGAAAAATCCGAAAAGTGTCAATCCATGATAACTTTTTTCAACGTTTAAAAAGTATTTATGTTTTAATCGTTTGTGAAGCATTTGCATATTGTTAGTGTACGTTGAAAATTTCATTCAATTCGGTTCACTGGTTTCCGAGATATGACACCACAAAAATGAGTTGTCTGAAAAATAGTATTTTACGCGAACGGTTCTAACTTTGCGAAATATTAATCAATCGAGCCCAAATTTGTACCAATGATGCATACATAATAGGTTGACAAACAGTCAAAATTTGAGATTTTTTGATGCGCTCTATGAAAAGTTATAGCTTGTTGAACTTTATTATGAGGGAAAAAAAGTTGCCTATCCCAAACATTTTGGCCATCCCCTGTAACTATATGGAATCCTTCCACCAACCATTCAAATTTCTTTTTAGGTTTTAACTTACGGTTTTTCTATTAGTTGACACAGCACCTCGCACCGCACTGTACCTTTGCAACTCCAACTACTAATTAATACCACTTAATTCGCAAAATAACTTAATTCCTGAACTTTAACTGCGATTTGATTGCTATGGCGAAACTGCACTTTACCGCTTGTTTACTATTTATTTTTATCTCTACTTCACATATCGCATCTCGCTCATATCCTACCACTACCACTGCACGCAAGCTGTCATGCTGCGGTAATTATGTTGCGATTAGACGGGTCCATTATTAGACCGGTTTAAAAAAAACTTATTTAGTTACGGCGTCGCAACAGTGCCTATCAGCACTCTTATCAGTGAGGACATGGAGTGCTTCGAAATGCGCGGCACAAGAGGCATACGCAAGACTGTCAGGATGGCCTCTATGGTCAAATGGCAGCGCGCGTGGGACAGTTCCACCAAAGGAAGGTGGACCCATAGGTCGATACCGAGGGTAGATAGTTGGATTAATAGGTGCCATGGGGAAGTTACATTCCACCTGACACAGGTCCTTATAGGTCATGGTTGCTTCCGACAGTATCTACACCGTTTCGGGCATGCGGATTCTCCCGAATGCCCAGTGTGCAATGGTTTAGAGGAAACGGCGGAACACGTTTTGTTCGTGTGCCCGCGTTTTCGCACAATGCGTGACCGCATGCTTGCCACATGCGGGGAGGACACAACTCCGGACAACTTGGTCCAGAGAATGTGTAGGGATGAGATTAGCTGGAATGCCGTTTCAACGACTATCACCCATATCGTCTGGGAGCTACAGAGGAGGTGGCGCGTGGACTCGGAGAATGGCTAGTCCAGATGCAGTACAAGAGGTGGTCCAGGGGTTCGTAGTCGGCTTCGTAGGTCATACCGGTGCCCTGCGGTCGAGATCGACCCTTACAGCGATTAAGTGGCCGCGGAGAGGAAGTCCCGGTAGCGGTGCTGTCGTGGCGTCAGTCTACTGGGTTGGATCCGAGCCCGCGGTTGGAAAGGGGTCCCCGGCAAGGGTCGGGGTAGGTGAGACCCTGCTGTCTGCAACCTACGGATGCATCTGATAGGGCCTGAAGGGTAGTGATACCCTTCCTTACGGGCAGGTCAGATCGGGTTGCATGTGGGCATCAGTTCTTGATGTCCGCTCAGCAGTAGGGCGCGGGCGGGGTTGACCCTGCCCGCCTTCCGAGGACAAAGGGAGAGGCGAGGACCACTCGGGAAACTGGCTAAGCGCTAGCATGCTATCGTGATGGACTCTCCAGAGCGAATCATCGATGTTCGTTGCTGCTAGGCTACGGCAGCTAACCTTGAGGGTGCGATATGCACTAGCCCCTCTCTGAAGCAATACCTTCTTGGTGGTTCCGGAGAGACGTAGGGTTTGGCGACCATAGGAATGTGTTTTAGTGGGTCGAGGAGAGAGTAGTCCTGGCTTCTACTGGCGTTGTAGAAGACGGCCTTAACCCCACACTACCCTAACCTTCCTGTTAGGGTGTCTGATGAGCAGATTTATCCCCCTATAGTTTAGAAGGAAAAAAAAGAGATGATCGTGCGCCCGCCTGTGGAGACCACTGCCTGTTGATCAGACTGCGTGCGTTGCTTCCGGTTCCACTTCCTCTATCGACTCGCCGTATACCACGAGGATAACATCATCGGCAAAGCCGACCAGCTTTACGCCCGGTGGAAGTTTGAGCCTCAATACGCCATCATACGCCGCGTTTTATAGTGCTGGGCCCAGGATGGATCCCTGAGGTACCCCCACGGTGGTGGTGTAGCTCCTCTGGACTTCCTCGGTGTCATCGATTAGCACCCTTTTCCGGAAGTAGCTCTCCAGTATCCGGCATAGGCTAACCGGGACTCCTAGGTGGTGTATGATGCACTCAATGGCGGCCCAACTGACGCTGTTGAACGCATTCTTTACGTCTAGCGTGACGACTACGCAATAGCGGATTCCTGTTCGCATCTTTTGGGGCGCTATCTCGGCCGTTTTGGTTACAGCTCCAATAGCGTTCACCGTGTATCGACCCTTCTGGAAGCCGAACTGGTCATCCGAGAGGCTAGAGTCATCAGGTTTTTCGGTTTAGACCATCATCCTCGACAGAATGATCCGTTCCAACACTTTTCTGACGGTGTCCAGAAGGCAGGTAAGTGTGTATGCCAACGAGTCGCCAGGTGGCTTACCGGGGTTGGGCAGTAGAACGCATCTGTCTAGGCACAGCTGCATAGCCATTCTGAACATGACAGGGCTAGCCTCGTTGGCCGTTTTGATGGCTATTGTCAGGATACCGTCCGGACCCGGGGCCTTGTTCAACTTAAGCGACTTCGCTATTGCAATATGTTCGTCGTTCGTCACCAGGGCGACCTCGCTTTGGCCGGTTTGGACATAGGGGACGAGGGGCATGGTCTTGTATCATGGCGCGGAAACAGCGTTTCCACGATCTTATGCAGCATCTCGGGGGAGCGTTATGGGGCTGCTGACGCGCCCATTCGTTTTTGACATGACTACGTTGTAGGCATGACCCCAAGGGGTCGATTGGTTGCTTGGCAGAGATTTTCGAAGCACGCCCGCTTACGTACTTTAATCTCTTTGTGCAGTGCCAGTTTAGCCAGGGCGGGCGTAAGCCTCATCGGGGCGAGCTCTTTGCATCCTCTTCTAGCTCTTAGGCAGGATGAGCGGAGTTCTGCGATTTTTGGACACCACCAGTATACCGGGTTGCTTCCATTTCTGGGTAGGGATCGCTTTGGCATTGCGGCATCACATGCCTCCTCCATAAGCAATCGCTTCACAAATGCCAGCTTATCGAAGCGCGAGGTCGGCCATCCCCGATGACGGTCGATGTCCTTCGGCTGTGGCCGTCTTTCTCCGTTATCCACCCTGCCAGATGGTCACTGTGCGTGTATCCACCATCGTTGACCCTCCAGTCGGAGCTAGGCTTTAAACCCGGGCTCCAGAAGGTCACAGTAGTATAACATGTGAATCCCTTCAAACGAATGAAGTTCTACTGCAAATCCACATTACGGGTACTCTTCGATATAACGTACAAATAAATTTTCTCTTTATGCGTTATACCGAAGTGTACGTTATTGTCTATACGATTGAAATCAAGACAGACATTCAATCAAAAATTGCCATTTTCTTGGTTCACAAGTGTCGCAACAGTTTCGAATCTTGTGCGCTGTGTTGCTGACAGCAACGGGAAGGATGCGCACTACGTTTGACATGATTCGAAAACGTCATGAGTTGGGTCGCGTCGCGACTTGATTGTGCGACGTCCGGTTCGGTGGTGGCCCGACAATATATCGACGGAGAATTTCAATGCTACATACATACATACATTGATTTGTTCAACATCATTAAGACAACATAATCAACAATAGTACGTAACAATACTCGGTTTGTGGCTGCCGCTCTCCATTCTCGGTCGCACCCAATGCTCGCCAAGTCACGCTCCACCTGGTCCGCCCATCGTGCTCTCTACGCTCCACGCCTTCTTATGCCAACCAGATCAGTTGCAAACACCAGCTTTGCAGGGTTGTTGTCCGGCATTCTTGCAACATGCCCTGCCCACCGTATCCTTCCGACTTTGGCCACCTTCTGGATGCTGGGTTCGCCGTAAAGTGCAGCGAGCTCGTGGTTCATCCTTCTCCGCCACACACCGTTCTCCTGCACACCGCTGAAGATCGTTCTTAGCACGCGTCGCTCGAAAACTCCGAGTGCTTGTAGGTCCTCCTCGAGCATGGTCCATGTCTCGTGCCCGTAGAGGATCACCGGTCTTATTAGCGTTTTGTACATGGTGTATTTGGTGCGTGGGTGAATCTTTTTCGACCGCAGTTTCTTCTGGAGCCCGTAGGCTCACGTTGTTGTCAGCCGTCAGTAAGGATCCGAGGTAGACGAATTCCTCCACCACCTCGAAAGTATCCCCGTCTATCGTAACATTACTACCCAGATGGATCCGGTCGTGTTCGGTTCCACCTACCAGCATGTACTTTGTTTTTGAGGCATTCACCACCAGTCCAACCTTTGCTGTTTCGTCTTGCAGGTGGATGTACAGCTCTGCCACCGTTCCAAATGTTCTAGCGATAATGTCCATGTCGTCCGCAAAGTACACAAATTGACCGGATTTTGTGAAAATCGTTCCCCGACTGTTGAGCCCGGCTCGTCGCATCACACCTTCCAGAGCGATGTTGAAGAGTAGGCATGAGAGTCCGTCACCTTGTCGCAGTCCCCGGCGAGATTTGAATGAACTGGATAGTTCACCCGAAACCCTTACGCAGTTTTGCACACCGTCCATCGTTGCTTTAATCAGTCTAGTCAGCTTCCCAGGAAAGCCGTTTTCGTCCAAGATTCTCCATAGCTCTGCGCGGTCGATACTGTCGTATGCCGCTTTGAAGTCGATGAACAGGTGATGCGTTGGGACCTGGTCACGACATTTCTGGAAGATTTGCCGTAAAGATCTGGTCCGTTGTCGACCGGCCCTCGATGAAGTCAGCCTGATAACTTCCCACGAACTCATTCGTTTTAGGTGACAGACGACGGAAGATGATCTGGGATAGCACTTTGTAGGCAGCATTCAAAATAGTGATCGCCCTGAAGCTCTCACATTCCAAATGGTCGCCTTTCTTGTGAATGGGGCAGATTACCCCTTCCTTCCACTCCTCCTCCAATGCTAGTGTTGACGATTTCGACGTAAAATAATCCCAAATAATGATTTCGGTGAAATTCACAAAACCAATTAAAACGTGAGTTTTCACGAAAATGTTATTTCATTTTTTGTGGTTCAAAATAATGAACAATTTGCTTCGATATAATGTACACTATTTTTCCCCCCCAATTTTCGCTAATACTGGGTAGGAAGGCTAATGCAGTAACAAAACATTGATTTGAGTGATTTCATAGTTTATCTATGAAAAAATGAAATATTTCATTGTTGTTCTATATCGAAGCAACATATACGCTTTATTGAATTCGCTGTATCTTGGGAACGCTATGTCGAGGGTACGTTATATTGAAAATTTCCTGTATATGCCATTTAATCTTCGAAGAATTCAAAAAAATAATATAAACCAGTTGGCAACAATGGACAACTTGATCCCGTCGGTTCATTTTTGAATATTCTACCTTACAACAACATTTTGTTGAGCTATCTTTCTAAAGATTGCGAATAGCTATAATGGCTGGAAAATTGACATTCTAGTTGACAAAATATGGCTGACAAACTTTCGGCACAAAGCGAAAACTGATGATTTATTGCCTTCTACAAATCGTCTATACCCATTAGAGATGTGTGTTAAATAGGATACGAACGAACGAACAGGGGATGGAGAATCAAAGCCGAAAGAGAGAATAAAATGATTTATAGCGAAAATGGAGATTGGCTTCACTGCTAATGTCTGTGTGTTGGTCGACTAAACTTCCTTCTTGCGTGAATTGGGAGACTGGTAAACCGGTTAAGAAGTGATTGTTTCCTCTACTGGTTGAAAGTTGTAAGGCCGGTATGTCTTAATGGAAGGTTCAACGCTAGAACAAGTGTATGTACCTGATTTGTTAGTCATATGACAGCGCATGAGAACGCTTATCTGGTTTGCTAAATAAATTCAAATGTCAGGCGTTCCAAATTCCAAACATTTCATTGAACTTGAGGCAAAAAAGCCACTGGCCACAGATGAAGAACATGGCACCATTCGTTCGGTAACCATCCAGCGTTCTGTTCATGTTCAGTCACCTGGAAAATTACTCTTTCTCGTTTTGGATCCCACACGCACATATTGGAAATCTTCTGTTGGTTAACTTGAAGCTAAAAGGTAATTATTGCCAAATTGCCTTTAAAACTTTCTAATCCTGCTTAAACCATGTAACATGGGTGCATCAAATTCCACCAAGAAGAAAATTAATTAGCAAAATCTTTTGTAACAATAAGTCTTTTTTTGAACTTCAATCGATTGAGTGTATCCCTGCGTTTGCCTTGCGGCAAATGAAGAGAAACATGAACACCGGAAAAATGCACTCAGGTAAACAGTTATTCTCTATAAATATTTTTTATCCAGCATTTGCTCAGGATGCCAGGAAACTTTCTGATCTTTTCAATTCATAACTCACAGTTTTCCGCCGCCACTGCAAATGATATGAAATCACCCATAAACGTTCCCACCACCTGTTACTAACTGGTATCGTCAATTTTCCCACAGATCTCGATTCTGATCTTGTTGAAACAACTGACGGTTGAAGTTGCACCTTTCCTATACTCATCCCTAATGGTTGTGATGTTGATGATGATGATGCATAATTGAAATCCACCCCCAATCGAGAGGGATAGTGAGTGAATCGCGCTGTACCGATAACATACTGCATGGAACATCCCCTTCTTTTATTCGTCCCATCATGAACGTTACGGTTCAGTTGCTCGCAAGGATAGATTGCGTACTTCAGGTATGTGTGAACGCTTTTGCTTTCGTTTAAAAGTGAAACGATTAATATTGATTTTCACATTTAAGTAAGTTTAAAATCTGGAAATGTGTGGCTAATGCAAACTCTTAACAGATGGGTATTATTATTATTATTAATATTTATTAAAGACACTTTACCACTTATGTGGCATTCGTGTCTGAGATGGGTATTGGATATAAGTCTCTATGGAGAAAGCTAGCAATAATTTCGAAAACCACCGGCAAACATACGTATCCTCAAGAACAAATGTGATCCAATATAATTCAATGACGCAAGAAAGAGAAGGATGGAGGGATGAGTCGTTTACCCTCCCTTTCATCCCATTTTTTTGTGTTTGTTCAGGAGAGTGAGCAAGAAAAAAGGAAAAGCTGGCTTCACCAGTGTTTCCGAGGGAATTCCCGAAGAACTCTTGGAGAAATTCTCTGCGAGCTCCAAGAGAAATTGAACTTGAGCTTGAGCTTGATTGACCGCCCGTGGATGCTACTCCAGTAACGCAGCCCAGCTACACTCACACAAGGAATTAATGAGTTAGCTGCCGGGGACTAGTAGGTATCTTCAGTGTGTGAGTGTTGGTGATCTTCTATTTTTAGGCGACAAAAGCGCCTGCCACGTCACGTTATTGTGGGGAAGAGGAAGTGATAATTGCATTCGTTTGTATCTACAGCAGACCAAATATACCTCTACGCCTGCACAAATTCATGCGGATGTCGGAGTGTTGGTAGGATATGATTGACAGAGGGTTCACACATTGGTGCGTGGATGCCAGGAGTAAGGTGAAAGATTAGTGTATTTTTTTCTGAAGATTTTTATTATTATTATTATTAGCTTTATTAGGGAGATTTTCAGCCCGAGGCTGGTTCATCTCCATTTTCTGAAGATAATGCATCATCGGATAGGCCGTCCAGCCCGTAGCAGCATTGGCGAACGCTCGTCCATCGACATCGAGTCTACGCAGAGCTCCACCAACAGCAGCAGTGCAGGTACATCCCTCAATAATCAATTAAATACCCACTCTACATCAAGAATTGCAATAGTTTTCAATAAACTACCACACCCACACCATTCAAGCAATAGATTTCAAATAAACACCAATAGTTTCACTTCAACATTAATATTATTCATGTGAACTTGTGGAACATGTTGTAGTGTGGGTCATCGGAACCGTTTTCTTAGATCAAAGCTTTTTTGGTTCCGTTTCGGGTCCTGAGTATCTGTGCAAAATTTGAGCACGATCGGTTGCATCTACACTTTGCGCATTGCAGTTGAAATTTGTATGGGATTTTGTATGGGAAAACATACTTTTTTGAATTTTAGCCATAAGTTGAAAAAGTTTGTCTGAAACTTTTTAATCGATACTGTAAAATGATAACCTAGGATGTTCTGAAAAACTTTGTTGAAGACCGCGGAGCAATCCGATACTCGAGAAAATAGTTATAACCAACGAACCGCATGCATGTGTTTATGTTTTAACATGTAAAGGAATAACAATAGCAACAAAATCATGCTGTTTCGCCACGTAATGCCAACGCTATAACTTTTGTGATAAGCCTCAGATCACTTTGCGGTCTTCGATGAAGTTTTTCAGGATACCCTAGGCTATGTTTTCACTTCATCGGTTACTCGGTTTTAGAAAAAATCGAGCTTGTTATAAGGGGAATGCAAAAAAGGGTGTTTTCCCATGTAAAACCCCATACAAACTTCAAACGCGATGCGCAAAACGCAGACATAACCGATCGTGCCCAAATTTTGCACATTTATTTGGGTTCTGAAATGGGATCAAAAAAGCTTTGATCTGATGGGATACCATTGAATTTTTCATTTTTCCATATAAACGATGACCCACTCTATTGAATATACATGAGTTGAATAAATAGAGAGGAGAAGATAAAGTATATAGAAAGATACAAAGTAGATAGAAATGGGCGGGCCAGTGATTGAACCCAGAACCTTCTGCATACGTATCAAAAGCGGAAGCCACTAGACCACCAAGTTCGTCTCCCCCCCCCCCCCCAGACAACCAGTAATCGTATAAGGTGTTGCATAAGATGATAAAGTGGAGGCCATATGCGTGCGTGCCTCCATTTAGGCGCATGTAAAATGTACGCATATCGCCTCCACTTTAACATCTTATGCAACAGCTTATACGATCACTGGTTGACTTGGCCTGCGAGTTACAGGAGAAATTTTCGGAAAACTGCTGGAGGAATGCCTGTAGATCCACTAGAGTAATTCACGGGGAACTCTGGTAGGACTTTCGGGAAACTCTTGAAGATCCTCCTGGAGGAATTTCTGCCATAACTTGGCAAATTTTCCCAGGATAATTCCTGAGGGATTCCTGGGGAACTCTTGGGAATGCATGGGAAACTCCTGGAGAAAGTTTTAGAAGTAATTCTCAAGAAGGAATTCTGTGAGAACTCCAGGAAGAATGCCAGCAAGTAAATAATGAAGAATCATAACTGAAGGAATCCCAGAAGAAACTACTGAAAAGATTTTTGACTCCTCAAGAAATCACACAAATTCTGGATAAATCCCACAAGCATCCCCTGGAGAAATTATCTATGAATCGGGTTTCACATGGAAAGTTCACAAAAAATGCTCGGAATACCGTCACAGTTTCTTCGAGATTACCTCCAACATTCGGCTCGTACAGTCGACTCTCCACATGTCGATGTTCTACATCTCGATATCTCTCCCTATCTCGATGGGTTGGGCGGTCCCTTCAATCTGCATACATTTTACCTCTCTACATGTCGATATCTCCTTATCTCGATATCTCCTATTCACTTGAGTATTGTCCAGAAAATCTCCGAAATCCCCTCATAGTTTCATAATATAATCGAATGTCGATTATATCGACGATTTGAATCCGTCGCGAGTGAAACCATCGCCAGAATCTTCGCCAGCCAATCAGCTGGCGAGAGTCTGACGTTTCTCCGATCTCATTTACACAAACAACAGCAGAGGTGGTGCTTGATTGGTCGCGATGATTCAGAAATAACGACTGGAAGTTGGCAGAGCGTTTTGTTGTGAAAGCAACATACAATATGCATTATGCAAATTGAATCTCGCCTATTTTGAACATATAATTTGCAGGTGCTGTGGTATGCGTAGCAAAATATACAAAAGCTCTATACACGATGTTATCATAAATTCCAATAACATCGTAGAAAGCTTCCGCCCTATGATTTGAACTAAGAAGCTAAAAAGCTTGAAAAATTCAAAGCTGTATTCCTCGCTTTGCTTTGCTTTGCTTCTTTACCAACTTTTAGATTCTGAGCCTGAAGTTTTAACCTGTTTCATTTAAATTGACAATTAAATTGTTTAATAATCATTCAACAAAAACTAGAAAAAAATGTTTGTTTAAACCTCCTAAGATGTTAAGCTGGGCGCACCACGATAGCATAGTGTACGTTCAGCGAGCCTGATTGGACCATATTAACCCCAACATCCTACTAGCATTAATAAATGATGATCCGTATTTGATTCATTTAATTAACGGTGAATTTCGCCAAGGGAAGTGTTCCGTTTTCAGTAGAGAATGACGACTTAGGCAAGTCCTTTAAAAATGTAGTAAGAGTGGGATATTCGATCGCCAACTTATTTTTATTCTGCCAAATAGAATTTCTTATAACAAACATTTTCTTAGTTTGGAATAACAGTAAAGCCAGTTCACAGGACAGATTATGGATTCTACATTCCTTGCAATGTGTGTATTCGTGCCTTTAATTTAATTTTTGTTAGTTTGAATTTGATGTAAGCAGAAATACACCGAGAAAAAATTCTTCTCAATGACTGAGTTGGCCTTACTCAGAAATCGAAAAATCCTTTGTTTTCTTACTCAGTTACGGCTAAAAGTGTCGCCAATGGGTTGTCCCACTTTTAACGGAAACTGAGTAAGAAAACAAAGGATTTTTCGATTTCTAAGTAAGACCAACTCAGCCACTGAGTAGATTTTTTTCCCTGTGTATGTTTGTAAGTAGGATTAAGAATAAAGGTTAAGAAACAGTACGATGTTTATCAAAGACTAATAAATAAATAAATGAATAAATAAATATGAATCAAATTTGCTTGCTTATCTTTCCAATGAAAAGATAAATCAAATTATACTTCGAATCATCTTAGATGGGCCTTCATAGATGTTCCAATTGGAAATTATTTCCTACTGCAGCCATCGCAAAGCACAGTAAACTTTTTTGCTTCGAAAGCTCTGAAGCTGTTTCAGTACGCAGCCATTTTCTATTCTCAACACAGCTCTCCTCGCTCTCATTGGTTTTATTCGAGTATGTACATAACCTCCGATAGGGCATTTGACTGTTGCGAATCATGCTGATAACAGGAAAATAAAACGATGGATTTGATTCCCTTTGGATCCTTTTTCAATCGATTTCATGCAATTTTTGTAACCGTTGCATTTCAGGAAAAAATATATGCTTTGATGACGGATGCCAGTGCCAGTTACATTTGGTTTGGACATCGTATGTATGGGTAGGAAGGCAGACATAAGTAGGTAGGTTACCAACTCAAGCAATACTCGATTGCAGCTCATTGACAATTTATGTTTTAACCTCGCGTTCGTGCATGAAAAGATTGATTAATGCATATGATAGGTGAGCTCGTTTTAAAATATTATTTTATAATAAATATTAAAAAGAATATCTTTCTTTTGCAGCTTTAGGACATTTCCCTGAATTCCATTACCCCGAATGACATTACCCCGAATGACATTACCCCGAATTCCATTACCCCGAATGATCCATTACACCGAATGACCCATTTCCCCGAATGGCCCAATATCCGAATTATTTATCCACAAGCCTACCTCGAGATCCCCCATGGGTAGTTAACGGTACACCAAGTGTTTCACCACATTTTCAACAAAAATTTTCCTTCTTATAGCATATGATGTTCTTTCTAAACTTACTACCAACGAACTTTCATTCAAGGACATTCTGCTATGCGGTCATCACTTATGTATCCTTCTTTCAAATATAGGCTATTCTTTCTAATAATTAATTTAAGCAATTTGTTGGCGCCGCAAATGTTATTATTTTTATCAGAGATTTTTCCTTCTTTTAGTCATAGTTGTTCTTCCAAGCTATAGTAGTATATATACTGTTATATGGAAGAGTGACATGATCACATTGGTTTATTTCTTTCATCCAATTGTTGAATAGAGATTGTTTCCTTCTTTTGGTTATTGTCTGTTCTTTTAATCATACTGGTCAGAGATCTGTTCAAAGGATCCCAGGAGCTTCATATGCTTAGTAGTGTGGGTCATCGGAAGCGTTTTCTCAGATCAAAGCTTTTTTGGTTCCTTTTCGGGTCCTGAGTATCTGTGCAAAATTTGAGCACGATCGGTTACGTCTACACTTTGCGCATTGCAATTGAAATTTGTATGGGATTTTGTATGGGGAAACATACTTTTTTGCATTTTAGCCATAAGTTGAAAAAGTTTGTCTGAAACTTTTTAGCCGATACTGTAAAATGATAGCCTAGGATGTTCTCAAGAACTTTGTTGAAGACCGCAAAGCGATCCGATGCTTGTGGAAATAGTTATAACCAACGAACCGCATGCATGTGTTTATGTTTTAACATGTAAAGGAATAACAATAGCAACAAAATCATGATGTTTCGCCAAGCAATGCCAACGCTATAACTTTTTTCATAAGCATCAGATCACTTCGCGGTCTTCGAAAAAGTTTTTCAGGACACCCTAGGCTATGTTTTCACTTTAACGTTTACACGGTTTTAGGAAAATTCGAGCTTGTTATGAGAGAAATGCAAAAAAGTGTGTTTTCCCATGTAAAACCCCATACAAACTTCAAACGCGATGCGCAAAACGTAGACATAACCGATCGTCCCCAAATTTTGCACACTTATTTTGGTCCTGAATTGGTATCAAAAAAGCTTTGATCTGATGGGATACCATTGAATTTTTCACTTTTCCATATAAACGATGACCCACTCTAATGCTTAGGTATTCTCACCGCAAAAAATAGGCAGAATAAAGTTTTATCGACCGAATAAAGCTAGTTCGTTCCTGGATGAACGTCATGATATTCCTTCGTATTGGAAAACACGAAATATACAAATGCATAATTCATAAAAAAAATATTCGGGGTAATGGGTCATTCGGGGTAATGGAATTCGGGGAAATGTCATAGAGTCGAACTACAGGCATACCTCGATAGTACGTACACCACCGCTTCGTTTAGTGTACGTACTATCGAAACGTTCGTACTATCGAATAACATATTTTTATTTCAAATTTAATTTTCAAATCAAAGAATGTTATTTCTAGAACGTCAGCATTGCCAAAAAAATACATGTGGCCGAAGGGGCCGTTTATTAATTACGTAATTTTTCTTGCTTAGGATCCTATCTGTATTGGAAAAATCTTCTTGTGCTCTGGGGATGCTTCGTAGAGACATCTCGTCTCTGCGAACTTATATTGATTTTATTTGAATTATCTTTTAGAACCATCCAGACTGATCTGGATATAATCAAATCGATCTAGATCAGTTGTATCTTGCTCTAGAAACATTCTAGAATTATTTTCTCGCAAAATTAATTGCCGTGATATTTTCAAAATCTTCTGAACATTGCTCCTTCTAGGACACCTCCAAGAGTTTAATTTTTTACGAGAAGCGATTCCTAGAGGTATCCCGGAGCTCTTGGAGGAATCACGGAATTCTTGGAGGAATTCAAGGAACAATTATTTGATGAATTTTAGAAAGAATTCCTGTAGGAATCTCAGAATGAATTTCTGGAGGAATTTTGGAATGAATTCATGGATAAATCCCGGAACGAAATTCCTGCAGGTATTCAGGAAGAAATTCCTGAAGAAATCCTGGAAGTCTCGAAAGTATTAGAGAAGAAATTCTTGGTAAGTTTTCGGAAGGAATCTCTGGAGAAATCTCTGAAAGAGACCCTGGAATCTCATTAGGAATCATAGAAGAAACTCCTGGAAGAATCCCTAAGGAATCCTAGAAAGAATTCCTGGAGAAATCTCGGAACCAACACTTAGAGGAATTTCGGAACTGAAAGAAACTTTAAATTTGAAGAAATCCCTAAAGCAAGCGAGAAGGCGAAATGTTTTTCTCCGAATCCCACAATTCGGGTTCACCCAGAAACAATTGAATTGGTACAGCATATAGGACAATGCAAGCCGCGATTGCCAAAGATTTTTTTTTCTAAGTTATTGATGTGTAGTGACCTTTTTGTTTCCGTTCGGACTTCATGAGATTTCTTCCAGAATTTCTCAAGAAGTCCCCGGAATCCTCCAGGAATTTCATCCGAGATTCTCCGAATAGTTTATTTTGGGATGGCTCTGGATTTATTTTTTTGGGCTTCTAAATGGTATTCCTGGAAATTTTAGCAACTTCACCCAGAATTTCTCTAGGAGTTCTTTCGGAAATTGTATCAGAAATTCTTACCGAGATTCCTTTAAAAATTTCTCGCAACAATCCGTAAGAATTTATTCCTGGAATTTAATACCGTAAAATGGGGTAACTTTGATAGTTTTTCAGCGAATTTTCTCAATATTTTTACATGTAACAGTATTGCCCCGTGTTTTATATTTTTAAAACAAGTACTGGGGTATCAGTTATCAATTGCAATTAAAGGATTCGATAATCTAAATTATTTTGGATAACCTTCAGTTTTTCATCACACAAACACATCAAATCTCAAAAAATAATCACAGATTGAAATCTTAGGAGTATGAACATGATGAGAGAAGGCTTGTGGAATATATTCGATAGAATTTTTATAGCAAAACATTGATTTTTTACTAAATTCTACATATAAAAATGAGTTTCTGGAGTATTGAGTGCAATGCACAATAAATTTAGCTATCAAAAATTATTATCTTTGTAATAATAAATGCTTAATGGTACATCAACATATGATTACATGCTATTCATGGTTAGTTTTCTTTTTTTGGGTTGTTTTTTAATGTTTTATTAACAAATTTTGAGCAACACACATTTATCTACATGAAAGT
This sequence comes from Aedes albopictus, assembly GCF_035046485.1. Taxonomy (NCBI): domain Eukaryota; kingdom Metazoa; phylum Arthropoda; class Insecta; order Diptera; family Culicidae; genus Aedes; species Aedes albopictus. The sequence goes on along the minus strand of NC_085136.1, from coordinate 152,231,062 downwards.
ACAAGGGCATTGCATACTTTTAGGCGTTTATAAATGTATGGAGATTAATATCCCAATTTACAAAATTGTTTCCATTTCGTTAAAACATACTTCGTTAAGAGATTCAAGGCCAGATTTGGAATCTACTATGATGAATCTATCGAGAATAAGAGTCCATTCATTGAAAAAATAGTTGTAACGAAGTCGTATAGCAGATTGTTTGAAGGGGTTGATAAATGACAAAAATATCAACAATTTTTATTTTTTGCCCAAAAAGTTGTACATAAACTAGATTTTAATGAAAATACGTCTAAGATGAGCTCTCATATGTATAAAATTGATTAACGTTTACCTTTTTTTAACTGGTTGAAGCAATCATAGTTATAAGATAAATTACACAATGCCAGCCGCACTATCAAAGTTAGGGGCTGTCCATAAACCACGTGGTCATTTTTTGGGACTTTTCAAACCCCCCCCCCCGTAGTCATTAGTCCATACAAAAAATTTTATTTGTCCATACAAAATGGTCATTGGCCGAAACCCCCCCCCCCCCCCCCCTCATGACCACGTGGTTTATGGACAGCCCCTTACCCGCATTATCAAAGATACCCCATTTTACGGTACGAGATTCTTTCCGGAGTATCTTCTGCGAATTCTTTAGGAATTCCTTCTAAAACCCTTCCACAAATCCTACACAATCCCTGACAAGAACTACATTCAGTATTCCTCTAAAAGCTTCCCTGAGATCCCTCCAGGAACTCCTTCTGTTTTTTTTTCGGGAGCTACTTCTGATTTAAGTATTCCTTCTGGGATTCCTACAATAATTTCACCAGGTAAACTTACTGTGATTTTTTCCAGGATTCTTTCGGAAATTCCTTCCGGGATTCCTTCGGGAATTTTTTCTGGGTGATTGTCAGGAATTACTTTTCAGGAGCTTCTTCCGGGATTCCTCTTAGAGCTTCTTCTAGGAATTCTTTCAGAAACTGATTCCGGGATTTCTTCGAGAAATTTTTCCAGGAATCTTCTAGGGAATCTTTTTTGGTTTCTACCAAGAGCTCCGTCAGAAATTCTTGCAGACCCTTCTGAAATTCTTTTCTGAAGTTCATTATGATTTTTTGGAGTATTTTGTTTTTGGAATTCCTCATGTAGTTTCTGTAGGATTTTCTTGAATAAACACAGGAAAAAGCAACTTAGTTATAGCTCTCTCCTAAAGGAATTCTAGGATAAGTTTGTGGAGAAACCACGGAAGGAATACCTGGAAGAGTTTCAGGAAAAAATACTCAGGTAATCCTAGAAGAAGTAATGCTGAAGGAATCTTGAAATTAATTTCTCCAGAAGTCCAGGAATCTCTGGAAGAATCTCGGGGAACTTCCTGGAACAATCCTGTCAAGAGCTTTTGACGGAACCCCAGGCGGAACCTTTTAAGGAATCTCAGAAAAAAAAAACTCCTGGGAAAACCCCAGAGGGAATTTCTGAAGGAATCCTAAATAAACTTCCGGAAGAATTTCATTAAGAGCGTTACGGCAGCGTTTCTCAAACTATGGGTCGCGACCCACTGGTGGGTCGCGGGCTGATTTTTAGCGGGTCGCGAAGGATTAGGCGTTATTGTAATAAATAGGGTCTGGGACCATTTAGGCAGGAACACCTAATTTGGGCACTTGCTGCTATAACTCAGTCAAATTGTCAACCTTCAAAGTCAACCCGATTGACTTGAAATTTTGAACATGGCTGGATGCTGTGCCTATCTGATCGTGTTTCAAAAATCAAGTCAATCGGTTCAAAATTGACTGAGTTATAGCAGCAAGTGCTCAAATTAGGTGCTCCTGCCCAGATGGTCCCAGACCCTATCTTCCACAACTTCCTTAACTTATTTCAAATAAATTTAGAAAACTCTCTTTAAAAATTGAAAGGAGTATTCTCTAGAAATGAGGTTTGTTCACCTTAATTTTCCCAAACTTCTATATTATGAGCCATAGTGCGAAGCCTATCGAACATTGAAACTATTCTGCATTCTAAAATTGATTCTGGAAAATTTATTACCAGAAGGTTTAAAATTCTGGTTATGTTTGGAAAATCTCCAAATTTTCTATTCTTAAAATATGCGTTCAAGTTGGATTTTGTGCTTCCAGTTTTACAATGCAAAGTTCAGTAATTAGAAATGAAAAAATTGGGATACAAAAATCAGGGCGAAAATTACTGAATTTCGATAACAAATCATCGAACTCTTGCTTATGTCTACCGAAATATACGTATATTTATAAGAACTTCGGGAAAGCTTAGCTTTGAAAAAAACGGAATTCAGAACATAAGTGACTCTAATAAAATAAGTAAAGTAAGTGTTTATGAAGGATTAGATTAAAACTTTCAGAAGAATACTGACCATCCAGCATTATTATAATTCTTGACATTCTCACCGTAAATATAACGTCGCATTTGCAGCCCGATATATTAAATGTATTTAAAAGTTACGCACAAGAAAACACGATAAAAACGTGATGAAGTGACAATATTTTTTTTATTCCTACAATTTATGACAGAATTCTTAAAAATCTGTGGAGCCGGAATGGATCTAATTTTATTATAAATGTACCAACTTATCGGAATTTCTTATGATACAAGGTTTACAAAAGCAGATTTCTTGGCATTCTAACGTTATTTTGACTATCAGAAAACTTAAAGAAAATTGTTAATTAAAAAAAGCCTAAAATATCTAAAAGTAAATGTTACATAACACAAGCTTATGGCATCTTTAATTGGACATTTTTGATACAAATAAGCTTATCTTACAACGGAAACGATAAAATGTATTTATAAAAAAAAACTGTCCCAATTTTCTAAAAAAAAATTATGTAGAAAAACTTGCTGGTGGGTCGCCAAATTCTTGTACAATCTAAAGGGGGTCGCAAGCTACAAAAGTTTGAAAACCCCTGCTCTTTTTATTCGGAATTCTAGTATATTCAATGATAAAAAGTGTCAGATATTTATTAATTTATTACACACCGTAAAAAGGGGGATCAAGTCTCCCCATTTTCAAAATACTGCATGTACTCAACAATTTAAGAAAATCTAAAAATTTCAAATACGTCATATTCATAAAAAAAATACAAGAAAACTTGAAATGAAAATGAATAGGAAACTTCTGAAGTTATTTTCCCTTTAAACAAACCATATGCTCAAAAGGGGATCAATTGTGACCCATTTTTGAAAAATACATCATAAGGCATGCCTCCATAAAAACACAGTTTTGAAATCTTCATCAATAATTTGAAGTCCTTACGTTGTGTATAAACTTGCAATAGATGTTTACCAGCCATTCTGTAGAAAAAAGGGTCTAGTTTTGTGTTTTTCTTAAAGTTTCAGGCAAACTAAGAAAAAGGGATCAAGTTTACCCAGTTTTCCTTACTACTTAAGTATTTCATCAAACTGGAGCGTCTGAGTTCCCCCAGATCTTGCCCCAGATGATATGGTGAGCATCAGCATCACTGCGAACAATTAGCGGAAGGCCTTTTGAAGTACAATACGCGATGACTTGCGTGAAAGTATCCGTAGGAGATGGTTCATCATGCGGTAAATAAACCGAACAATAGACGTATTTCTTGTTGAAGTTTCCAGCAAGCACACAAGTTGAAATAACACATACATGATGGTTAGTTCAGAGATGAGTGTAGCAACGATTGCGTTGTTGACACGTCCACATGCTCGAGACATGACACGCGAGTTTTCATTTTTGCTGAAATAATTTCGTACGGACCTGAAAAGCCATCTATACGTTAACTGGGCGATGCTTAAAAAGATTCTCGACAGACTGGAATAGGCAAAATCCAGCGACTTAACCATTTCTAAGCAATTCAAAGACCCACCATGGTTCACTTCCGTGAATTTGAGAAGTCACGATTTCAAGCCTAACCCCTACAGGAAGTTGATATTACTTTGTCATCAATACACCAAAGAGAGATAAACAATTGCTTCTCGCGTCTAATCTTGATCTCCTATAAGCTATCATTGTAATTGTATACCATCAGTATAACTATTCAATTTTTCTTCCTATATGACTTGGGGTCATATAAATATGACATACACAACACATGATTTTCTTTTTCTTGTTCCACGAAGAGATGATAAAGTTCATACATTTATTAGATTATTTATTCACAGTTAGCGGCATAATGGACGGATTGTCTGTGACATTACATAAGGGAACCATACCCATCTATGGCACTGTGTTCCCGTTTCCCTTCTACTTAAATCAAAGGTATTAGGCGCTATTTATTTTGTTTCATCTTGTTGTATGTTGTGTAGAAGTGGCCCCACATGATTACAAAAAAAGAAACAGAAAGAATCGATACCTTAATCGTCTAAATTTTGAAAATGGGATGAATTGAGGGGCAAAAGTTTGCACATATCCTAGAACTTATTCAAATTATCGATATCTGTTGATGTCGTCTTTGCCGTCGTCGTAATCGTCATCATCATTGTCACCAGCAAGCATTCAGTTAAAAGTTTATAAAATTTTCGCTCGATGGTTTTCTCCGTCAATTAACTGTAGGTTAACAATTATCATTTCCATCAAACTTTTAAAGGCACTCTTGTAGAGCTCTTCCACAAAACTGTGAAGGTTGAGCACTTATTAATAAATAATGGCACTACTTCGAACGCTGAAAGAAATCTCGCGCTCAACGTGGAGATTCACTTCGTTCTTCGTCCCTCCCATTCCACGATTGTCGTTTACATTGTTTTCCAGCACAAAAAAGTCAAAACTATGCCATTTAATCTGTTTATACACATTCATGCCATATACTGAACGATTGAGTGCTTAGAAATGCGCGGCTTGCAGTGCTGCTCTCCAGTTGCAGCAATTATACGCTCAAGCTGCTTTGCCGGCGAAACAAGTACCAAGACCAGCACACCACTGTTTTTCGTTGATTCACTCACAACACACGAGATGCCAATAATTACCAATCGAACAAATCGAATGATTTGTCAGCCTCCAGACCCAGCGCGACCGCCTCAGCATCCATCATCTGCCTAGGAGAAATCTGCCGGCAGAACAATAAAAAAACAAACAAATTTTCAACGTGAACCTGGCAAGTGCATGAATGAACAGATTATAATCGAATTAATCCGGCAAATGACAAATGATAATTATTACGAAAGATCGATGATCGGCATTTTTCACACTTGCAGAAAATTATGCGAGAATTTTAATTACACTAGCCTACCTTCTTCTGCCGCACGTCTTCCCAGTTGTAATTCTTGTACAGGGCAATACGCTGAAGTTGAAGCAACGAACGCAGTCGGTACTGGGGCTTCGTTTCCAACAATCGCTTGAGAAGATCTCGCGCGTCCGCAGGAAGATCATTGACTGAGTCCGGAAGCAGATTGTTCGATGCAGAGGTTGATTTGCGAACTTTGGCACGTTCTATGAGCTTGTCGATGTCTTCGGATTTGTTGAGATATTTCGACACGTCAAGTTGCGGGTACTGAAAGGATAATGGGTAAATGATAATTACTGGTCTGTCGTTTAAGTAAAATTATAATTTAATTCACAATGCATCACACAGCACTGCATAGCGGAAGATTATTTGATCGTTCTATCATGTCACGGTTGATCTGCTAAGTATGAGAATATCTTCTTGAACTAAACTATGTATCCTTCATGAGTATGGAATCATAAAATGTATGACAACATCATCAATTCATCTCAACAAGTTGCAAAATCATCTGGAATATCTCGGAATACTAATAACTTAAATGAGATCTTCAGCAAAGTAGATCAGAAGATCAAGATGAAGAATTATTTATTGAAATGCATAATATGGAGCTATCAAGGGGTCCAAGGGGGGGATGGTTGGGGATTGTGAATGTGTGACAAGCAATATATCAGCACAGATAAGTATCAGGTATAGGAAAAACCCGTACGAAGAGGGAGGGGGGATGTCAAAAATTCCTAATTTTAGCGTGACGTACTTAACGGATGCTCCCAATTGACGTTTCCGACGTTTGATGTGACTACCGTTTGGAGGATCTAAAGTCCAGTCCCACTCCATACGCACTCACAAAAACTCACGAGTTATCCTTCGGAAGGAAATAAAGTGATTTCGGGTGAAATTGATCACTTTTCACAGTTCTTGGCTTCTAATTTTTGAATAGTTACCGATATGGTCATACTTAATGATTTAAAACAAGTACGGCCACGGATTTCATCAGGCAACGAGGTTGAAATTTTTACTGCACATCATTTTATTGCAATAAATATCATTTAAAATAAAAAAATCAGAAATATTAGTTTCGGGGTGAAATTGATCAGTCAGTGAAATATCATTGTAAGTGCTGAAAATAAATTTTCCAGCTGAATTAACCACCCCAGAATGCGAAATGCTTTTTAAAACTTATACAAGTTTAGTAAATTCTTAATTATTTAAGTTTAAAGTATAATAAATCTAAAGAAAACGCCTAAAAGTATGCAATTTCCATACTAAACAAGTTATTACTTTAGCAAAAGTACAATTATATGTATAAATATCAATATTTATAAAACTTTTGATGACGAAATCGGGTTTAGCGAACACGTGTCAGCTATAAACATTCATTCGAATATTTATTTCATATACGATTCAGCTACAGTAACAAAAGTTTGAAAGGGTCTTTAAAATTTGTCGAACACGCAATTTCGGAAAATATTAAATTTAATACAGAAATATGTGACTAATTAGCTGTAAAACATGTAAGCTCATCATTCAATAACCATTGAGCCAGATGATGGTCATTTTCTACAAAGTGTTTTAAGTTTAAAGCTTTATTTTTGTCAAATAGAAATTGCCCTCACGTCGATCAATTACACCCCACTGATCAATTTCACCCGAAATCACGGTACTCGAGTTGAACTAGCCCCAGGCGAAAAAAATTGAAAAATTGTTGTTGAATGGCATCCCTCATTCCATATGGACTTGGTTGGATCTCATCATCTGCCATGCTGACGTGGGCATTTGTTCCGAGCTGCTTGATTGTTTTGTTCCAGCGTTCTCTATACCATTCAATGTTCATCGAAGTGCTCCTGCCACCAATATCCCTAGTGAGTAAGGCATACCTAGAGAAATTCCAGGCAATAATCCGAGAGTTATTCCTTGCAGAACCATTGGAGGAATTCCTATTGAAATCTTTGAACAAATACCTGCATTCCAGATGAAATTTGTGAAGAAATCCACGGATCATGATTTCTGGTGGAATATTTGGAGCAATTCCTGGAGGAATACCAGTAGTAATGACTTCGGAAATTCCAGCATAAATTCCAAGAGAATTCCTATCAAGAAATTCAAAGAAAATTTCTGCAGGCATTCCGAAAGAAATCACAAGAAAATTCCTCGAGCAATAGTAGGGGATATTGTCTGTAGAAATAACATGAGGAAATCCTGGAGGAAACCCAAAAGCAATATCCGAGATATCCATAGAAAAAAACCCTATAGAGAAACCTATAGAAGAATCCTGGAGATAAATTGTTTGATTAATTTCAGGAAACATCAATGGACATTTTTAAAGGTTCCTAGAGAAAATCCCTGTATGAATCCTCGGTAGAATTTCTGGAGAAATCTCAGACTCCTGAAGGTATCCAGAAAGAAAATTCTAAGAGAACCACTAGAACACTATTTAAATTTCTGGATGAACCCACGAAGTAATTCTAGGAGAAAGGAGTTTCTGGATAAATCCCTAGAGAAGTTTCTGTAGAAATTCTTGGATTACCAGCACGAACTATTGAAGGAATCCCAGCAAGAGCATCTGAAGGAAATCCAAGAAAAACTTCGGGAAGTATCACTGGAGAACTACCTGGAAAAAATCTCACGGACATAGCTGAAGGGATTTTTATAAAAATCTCCAGAAGAATTCCTGCAGAAATAACTGGAAAAACTTCAGCACAAGTTCCTGAAAGAACCGCAGTAAGGATTCGTGCTGGAGAAATCCTATCACGAATTCCTGAAGGGTTCCTCCTCCTCTCCTCTTCTTGGCGTAACATCCTCACTGGGACAAAGCCTGCTTCTCAGCTTAGTGTTCTATGAGCAATTCCACAGTTATTAACTGAGAGCTTCCTCTGCCAATGACCATTTTGCATGTGTATATCGTTGCCATGCACGAAGATACTCTATGCCCAAGGAAGTCAAGGAAATTTCCTTTACGAAAAGATCCAGGACCAACCGGGAATCGAACCCGTTACCCTCATCAGCATGGTCATGCTGAATACCCGTGCGTTTACCGCCTCGGCTATATGGCCCTTGAAGGGTTACGTTACCAAACGTTTTTCTAGAAATCCCTGGGAGAATTCCGGCAGCAACACCTGAAGCAACCCCAGCAGGAAATCTTCCGCAAAAACCTCAGCGGAAATTGCGAAACAATCGCAGCGTCGTTCATTAACCATGTAAACCAAATTTTGATCATCTCAGCCTACAACTCGTACATTTTCATTAACACAAAAATTTGAAAATTCATATGGAGCGTGAGCTTAGGTCAGTCGCAGATTAGAGGGGGTCAAATTAAAAAGTGTTCAGATTAGATGCGGTGAAACCAACGAGGGCCGACGGTACAGTGAGGTACATTTCGTGACGGATCTGGCTTTCTACGAAATACATCCCGGGTAGAGGTGGATGGCAAACCAAAAACAAAAGAATAACAAATTTTATTCTAGAGTATTTCCGGCTACGCAGTCTTTAATAAGTAAGCTAACGACGTTTGTTGTTATCCCAACGTTTCGACGCTTGGTGGGCGTCTTCCTCAGGGGGTAAATACTTGTGTCGTTATTTGTCTAATGTTTTGTCTAACTCTAACTGTCGGGTATGTTGAATTTTGGTACATGACTTTGAAATCTTTAGCTTTTTTCACCGCACAACTAGTAACACTGGCAATGGCGCAATTTTTCTATTTTTCAGTCCCTCTGAAGGGAGGGACCCCCTGAGGAAGACGCCCACCAAGCGTCGAAACGTTGGGATAACAACAAACGTCGTTAGCTTATTAAAGACTGCGTAGACGGAAATACTCTAAATTAACCCTACAGTCGTTCAATTACCAGTTCGACAAATTTTATTGTCATAACTTATTTTGTCATTCATGAGTTCTTCATGAAGAGCTTAAAACAACATGTGAATAGCATAATATGATATCATATCAAAATATTCCATTCGCTTGTCATTTTAAAATTTGGAAGAATAACTACTGAACGTCTTATTTTGCTATCATAACAAATTTTGCAATTGGTGAGATATTGTTGACCTTTTGCGAGTTTGATGAACTTGCAGTTTTGGCACTTATCAAGAACAACATAATGACAAAATTTGAATTTTGGTTATTCTAATGGTAAATTTTGATATTTGTTTGAAATTACTTTCCATCCAAAAAAGTTATAAGTTTTCATTTTGTTATTGGAATAAACAACTTACCCTTCTTTTGGATGACAAGGGAATAACTAATTTTGATATTGTTCTATTTTCAATAACTCAATAATGGTATATTTTGCAATCCTCTATCTTAATTTTTTTGTTCTTGGTTTGCCATTGTAATGTCAAAATTTGACATTCTTTAGTTATTTTATCGAACAATGTCAGTTATTATTTTGCCCTTTTGTCACTTGTTTCAAACAAACCAATGACAAATTTTACCATTCAGTAATTCTTTTTGAATGGTAAAACTTGCAACTGTTTTGTAATTCTTTTCTGCCCGGGATACATACATACATAAGGCGTCCAGAAACATTTTAAATGGATTATGATGGTTTCAATGGCGTTTCGATAGGATTAGAGAGGTTTTAGGGGCGTTCCGAAGCATTTCAGATCAGCGTCGTATCAGGGGGTTTAAAACCCAACACCCAACTACTTACTTACTTTCAGTCCTGGGCACCCACGGTGGTGCAGAGGGCCGAATTGAAAGATGGGCGATTGCCAGCCATCGCCTTGACCTGTGGCTAGGTCAAATTTCTGTCGACTTGCTTGATTTCGTTATTGAGGCTGCGCCAACATGAGCCTCTGGGTCTGCCTCTGCTGCGATGTCCTGATGAGTTCCAGTCTAACGCTTGTTTGCAGATTTCGTTTCCGCTCCTGCGTTCTTCCACTTTCGCTCCCGAATTTCTGTCGCTATCGGCTTTTGATGACATCGACGATAGAGCTCCACGTTGGAGATCCAAATGTGAGGCCACCATGCACGAATTATATTCACACGGGTAATGCGTCGAACCCTTGGTGAATCATGCTGAGTTGATGATGGCGTAACCGACACTTGAAAAAGGTTTCCAAAGTGCTCGAACCAGCGTTTCAACTGGTCAGCCGGGTCGGTCAGTAACTGTCCAGACGTGTCTTTAACGGGCATCGTAGCATTCATCTTGGTCTCACTAAGGCGGCGTGAGACATCGTAGAGGAGACGGATGTCGCCTGTGTATGCGGCTTTCTCGCCTTCGTCGGCTAGGGAGTCCGCCCACACTCTTTTGTCCCGTCTACATGAGCGTTTCACTTCCTTCTCGAAAGCCGAATAGCGCTGACGGGCTACGGCTTTGGCTCCTCGTGTTTTCGCTCGCTTTATCGCGGCTTTTGCGTTCCTTCGCTCCTCTATCTTCCTCCAGGTATCATCTGTGATCCACTGCTTTCTTCGGGTGCGTCGCTAACCCAAATAATTCTCGCCGGTGGCGATGAAGGCGTTCTTGATGGCACTCCATTGATCTTCTACGCTTCCACCTTCTGGAATATTCGAAGCACGGTTCTCTAGCTCCTCGACGACGGACCTTTTCACCGCAGCGTCTTCCAGTCGGCGTGTGTTGAACCGGCGCCCGATTTTCTCCTCCTGTTGATGGATCCTGGCAATGCGCAATCGGATCTCGCCGATTAGGAGATGATGGTCGGACACAATGTCGGCGCTACGTTTGTTCCGCAAATCAAGAAGGCTCCATCTCCATTTTCGGCTGATGCATATGTGGTAGATTTGGTTTTCCGTGACGCCATCACGGGAAACCCACGTCACTTTGTGCACCGGTCGATGAGGAAAGAGCGATCCCCCAATCACCATATCATTGTTGCCACAAAACTCTGTAAACAGCTCTCCGTTTTCGCTCATTTCTCCGAGACCATGGCGTCGTCCCATGACGTGCTCATAGTCCGAGTTGTCGGAACCAACCTTCGCGTTGAAGTCGCCCATGAGGATCTTGATATCGGTGGCAAGGAGCGTGTTCACCTCGTAGGCAAGAGTATAGCAAAATTTGACCCGACGCCAGTCTGTGTTCTCCAAAGTTCGGCCAACGGACTTCGCTCAGTCCTAGGATCTCAAGCTTAGTACGGCATGCCTCATTGGCTAGTTGTGCCAGTTTACCCTGCTGGGCTAGGGCCCTAGCCGGTTAATACATTCCAAGTTCCAATTCTTGTCCGATGTCTCGCGCCAAAAGTCGTTGCCGTTGAATCAGTTCGTAATCATTCATTTTCGGTTTCAGTGACGTTGTTTTGGGTTTCGGAGACAGTAGGTTGTGGGCCTAAGGTCCCCTACACACCGTGGTAGGGCTGCCACCTTAGGTATAGCTTCCGGTGGAGGAGCATTTCATACTCAGCCGCTGGATGCCAGAATAGACGCTGTTTGAGCCGCACCTCCTTGGTGAACAGACGCTCGAGACGTACCTCCTCAATCTAGCTGAAGTCAGAAGGGCAACAGTGCCCAGGCTGCACGACCAGCTAAGCACACAACTCTTAGTTGGCGGTCTTTGTCATCGCTTGACCCGTGGAAGCATGAGGTAGGAACTTGTGAGGATCAGAGCTATGTTGGACGCTCTCCTTTTCGACTCACCGTTTTGCAGCCCCCAACACCCAACCCATGGTAACAAAACAGTCAGGTAGCGTAGGTAATGGTTGCGCAGTAAGTCACAGTGACTTCTGTGCAACCCTTACATGCGCTGTCGTGAGTGTTTTGTAATCATGTGTGTTGCTTAGGAAGAATACCTTTACATCAAAGGGCATTGCAGGGGCGTTTCAAAAGATATTGTGATGGGGTCTCTGAAATCCTCTGAAACTTCCTAAAATGCCTTCAAAATTCCCCTGAAACTCCCTCGAACCCCAGTAACGCACCTGTCAACCTCTGAAACCCCCAAAAACGCCTGCGTAACGCCTCTGAATCCCGCCGAAAATGCTCTGAAACTTCCTTAAATGCCTCCAAAATCCCTCTGAAACCCCCTCGGACCCCATGTTAGGGGCTGTTCATAAACCACGTAGACCAAATTTCGACCATTTCTGACCCAGTTTCAACAAACTAGACTACAGTAGCGGGTGGTTTTCCAGTCATCACCTGTCATCATCATATTAGCAACTGTGATTTGCATAGTTTTGACTCCCCAAAATGAGCTTCGTGATATTTCTCAGCACTGTGTATATTCTATCCAAGCATTTGAAGGTCAAACTAGCGTGTCGTAGTTTGAATATAATCTTGTTGCATTCCATTCTACTACCTAGGTTCTGTGAAGACTCTCTTGATAAACATTGAAATTCTTGAAATTCCAACGACAGTCATAAGAAAGCGGAATCATTTGAAGACGACGAACGACCTAACAACAAGCAGCGTTGCATAACCTACCCATTATCCACAAGTGTTTGATGGCACCTACATCACCCGAAAAAGTGTGAATCTACTGCAACAGGCACCAAATGTCCGTTGCTAAATGATATAAACAACCGGAAGTTTTAAATTATGATGAGATTTCATTTCATTCAACTCGCCGTCGGCCGTTGGCTCTTCCACATCCTGGCCGCATCCACGGTGGTGGATAAAAGGGTGCTCCTGCTGGCGTGATAATCGTCGTTTTATCTGATTTACTATCATATATCACTTGCCTTATGCTCTTGAATTGCATACAGCACTTATCATGAATAATGTAGGTGTACAGATAGGGGGGTGAGCGCAAGATACAGCCGTGGAATGTGTTTCTCATATGTTGGACATCAAAAGATACTAGAGATAACAGTTTTATTGCTTTATGCAAATCATAACTGAAATTTTCTCATACTATTACAACTTATCAAAATGTATCATTTATATCATTACTGACTTATGTTAATTAATACTTTAACTATTTATTGTGAAAATTTAACATCTGGCTGAATAGTTGCGCATTTATCGCATCTTACATATAAGCTGATATGAGCTAATAGTAGTGTTAGATGTAAGGAAGGAGAGGCAACAATTTGATTTGATTGGCAATGCTGACCTTCACCTACAAAACTACATATTCCAAAAGGCAAGCATGAATCAGCTGTGGCCGTAATTTGCTCTTGAACGTTGAAAAAAAAATCTTAGCAACATTAGAATCAGGCATATCCGAAAAGTAGCCAGTACGAGGAAGGTATCTATGTAGAAAACGTTCTGGCGCAATAATGCTATGATGAGGTTGAATTGAGCAAGAACTTGACAATTGCTCAACACAACCCATGTAGTTTGACAGACACATAGAATATATAGGTGCGAGAAGGCATAGACTGCAAGAGACAGATCACATTATTCAATTTAATGTAAACATTTCTACAGCGTTAAATGGCCCGTGTCTGCCACAAGGAAGACTTTCTTATGGAATATATCTAGAAAGTGACAACGTGTTTTCATGAATGATGGGGGTTTTCTGGAATGCATCTATGATTTGATTATCCTATAATGAAGGCTAATTGAAATGCAGAATAGGAAATCAACATTGGGTAACTTTCGCTGTGATATCAATTCAATATCAAGAAACATTTCCCTCGTTGTCTTCGATTAGGATATTGAACCGTTACATCCCAATTCAATAGTTTTTTTTTGTTAATTTTTCAAAGAACAATGTCTGTTGCTAACCTAATTATCCGTGCATTGTTTCCATGTCATGTTAACCATATTTTCTATCGGAAGCCGCCTTCCATAACAGCGTGAATCTTCACGCAATCCAGCTAGTTGTTGACTGTATAATATCGTTCTTGTAATAACTGCCAAATCGAGGGCGGAACCGACAGACATCGGCGATGATCAACGATGAGTACCTGCCATAAGTGAGCTTAATGGCAATCAAGATGTGATTAGAATTTTTGATGCCAGTAGTGGCTTGCTTAATCGTGCGCTTACTTGTCCGAGAAAATAAGCATGCTAATGAAAACTAAACCCCCTTTCTACGCGGCGCATCAGATGGGAAATTACTTCTAATGAAGTCTGGTTCGGTG